>NC_092753.1:24298721-24639435 GCF_047496795.1 Chiloscyllium punctatum
TTGCCACTTGTTGGCTCAAGCCTGGAAATTGTCCAGATCTTGTTGCATTTGAGCACGGACTGCTTCGGTATCTGAGAAGTCACAAATGGTGCTGAACACTGTTCAATCATTGGTGAACATCCCCACTTCTGACCTTCTGACAGAGGGAATGTCATTCATGAAGCAGCTGAAGATTGTTGGACCTAGGACATTACCCCGAGGCACTCCTGCAGAGATGCCCTGGAGCTGAGATGACTGACCCTCCACAACCACAACCTTCTTCCTTTGTGCCAAGTATGACTCTAACCACTGGAGTGTTGCCCGCGATACCCATTGATTACAGTTTTGCCAGGGCTCCTTGATGTCATACTCGGTCAAATGTGGCCTTGATGTCAAGGGCTGTCACTCTCACATTCTCTCTGGAATTCAGCTCTTTTGTCCATGTTTGAACCAAGGATGTAATGAGATTAGGAGCTGAGTGACCCTGGTGGAACCCAAACTGGGAATCACTGAGCAGATGCTGCTTGATAGCACTGTTGATGACCCCTTCCATCACTTTACTGATGATGGAGAGTAGACTGACTGGGCAGTAATTGGCCGTGTTGGATTTGTCCTGCGTTTTGTGTACAGACAGACCTAAGCAATTTTCCACATTGTAGGGTAGATGCCAGTGTTGTAACTGTACTGGAAGAGCTTGGCTAAGGGAGTGGCAAGTTCTGGAGCACAGGTCCTCAGCACTGTTGCTGGAATGTTATCAGGGCCCATTGCCTTTGCAGTATCCAGTGCCTCCACCTGTTTCTTGATATCACATGGAGTGAATCAAATTCGCTGGAGACTGGTATCTGTGATGCTGGGGACCACTGGAAGGTTGTTGCGAATCATCAGCCTTATCTTTTGCCCTGATGTGCTAGGCTCCTCCATCATTGAGGATGGGCATATTTGTTGAGCCTCCTCCTCCAGTGAGTTGTTTAATTGTTCACCACCATTCACAACTGGATGTGGAAGAACTGCAGAGCTTAGATCTAATTCGTTGGTCGTGGGATCACTTAGCTCTATCACTTGCTGTTTATGCCGTTTGGCACACAAGTAGTCCTGTTGGTATTTTCACTAGGTCGACACGTCATTTTTAGGTATGGCTGATGCTGCTGCTGGCATGCCCTCCTGCACTCTCTGTTGAACCATGGTTGATCCCCTGGCTTGATGGTAATAGTTGAGTG
Organism: Chiloscyllium punctatum; assembly: GCF_047496795.1. NCBI lineage: Eukaryota > Metazoa > Chordata > Chondrichthyes > Orectolobiformes > Hemiscylliidae > Chiloscyllium > Chiloscyllium punctatum. The sequence continues at coordinate 24,299,918 of NC_092753.1, forward strand.
GAGGATATACCAGGCCATGAGGTTATAGATTGAGCTGGTGTACAATTCTGCTGCTGTTGATGGCCCATAGCACCTCATGGATGCCCAGTCTTGAGCTGCTGAATTGGTTCGAAGTTTGTCCCATTTAGCATGGTGATCGTGCCAAGCAACACGATCGAGGTTATTCTCAATGTGAAGGCGGGATTTAGTCTCCACAAGGACAGTGGGCACTTGTACCTATACTGTCATGGACAGATGCTTCTGCAGCTGGCAGATTAGTAAGGATTTTTTTCCCTCTTGTTGGTTCTTTCACCACCTGCTGCAGACCCAATCTAGCAGTCATATCCTTTAGGACCCAACCAGTTTGATCGGTAATGCTGCTGCCAAGCCCCTCTTGGTGGTGGACATTGAAATCCCCCACCCAGAGTACATTTTGCATCCTTGCCACCCTCAGTGCTTCCTCCATTTGTTGTTCATCATGGAGCAGTACTGGTTTATCTGCCGAAGGAGGGCGGGACATGGTAACCAGTAAGAGGTTTGCTTGCCCATGTTTAACCTGAAGCCAAGAGACATCATGGGGTTTGGAGTCGATGTCAAGGACTCCCAGGGCAACTCCTCCCGATTGTATCCTCCTGTGTCGCCACTGCTGCTGGGTCTGTCCTGCTGGTGGTGTCTGGGGTATTATCTGTAATGTATGATTCTGTAAGAATGACTATGTTAAGCTTTGAGACAGCTCTTCCAATTTTGGCACTAGCCCCCAGATGTTGGTAAGGAGGACTTTGCGTCATCAACAGGACTGCTTGTGTTTTTGCCATTTCTTTTCCTGTTCCAAGGTTGATGCTAGGTGGTCCATCCAGTTTCATTTCTTTGTTGTGACTTTCTAGTGATTGATACAACTAAGTGGATTGCTAGACTCTCAACTGCACTCTGAAAGCATCAGTCTGTGACATTTCAGGGGGCAGTTGAGAGTCAACCACATGGCTGTGGGTCTGGAGTCACATGTAGGCCAGACCAGGCAAGGATGGTGAATTTCCTTCCCTGAAGGACATTACTGAACCAGATGGGTTTTTCCAACAATTGACAATGGTTTCATGGTCATCATTTTTAAAAAAATTGAATTCAAATTCCCCATGTGTTGATGCAGTATTCAAACCCAGGTGCCCAGAACATTATTCTGGGTTTCTGGGATTAATAGTCAATAGTCAAATGGCCACTAGGCCATTGCTTCCCCTTGATCATAGTGCTATCAAAGATCCTTATGTTGAGGATCACACCTCTGCTCACTGTTAAAGTGAGTCACCAATGGATTTGAACCTAGGTAAGAATAAACTGGGAGATTCAGGATTGAAGCAATTGTTTGTAGTTATGAAGAATCAGGATTGTAAAATACAGACACTTGAATATCAGACTTTCTGAAAATGTTTATAATAATTGTTGTTCGAAATGACTACATTAATCATAAGTGGAATCGGTAGGTGTTTTTAATAAACATTACAGTTTTAGTGTCAGTAATAAGGTTATTATTACAACTGCACATTATTTATGTCATCAGTGGCGTTAATATTAAGCACTGTGCATTTTTAATAGTTCCTGCAATCACTTTTTTGACAAACACCAGGGGTTTCCTCTGATTCCTGTTACTTCTCGCTCTGATTCCCAGGCTGAAAGCTGTCAGGCTCTCAGTTTTCTGTGTCAAGGACTTCACCTCTGCCCTCGGAACTAACCAATCGCTGATGAATCTGAACCCGATGAATAATGTACTGGCGGATTCAGGAATTAAACTGGGGTCTGCAGTTCTGAGGAACATGGCTTGTAAAATACAGAAACTGGGGTCATCTGTGAAGTGGTGTTTTAAAAATGCTGTATATCATTATTATTATGCATAATACTGTCATCAATAAACACTTTTTTTAAAAACTCTGACTCCTGATATTTTTCTCTCTGAACCCCAGACGATGGGGTGTCAGTCTCTCAGATTCTAGTATTGATAATCTTGCCTCCAATTTCAGCACATACTGGTCACTAATAGTTCTGAACCTGGCATCATACACTGTCACAGACAAATCTGTCCCCACAAGCTGTCAGCTGATAATGGTCTGAGGAGTATGCAACAGATCTGAAAAGTTTTGGGTTAGTTTACGTAATAAATAAAATTGGATTAAGTCAAGGTTATGGTCAATGCTATGAAGTATTAGCATAATAACTCCAGTTTTCCTGTATTTTACTCTTGTTCACTCAGTTTATTATTTTAATCTGTTTCAGACTGCAGGAGAATCTGTTCAGTCCATCTAGAAAGAGAGGCTCAGTGTTGCAACAGGAACCAGACCAAGGTTGTGTGTGACAGTATGAGCATTTCACTTTATAAGCTGCTCTCACCATGTGAATGTTGTTGCCTTATTTCCTGCCCCTTCCCTTTAAGCAGCTGCACTCCAGATTGAAATCCTGCTGGTTATTTCTGGGAAGGAGCCAGGGTGATGCTGAGTCTGGCTGCAGTGGCATGCTGATAGTTGCACTCGATATTCCGGGGTTCATGCTCATGCTTGATGTTCCTTCCAGGAAGGGAACCGGATTGGAGACAGGATCTGTAGGTGGACCCACCATCAGAAAGGGCCCACCAGCAAATACCCGGAGTTACTCAGAGATCGAGAGAAAGCAGCCTTGTTGGCAGGTTTCTGAGATTTATGTAGCCAGGATGGATCTGCAGACCGAAAGAAGAAATGGGGCATGTGCCGAATGGGCGTGCTGCTCCTTGGTATGAAGGAGCATTGGCACTGTTTAATGACTTGGTGTTATGCAAGGGAAATCATGTCTCATAAACTTGATTGAGATTTTTCAGAAAATAATCAAGAAGATTAATGAGGGACAGTGTGGTAGACATTGTTTACTTTGACTTTAATAAAGCTTTTGACAAGGATCCGCATGGTAGACTAATTAGTAAAGTTGGATCATATGGGATTCAGGGTGAATTTGCCAAACGGATACAAAATTGGCTTAACAACAGGAGACCGAGGGTGATAGTGGAGAGTTGTTTTTTCGGACTGGAGGCCAGTTACCAGCAGTGTTTCACAGGAATCGGTACTGGGTTCACTTTTGTTTGTCATTTAAATAAATGATTGTGATGAGAATATAGAAGGCATGATTAGTACGTTTGCACGTGACAGTGGACACTGAGAAAGGTTATCCAAGGCTACAAAGAAATCTTGATCAAATGGGTCAATGCACTGTGGACTGGCAGACAGTTTAATTTGGATAAATGCATTTTGGTAAAACAAACATGGTCAGGAATTACACAATTAAAAGTAGGGTCTTAGGTAATCTTGTAGAACAGAGAGACCTAGGGATTCAAGCACATAACGTTTTGAAGTTTGCGTCCCATAGAGACAAGGTGGTTAAGCACCCTGTTTAGCACGCTTGGCTTCATTGCTCCTTTGAGTATAGGAGTTGGGATGTCATGTTAAGGTTATACAGGATGTTGGTGAGGCATCTTCTGGAGTACTGTGTCCATTTCTGGTTCCCTTGTAATAGGAAGAATATTATTAAACTTGGGACGATACAGAAAAGATGCACCAGGTTGTCGCTGGAATGGAGGGTTTGAGTTATATGGATAGGCTGCGACTTTTTCGACTGGATTGAGGGGTGACCTTACAAAGAGGTCTATAAAATCATGAGCGGTATAGATTGGGTGCCTTTTCCCTAGGGTGGGAATTTCAAAGACATGAGAGGCACGCTTTTAAGCTGAGAGGAGAAAGAGTTTTTTTTAAAAAGTTGCCTCTCATGTCTTTTTTTAGAGTGTTTCATTTGTGGAATGAACTTCCAGAGGAAGTGGTACATGCGGGACAGTTACAACATGTAAAAGACATTTGGGTAAGTACATGAATAATGAATGTTTAGAGGGATATGGGCCAAACATATGGAATGTGGGACCAGTTTAGTTTAGAAACATGGTTAGCATGAACTAGTTGGGCTGAAGGGTCTGTTCCCTTGTTGAATGACTTTATGATTCCTCTGCCTATGGTTCTTGCATTAGCAAGGGAACCAGACTGGCATCATTGTGAAAATTAACATCTTGTACTTAGCAGACTTAATTTTGAAACAGATCGACCTGAGGATGCAAACCTGAGGAAGCAGGGACCAGTGAATAGATCTCATGTTTGCTGTACTCCTGTGGTATTGTGCAGTGACATGCACCTAGAAATGTTTCTGAACAGGATGTAATTTGTAATATAATGAATGATTTCTGATGCCATCAGAATAACTGAGCCATCGGTTTTTTCTCACTCATTGTGTTATTTTCTTCACAATTAATTGTGTTGTTTAAATCACAGTTATCCAGCAACTTTAATTTTTAAAATTAATTGTTGATATACTCAATATGTAATTTATTACACTTTCATAGAAACCCAACAGCATGGAAGCAGGCCATTCGGCCTATGGATTCCACACCAACCTTCTGAACAGAATCTCACCCATCCCTGTAATACCACATTTTCCATGGCTAATCCACCAAGCCGATGCATCCCTGGTCACCGTGGACAATTTAACATGGCCAATCCACCCAGCCTGCACATCTTTGGACTGTGGGAGGAAACCTACTTAGACATGGGGAGCATGTGCAAAGTCCATGCAGATAGTCACCGGAAGCAAGAATCGAACCCAGGTTCCTGGTGCTGTGAGGCAGCAGTGCTCACTACTGAGCCACTGTGCTATCCATGCTCATTATGTTCGTGTGTTAATTAAATATTGCCAGTTGACAAGATGTTGTCTGACTTGTTTAAAACATTTGACAAGAAAGATTAAACAGATTTGTGTAGAAGCTTGTGGGGATTTGAATTGAGGATGGGTAAAGCTTACGTATATAATGCAGTTTTGATTTTTCACAAGATGATTCAACAGAACAATCTTAGACATTATTCACTTTTAGGTTGGGAGGAAAAGCACACAAAGTTCCATAGTGATGGTGTATCGTGAAGAGGTAAAGGTTAAATTAAGAAGGCGTCAAGTACAAGAACTGGCAAATCATGTTGCAGCAATATAAAACCCTTGTTTTATATATTCCAGATTTGGAGTATTGTGTGCATTTTTTACAGTCACTCTACCAGAAGGATGTGGAAGCTTTGGAAGGAGTGCAGAGAAGGTTCACAGGATGTTGCCTGGTCTCAAGGGCATTGGCTATGACAAAAGGTTAAAAAGACTAGGATTGTTTGCACTGGAAGGACGGTGGCGAAGAAGAGATCTGATCAAGGTCTACAAAATTATGAGAGGCATAAGTAGAGGCTTTTCCTCGGGTTGAAGTTTCAAGGTGAGAGGGGGAAATGTTTAAGGAAGATGTGCGAGGGAAGCCTTTCACGCCGAGAGTGGTAGGAGCCAGAAGAGGTGGTGGAAGCAGGGACATTGGCAACATTTAAAAAGCATCTGGATAGTCACATGAATAGGGAGGGAATAGAGGGATATAGACAGAATAAGGGTAGAAGGTTTGTTTGTTAGCTTAGTTAGGGCATGATGATTGGCGCAGGCTTGGAGGGCTGAAAAGCCTGGTCCTGTGCTTTCCTTCTCTTTTGTTCTTTGTTCTAAATCTTCTCCCTTGCCATGTATTTGTTGGAACCTAACAGGATTTATAATACACAGTCCTCTGTTTCAGAAAGAAGTGTCACTGGTGAACCAAAACTAACATTGATATGAAATGTAAATCCATCTGCATGACTGAGCCATGTTACAGATATCAAGGAATGATCAGGTATGTAAGGATAATGTACAAAAAGATCTACAGGATATGGTCTGGACCAAGACTCCAGTTTCAGTCCTGGGAACTGACCCAGTATCTGGTGACACATTAAGTAGGACATGGTTGAACGGCAGGTGCCCAGCTACAAATCTAGGGCTCAGGCTCTCCAGCGAGGAGAAGAATACAGAAATAGAGAACATTTACAGCACAGAAGGAAGCCATTTGGCCCAAAGCATCAGTGCAGATTGGAAAAGGGGTGGAGCCCCTGTCTCACTTTCCAGCTCTTGGTCTGTAGGTTGTGATCTCTCAGGTGTGTATCTGAGGTGTTATATAACTGTGATAAGAATTACCACACTTTCAAATAGTGTTCCTAACACCCACTGCCCTCTGAGTATAACACACCCTGGTAGCATGGTGGCTCAATGGCTCGCACTGCTTCCTCACAGCACCAGGGACCCAGGTTCAATCCTAGGCTCAGGCGACTGTCTGTGTGGAGTTTGCATGTCCTCCCTGTGTCTGTGTGGGTTTCTGCCCACAACCCAAAGATATGCAGACCAGGTGAATTGGCCATGCTAAATTGCCCGTAGTGTTCAGTGAAGTGTAGGTTAGGTGCATTAGAGTGATGGGGAATGGGTTTGAGTGGGATACTATTCAGAGGGTCAGTGGTAGACTTATTGGGACAAAGGGCCTGTTTCCATACTGTCAGGATTCTAATTCTAATTCGTAAAGAATCATCTGTGCCTGTCCTCGAATTTTATATATTATTGTCCCTGATTATCAACCTCTCTGATAACAGAATAGGTCTTTCCTATAGACTGCAGCCAGACCTGAATAATTATTTACATTTCAGTGTCCTCTATTCACAAGAACACAACTTCAGCCTGTCAACCAAGACAAGGCAAGTAGAGGAGGAGATCTCCAAGCACATCTCATTTACAACTTGTGTTGGTACTGTGACTTTAAGATGAATTTATATAGTGAATGGCAGAACCCTTAGGAGTATTGATATGCAGACGGATTTCCGTGTGCAGGTCCATAGATCACTAAAGATGACAATGCAGCTGGATAAGATAGTAATAAAGGCCTATGGCATGCTTGCCTTCATTGGAAGGGGCACTGAATATAAGGACAGGAAAGTTATGCTGCAGCTTTATAGAACTTTAGTTAGGTTGCATTGGAAATTTTGCGTACAGTTCTGGGCACCATACTACCAGAAGGATGTGGATGCTTTGGAAAGAGTACAGAAAAGTTTTACAGGATATTGCTTGGTATGGGGCATTTTAACTATGAAGAAAGGTTGGATAGACTAGAATGTAGGAGGTTGAGAGGCAACCTGACTGAAGTTTATAAGATTGTGAATGGCATGAATAGAGTGCAAAGTATGAGGCTTTTTCACAGGGTGAAGGAGTCAATTTCTAGCGGACATAGGTTCAAGGTATGGGATGAGGGAGGAATTTAAAACAGATATGCGAGGCAAATTGTTCACACAAAGGGTAGTGAGTGCCCGGAACACACTGCCAGAGGAGGTGGTGGAAACAGACACATTAGCAGCATTCAAGAAGCACCTGGATGAAGACATGAATAAGAAGGGAATTGTAGGATACTGATCCTTAAATGAAGACAGTTTTAGTATGGAAGGGCAAAATGTGTTGGTAGGCCGAAGGGCCTGTTCCTGTGCAGACTTGTTCAGTTGGCATTTAGAGTTGCCTAGTGAAGCTGGTGTAGATACAGCTCCCTCTACGCTACAGCAAAAAGCCCAAGGTCTGTCTCTGCTGCTCAATTGTTCTGGTGTTCCTTTCTCCTGGTCTGGAAGGGAGATATTCCATGAGAAAAATCTGTTGCATTGAATTTGCCCTCGCCTAGAGTGTGTTTATGAGATGCTGCTATATTGGAATAGTCGATGATTAGTAATTAAACATATTATTTTATCAGGTTTTACAATAGAGTTATGCCAATTCTTCTTTTGTATCATTTTATTTAACTGTATTATAACAATAAACATGTTTTGCTTAAAGCCCTATGTGGACCAATTGAATCACATCTGGAATGCAGTACCTTATACTTGCCTTCAAATAAGGTAGAAATTCGGGTCGAGGCTATCTCTTTGATATATTTTGAGGGGGTTTGGTCTGGTTCATAACAAATCGATATTCAGTCCTGAATACTAGGGAGAATAATGGTGCAACAGGGGGTGCAGCCGGAGATGATGCCTCAGTTGAGTTATCACTAGACTATTATCCCGGCTCAGTCTGGCCTGCCGACGGACACAGACATTTATGCTCAGTGTTCCTGGGTTTGGGTGTAAAGTATCCCAGATTCCCACTCAGTATCAGTGCAATGACTATACCTTGAATCCATTTATGGCAAAGATAAATAATACAGGACTTATTCAACTGGAGCAGGTCCCACCATCTGATCGAGCCAAGTACCCACTATCTGTGTCTCAGAGAATTCTCCGCTCAGACTAGTGGGGTCATTACACAAGTGAAAATGTACAAACTGATAGTGAGAATGCTACTGTTCTACATTCGTGATTGGTTCATCAACAAGTCACAAACATTCTGCGTTTCTGGTATCAACAGGAGAATATATAATGGAAATTAAAGTCTATGTACTTGTTACAGATTTGAGCATTAAATAAAATCACTTCTGTGACCTCTAAATAGGAGTTAAAAATCACACAACACGAGGTTATAGTCCAACAGGTTTATTTAGAAGCACTAGGTTGTGGAGAATAAGGTTGTAAGACACAGTTTATAGCAAAAGTTTACAGTGTGATGTAACTGAAATTATATATTGAAAAAGACCCAGACGTTTGTTAAGTCTGTCATCTGTTAGAATGACCATGTTAGTTTCACTTATTTCATATGTAAATTGCAAAACCTTTTTTAAAAAGTTACATTCTCAAGTGCACTTTAACAACTGGTGTCATGTCGGCCCAGATAAGGTCTTGAAGGTGTTAACTCCCTGTGAGGCTGTCTGTGCCACAATGGTCAAACTGATTCTAATCTAAAAAACATATTTACAGAATCTTACATGGATTCACGCAGTGTTTGAGAAAAGTAAAATGTAATTCTGCAAGTACAATTTCACCCCACAAACTTATATGTGTATGTGTGCATGTGGTGGGTGGGGGGGGGGGGCGGGTTATGAGTGTCTGTGGGAGGGTGTGTGTATCCAAATCACTCTAAACATGAGATTATGAAAGCACTAAACATGCTGAAGAATATAGAGACTGATGAATGCATTTGTTGTTAGCTGTAGTCATGTGCGTTTGTTCCTGTGATTTATGCTTGGGAATGTCTCCGAATTGTTAACACTTTGAACCATCACACACCATTGTTGCCTGCATTTCCCTTTGCTGGGCACTTGCACAAAACACACACACACACAGTCTCATGTGTATTTCCCTTTGTGTGAATATCACACTGACCATAGTGTATTTCTGTCCCACGTCTCTTCAAATACAACAGAGCTCCTAACACTAATGAGAGCCTGATATTTCATTTCTTGAACAAATTTGTGCTGATTTGTCTTATAAACTTGCTTTCTGCTGCTTTAAGTTTGAAGCTGCAGCTTTTTGCCTGGTATGACATCCAGCTTTCTGATTCTTGTTGGAGGAGGATTCATCTGACGTAAGTGAAGTATTCCATCACTGTGTTGACTTACACCTTGTAGATGTGGGAAAGAGTTTGTGGATTTAAGAGGCAAATATTTACTCACACACAAATATCTGAAGGATTCTATCAAAAATAAGAAATCTACATACTAAAAATTAAAATAAAAAGCCTTATAATAAGATATTGAATCACAGATTAAAAGTAATGTCCCAGAATCCAGCATTTCTATTCTTGAGCATGTTGTTTCACAACAGCAGTGTGGGCAGTATTGTTCAATATGGAGATGTGAGGAAATGATGGTATATTGATATTCTCACCACATCAATACTCTCGAACCCTACATTAATGCTTTGGGGACATGGGTTCAAATCCCACCATGGTAGATGGCATAATATAAATTCAGTAAAAATCTGGAATAAAAAGCAAGTCCAAAATCAACCATGTAAATAATGCTGATTGTCATATAAATCAAACACGTCTGGTTCACTAATGATTATTTAGTAATGATTTGGAAATGCCAGTGTTGGACTGGGGTGTATAAAATTAAAAATCACACAACACCAGGTTATAGTCCAACAGGTTTAACTGGAAGCACTAGTTTTCGGAGCACTGCTCCTTCATCAGGTTTATTTCATAGTCATCCTTATCTAGCCTGGCCTACAAGTCACTAAAGACCCACTGCAATGTAGCTGACTCATAACTACCCTATGGGCCTAGTCAGTAACATTTACACTCCCTGTAAAGGAATATAAATCTTATACCTCCTAGCTTCTGGAGTAGAGTCAATGAGGGGCCACTTGTGGTGCAGTGTGAGTGTCCTACCTCAAAGGCAGAAAACCCAAGTTTAAGTCCTCACTACTCCAGAGCTATGTCATAACATTACATTACCTACAGGGTGGAAACAAGCTATTTGGCCCAACAAGTCCACACCGACCCACCGAAGCGCAACCCACCCAGACCCATTCCCCTACATTTACCCCTTCACCTAACACTACGGGCAATTTAGCATGGCCAATTCACCTAACCTGCACATTTTTGGATTGCGGGAGGAAACTGGAGCATCCGGAGGAAACCCACGCAGACACGGGGAGAATGTGCAAACTCCACACAGAGAGTCACCTGAGATGGGAATCGAACCCAGGTCTGCTGGCGCTGTGAGGCAGCAGTGCTAACCACTGTGCCACCCATTTCCTGTGTTCTTCCCACTTGATATTTGTGTGTTTGCTGAGGTAGGTGGTAACATTTCTGGTAATGTTTCTTAGTGGTTGGAATATGGGATCTGACTCGAAATGTTTGTTAATGGAATGCCAGGTTGAGTGCCAGACCTTCAGGAATTTCTGTGCATTTCTTTGCCATACGTCAAGGACATTTCTGAAACAAACACCAGACTACTCTGACCCCTAGGTATTATGGTAGCCCACAAATCAGCAATTACGCTACAACAGCTACTGATGAGCATAAAGGATCCCATACCTGCAACTAACAGAATCAACATTATATACAAAATACCATGGAAAGATTGCCACAAAAGGCACACTGGAAAAAAACTAGCCATCAGGATACATGAACACCAACTAGCCACCAAGATATATGATCAACTATCACTTGTGTCCATACACATGGACAAAGAAGGAGACCAATTTGACTGGGACACATGTACCTATCCACGGACAAGCTAAAGACATGCATGGGAATCCCTGGAGGCCTGGCACCCAACCTAGAACTCCATGAACAAACATGTAGAATTATACCCCATACACCAACAACTAAGAAACAAAACCAGATATGAAACAACCCACCTCAGCAAACCGGGAGACATAAATAACAACCAGGACAGAACACCAACGCTTCACGGGAGATGGACTGGTTATGTTACCTAATACGGTGTTGAAAAGTCTGCAAACAAACTTTCCAACAAGCAAGTCAACAACCTCTGATCCAAATCGTTTTGATGAACAGCAGTGGACCCAGCACCGAAACTTGCTGAACACCACTGGTTACCGGCCTCCAGTCTAAAAACAACTCTACAATCTTCCTCTGTTTTCTATTGTCAAGCTAATTTTGTATCCAATTGTATCCCATGTGATCTAACTATACTAATTAGTCTACCATGTAGAACATTATCAAAGGTTTTACTAAAGTCTATGTCAACAACATCTAATGCTCTACCTTTATTAATCCTTTTAATTACGTCCTCAAAAACCTCAATCAAATTGATGGGACACAATTTCCCAATCACAAAACCATACTGACTATCCTTAATCTGTCTTTACCTCTCCAAATGCAATGTATTTTATAATTTTATTTTTATAAATATGATATTTTATAATCTCTTCAACAACTGGCTCGAAGGTAGAAGATAGTGTGCTGACGCATGATTGCCTTCAGATTGGGGGCCTGTGACCAGTAGTGTGCCACAAGGATCGGTGCTGGGTTCATTGCTTTGTGTCATTTATATAAATAATATGGATGTGAAGTGTCGTTAGTCAGTTTGCAGATGACCACAGAATTGGAGGTGTAGTGGACAGCGAAGAAGGTTACCTCAGATTACAACAGGATCTTGACCAGATGGGCCAATGGGCTTAGGAGTGGCAGATGGAGTTTAATTTAGATAAATGTGAGGTGCAGCATTTAGGAAAGGCAAATCAGGGCAGGACTTGTATACTTAACACTAAGGTCCTGGGGAGTGCTGCTAAACAAACAGACCTTGGAGTGAAGGTTCATAGTTCTTTGAAAGTGGAGTCGCAGGTAGATAGGATAGTGAAGGTGGTGTTTGGTCAGAGCATTGAGTAAAGGAGTTGGGAGATCATGTTGCGGCTGTACAGGACCTTGGTTAGGCCACTTTTGGGATACGGTGTGCAATTTTGCTCTTCCTGCTATAAGATGGATGTTGTGAAACTTGAAAGGGTTCTGAAAAGACTTACAAGGATTTTGCTAGGGTTAGAGAGTTTGAGCAAAAGGGAAAGGCTGAATGGGTGGGGCAATTTTCATTGGAGTATCTGAGGCTGAGGGGTGACCTTATAGAGGTTTATAAAATCATGCAGGGGCATGGATAGGACAAATAGACAAGGTATTTTCCCTGAGATGGGGGAGCTCCAGAATTAGAGGGCATAGGTTGAGGGTGAGAGGGGAGATATTTAAAAGGGACCTAAGAGGCAACTTTTCCACATAGAGGGTGGTGCATGTATGGAATATGCTGCCAGAGGAAGTGGTGGAAGCTGGTACAATTACAACATTAAAAGGCACAGGATGAGCACAGGAATAGGAGGCATTTAGATGGATCTGGGCCAAGTGCTGGCAAATAGAACTAGATTAGTTTAGGATATCTGGTCAGCGTGGATGAGTTGGACCGAAGGGTCTGTTTCTGTGCTGTACATCTCTATGACTCTATAACTCCATGTGGCACCGATGACAGATTCACTGGTCTATAGTTCCCTGGCTTCTCCTTAGAGCCTTTCTTTAAATAAAGGCACATTAATCGACCTGCAGTCCTCTAGTGCCCCATAGATATCTATGGTAGGGGGCCCACAATTTCTTCTCTGTCTATCCACAACGTCCTGGGATACACTTGATCAGGTCCCAGAGATTTATCCACCTTTATGTGTTTTTAAGATCTCCAGCACCTCCTCTTCTGTAATGTGGATTCTTTTCAAAACATCAATATTTATTCTCAGTTCTCTCGCCTTCATGTTTCTCCACAGTAAAAACTGGCACAAAATTTAGTAAGCCTGCCATCATCTGTGGTTCCACACAAAGATAACCTCATCCATCTTTAAGGTGCCTTATTTTTTCCTTAGCTGCTCTTAACATATGTGTTGAATCTCTGGATTATTGTTAACCTTATCTGCCATGGCTATCTCATCTCCTTTTGTCCCCTGATTTCCCTCTTAATAATGGACCTATCTATCTCTCTTGAAATACTCTTCAAAGGATTCACTTGATCCCAGTTGTCTATACCTAACATATGCCTCCTTATACTTGTTCAAACAGAGCCTCAATGAAGGCAGCATTTGGTATACATGCCGTTATTGCATAGTGCATTGAGTATAGACTTTGGGAGGTCATGTTGCAGCTGTACAGGACATTTGTTAGGCCATTATTAAAATACTGTGCGCAATTCTGGCCTCCCTGCTATGAGAAGGATGTTGTGAAATTTGTAAGGGTTTAGGAAAGTTTTACAAGGATGTTGCCAGGATTGGAAGATTTGAGCTATAAGGAGAGGTGGAATACACTGGGGCTATTTTCCCTGGAGGCTGAGGGGTGACCTTACAGAGGTTTATAAAATCATGAGGGGCATGAATAGGGTAAATACACAAGGTACTTTCCTCGGGTTGGGCGAGTCAAAAGCTTGAGGGCACAGGTTTAGTATGAGAGGGGAAAGATTTAAAAGGGGCAGTTTTTTCACGCAGAGGGTGGTGCATGTATGGAATGAGCTGCCTGAGAAATTGTTGGAGGCTAGTACAATTACAACACTTAAAAGGCCTCTGGATGGGTATATGAATAGGAAGGGTTTAGAGGGATATGGGCCAAGTGCTGGTGAATGGGACTAGATTAATTTAGGGTATCTGGTTGGCATAGACGAGTTGGACCGAAGTCTGTGCTGTATGTCTCTGCGACTTTATGTCTTCACCCACTGTACCGGCATTTACCAGCTTTACTCTAACAGGAACATAATGGTGTCCAGAAAGAAAATCACTGCCAAGGTGCTGCAGGGATTAAAATCCCAAATTTGTGATGATTTTTGCATCCCCAGGATTAAGAGGCGATTGGTGAAATCTCTCATTTTCTGGAACAGTCTCAGTGGAATGGAATTTTTTTTAGTCACTTGTGGGACATGAGCATAACTAGCTGGCCAGCATTTATCACCAGTGCCCAGTGGCTCTTGAGAAGTTGGTGATGAGCTGCCTTCCTGAATTGCTGTCGTCCATGAGATATAGGTAGACCCCTCAGGGAGGGAATTCCATGATTTTGAACCAGCGACGGTGTAGGAATGGCAATATATTTCCAAGTCAGGATGGCGAGTGTCTTGGAGTGGAACTTGAGGGGTTGGGGTTCCATGTATCTGCTGCCCTTGTCCTTCTAAATGGAAATGGTCACGGATGCTTAGCTATCTACTAATCTGTCTCTTCACCTTCAGGGATCTGTGGGCAAGACCCCTGTTCCTCTGAGTTTCCTAGTGTCCTATCATTCACTGAGTACTCCCCTTGTCTTGTAACACAGGAACAGGAGATCATTCAGTTCCTCAATCCTGTTACACAGGAATAGGAAGGATACCAGTCAGTCCCCCAGCAGATAAGATCAGTGATCTCAGAATAAACCTTGGCTGATGGTAGGGAGATGGAGCAATCTGGGATCATCTTGCTGTGTGTGAAGCCTGCACCCTCACCCCGCATCCCTTATGACAACCCGTGAAAAGAATGAGTTCTGAAGTCAGACAGAATCTTTTGCTTTATTTAGGAATCGAAAGGAACTTGTTGCGATGCCTTTGCCCCATCTCACCTTCGGTCCCAAATTCCCATGCATCGACTGGTACACTCTCCGTGGTTCGCTGAGGATCAGCCCACTGTCTTTTAGCGCAGAGCGGAATCGCTGGACCTACAGAGCACAGAGAGATGGAGATGAGGTGAGCTTGTTCGCTGATAGCCCCTTGCTGCCCTCCCTCTCTCTACCCCACAGGGTAGCTGTCCCTTCTCTGCCCAATCCTGAGGCAGTGATTCTTCTCCTCCAATCAAATCTACCCTCTTCTTCTGTAATACCTCTCCCAGACAACTATCCCTATGGGATTGTGATTCCTACCTCAATCGATGAGCCTAAAAAAATTCTGATTGTTTCCTCCTCCCCCACAAACTTTCTTTCATTATTCCAGGGTTTTGTGATTGCTATTTGGACTGACAAACTCCCATTTTTATCCCAGGTTAAAACTCAGTTTAGAAGATTGCGATACTGCAGACTTGAACTGTTTCCTGAGATGTAAGGGACAAGGAGAAGTTGTTATGAAGGAATTAAAGGCAACATTCCAATTAACCATCCCTGGGAGAAAAAGGAGTCAAAGCAACATAAATAACCCGTTTCCAGGGTTAGCAAAGTTAATTGTTTGACAACCAGCTGTCTTGTGACTAATAGGTAATTAATATTCCCTGCATGAGGGATGTACTGAAGTGAAGGGGTTACTGGCACAACATGCAATGTTTTGAATAGAAAGTTGGCATCAAGTGTAACAAGGAACAGAAAAGCTACTCCCAATAAGAAGGCAATCCAAAGACTTGAATACTCCAGAATCAATATTGTGGATGAACAAATCTAAAGGAGCATCAATCATGTCACATCACAAGGCAGAAAATTCTAGAAGATTTCAGATTCAGGATTCCTCAGCAGCAGAACTCTGAAGAACGGCACTGTACAAGGATGATACCCTGGACATTCAAAGACAGACATTGTAGGTCGTAATCGTAGCTAAATTCCACCATGAATCAGGTAATACCCAAGCTGGGTTGTGAGGCCTAACTCGCTGACCGGAGGTCCTTATTTTGGCTGCCACGTGCAATAAAGATTAAGTACAGACTAACCTCAATTATCTGTATTTTGGATTATCCGAACAAGGTCTCAAGGTCTAATAAAAATATTACATCAAAGAGGTAGGTGAATTTGGATTGCCTGTACTGAAGAACATGTGAAAACACTGGCAAAATCAAAGAAACACAATCACCTCAAGCAACAATGAGTGGAGTTTTTGGTTTCACGTAAGGATTAGTTACACAGTCCTTTTCAAACGTGTGCTTTATTTCCGTCACTTTACTGGGCAGTTCTTGAAATAAATTGCCGAGAAAGTAAACATGCGCAAGGCAGTGCTTCTGATTTCCTACTGTGACACTGAGTTCACAGAAACTTGATAAATGCTCTTGTGATTGTAGAAGCTGTTCAGGACCTTGCTTAATGCAGGGATTTCATATATTTATGTGATGTTAAGGGTTTAAGTCCTTCTCAGTTTAACCTGCAATTTGCAGAATGCAAAGATTAGTTTGTTCAAATAGCAGACTCATCAAAATTATTGATTGAAACAAACTGTCTGGTAGAGCACTGCGATCCGAACGAGAAGGTGCTCGCTCAACTCATTCAGATAATAGAGGTTCCTCTGTTTTAAGACTGGATTGTCTTGGAGATTCCTTAGTAAGTAGCCAAATTAAAGGTAGCTTGTGGTAATTCACCCACAAGATCTAATTGAAGTTTGTAAGATGCTAAAGGAGATTAACAAAGTAGACGCAGAGAAGATGTTTCCCCTTGTGGGGCAATGTAGGTTAAGAGGCTGAAAGATTTGGGAGGATGTACTGCAACATTGAGTCAAAGTTAAAATCAGATCGGCCATGACCTTATTGAACGGCAGAGTAAGCTGGAGGAGCTGAGTGGCTTCC
Organism: Chiloscyllium punctatum; assembly: GCF_047496795.1. NCBI lineage: Eukaryota > Metazoa > Chordata > Chondrichthyes > Orectolobiformes > Hemiscylliidae > Chiloscyllium > Chiloscyllium punctatum. The sequence goes on from NC_092753.1 coordinate 24,316,648, forward strand.
TTACGGTCCTCGTTCATATGAGAGGTCATCGTTTTAGGCTTAACATGTGGCACGTTTAATAACAGACATGACGAGGGTTGGTACCTGGGACTTCGATGTTGTGGCCATTACAGAGACGTGGGTAGAACAGGGACAGGAATGGCTGTTGCAGGTTCCAGGGTTTAAATGTTTTAGTAGGGTCAGAGATGGGGGTAAAAGAGGGGGAGGTGTGGCATTGCTTGTCAAGGATAATATTACAGCAGTAGAAAGGGTGATGGAGGAAGACTTGCCATCTGAGGTAGTGTGGGCGGAGGTTAGAAATAGGAAAGGTGAGGTCACCCTGTTCGGAGTTTTCTACAGGCCTCCTAATAGTCAGAGAGAAGTAGAGGAAAGTATTGCCAGGATGATTCAGGAGAAGAGTGAAAGTAGCAGGGTGGTTGTTATGGGGGACTTTAACTTCCCAGATATTGACTGGGAAAGCTATAGCTCAAGTTCGTTAGATGGGTCGGTGTTTGTCCAATGTGTGCAGGAGGGTTTCCTGACACAATATGTAGACAGGCCAACAAGAGGTGAGGCTATACTGGATTTGGTTCTAGGTAATGAACCAGGCCAGGTGTTAGACTTGGAGGTAGGTGAGCACTTCGGGGGCAGTGACCACAACTCGGTGACTTTTACTCTAGTGATGGAGAGGGATAAGTGTGCACTGCAGGCCAACAGTTATAGCTGGGGGCAGGGAAATTATGATGCGGTGAGGCATGACTTAGGATGCGTGGATTGGAAAAATAGGCTTCAAGGGAAGAACACAAATGATATGTGGAGATTGTTCAAGGAACAGCTAATGGGTGTCCTTGATAAGTATGTACCAGTCAGGCAGGGAGTAAAGGGTCTTGTGAAGGAGCCGTGGTTTAATAAGGAATTGGAATCCCTTGTGAAAGGGAAGAGGGCGGCCTATGTAAAGATGAGGCGTGAAGGTTCAGTTGGGGCGATTGAGAGTTATAAGGTAGCCAGGAAGGATCTAAAGACAGAGCTAAGAGCAGCGAGAAGGGGTACTGAAAAGTCCTTAGTTGGTAGGATTAGGGAAAACCCAAAGGCTTTCTACAGGTATGTCAGGAATAAAAGGATGACTAGGGTAGGTATCGGTCCAGTCAAGGATAGTAGGGGGAAGTTGTGTGTGTGGAGGTGGAGGAGATTGGTGAGACACTGAATCAAAACTTTTCGTCAGTATTCACTCAGGAACAGGACATTGTTGCCGATGTGAATATTGAGTCACAAGTGATTAGAATGGATGGCCTTGAGGTACGTAGGGAAGAGGTCTGGGGAATACTGGAAAGGATGAAAATAGATAAGTCCCCTGGGCCTGATGACATTTATCCTAGGATCCTCTGGGAAGCTAGGGAGGAGATAGCGGATCCATTGGCCTTGATTTTTATGTCGTCATTGTCTACGGGAATAGTGCCAGAAGACTGGAGGATAGCAAATGTGGTCCCCTTGTTCAAGAAGGGGAGCAGGGATAGCCCGAGTAACTATAGGCCAGTGAGTCTCACTTCTGTTGTGGGCAAAGTCTTAGAGAGAATTGTAAGGGATAGGATTTAATGAACATCTGGATAGGAATAATGTGATCAAGGATAGTCAGCATGGTTTTGTGAAGGGCAGGTCGTGCCTCACAAACCTTATTGAATTCTTTGAGAAGGTGACCAAGGAAGTGGACGAGGGTAAAGCAGTAGATGTGGTGTATATGGATTTTAGCAAGGCGTTCGATAAAGTATCCCATGGCAGGCTAATGCAAAAACTACGGAGATATGGCATTAAGGGTGCATTAGAGGCTTGGATTAGGAATTGGCTGGCTGGAAGGAGACAGAGGGTAGTAGTTGATGGTATAGTTCATCTTGGAGCGCAGTTACTAGCGGTGTTCCAGAAGGATCTGTTTTGGGACCATTGCTGTTTGTCATTTTTATAAATGACCTGGAGGAGGGGCTTGAAGGCTGGGTGAGCAAGTTTGCGGATGACACAAAAGTCTGTGGAGTTGGGGACAGCGAAGAAGGATGTGGCAGGTTACAGCGCGATATAGATAAGTTGCAGAGCTGGGCAGTAAGGTGGCAAATGGAATTCAATGTAGCTAAGTGTGAAGTCATTCACTTTGGTAGGAGTAACAAGAAGATGGATTACTGGGCTAATGGTAGACTACTTGGTAGTGTGGATGAGCAGAGGGATCTTGGTGTCCATGTACACAGATCTTTGAAAGTTGCCACCCAGGTAAATAGTGCTGTGATGAAGGCATATGGTGGACTGGGCTTTATTGGTAGAGGAATTGAGTTCCGGAGTCCTGAGGTCATGTTGCAGTTGTATAAGACTCTGGTGTGGCCTCATCTGGAGTATTGTGTGCAGTTTTGGTCGCCATACTATAGGAAGGATGTGGAGGCATTGGAACGAGTGCAGAGAAGGTTTACCAGGATGTTGCCTGGCATGGTAGGAAGATCATATGAGGAAAGGCTGAGGCACTTGGGACTTTTCTCATTGGAGAAAAGAAGGTTTAGGGGAGATTTGATAGAGGTGTACAAGATGATTAGGGGTTTAGATAGGGTTGACAGTGAGAACCTTTTTCCGCGTATGGAGTCAGCTGTTACTAGGGGACACAGCTTTAAATTAAGGGGTGGTAGGTATAGGACAGATGTTAGGGGTAGATTTTTTACTCAGCGGGTTGTGAATTCATGGAATGCCCTGCCAGTAGCAGTGGTGGACTCTCCCTCTTTATGGTCATTTAAGCGGGCATTGGACAAGCATATGGAGGTTATTGGGCTAGTGTAGGTTAGGTAGGCTTCGGTCGGCGCAACATTGAGGGCCGAAGGGCCTGTACTGCGCTGTATTTTTCTATGTTCTATGTTCTCATAAGGGGATTTGCTTCTCCAGAGTGTGATAGTCACTGAATAAATTTGAGGTGGTAGACAATTTTTTAGTCAGTAATGGTTTCAAGACAGTGGGCAGGACTGTGGAGTTGAGGCCGGATGCAATCAGCCACAATCCTGTTTAAGTGAGTCACCCATCTTTCCTCCTAAACTAATCAGGACCCTCATTCTCTTAAAGTTCTCGGGACTTACCGACTCTGCCCGGTATTCCCAAGGGATAGCCCGGAATTGGAGGTAGCCGATCCCGGCCTCAAGGCAGCGTTGAGCTAGCACACGGCCCACAGTCTCGGCTGCAGTGACGTCCCGGGTGCTGTATAGGTGCTTCTTGATGGACCACTCTTGGGTCGAAGCTGAGATGACCACCTCGCCCTGACTGCTTGCTGCCTCTACACAGGCTGTGACGTGCCTCTGGCTCTTCCTGAAACGCAACCTGGCATCAAGCAGTAGAGAGACAGAAAAATCAATGACAAAGGAAATGAGAGATATCAGCAGCAAATCATCCTGTGAGGCACCACTTACCACAACTGCACTCCCCTGCCTTCTTCAATCGTCTTTGTCACTTCATCAAAAAATCAATTAAGTTGGTGAGATACCATTTCTCATGCACAAAACCATGTTGACTATCCCTAATAAGTCCTTGGCTTTCCAAATGCACATAGATCCTATCCCTCACAATCCCCTCCAACAACTTACCCACCACTGACATCAGTTCCCTGGCTTTTGCTTACTACCTTTCTTAAATAATCACACCACATTAGCCACCCTCCAATCTACTGGCACTTCATTCGTGGCTATCGATGATACAAATATATCAGCAAGGGACCCAAAAATCACTTCCCATACTTCTGAGGCGTTAGATAAAGTCCTTGGGATTACAGGAATGAAATGGGATCAGGGAACCGAGTTGGCTGATCAGCCATGATCACATGGATTGTTAAAAGGGGTAAACAGCCTCCTCCTTTGCTTATACTGTATGTTTCTATGAGCCCTGTGTGACCTTATTTCTAAGTCAATGAATGCTAACATGGCGCTACAGCTAGCAATTTGGAAAACAAGTAGTCCTTTGGCCTTTTTATGAGTAGTAGTGAGTCCAGCCGTTAAACTGTCTTCCATTTTCTTCCACGCAATTTTGGTGAGATGGAATATTCCATCTAGTTTTGACATTCCTGATAAAGGGCTTACCCCGGGAACGTCGACTCTCCTGCTCCTTGGATGCTGCATGACCTGCCATGTTTTTCCAGCGCCACACTTTTCGACTCTAGTTTTGAGGCACAGTCTCAGAATAAAAGGGAAGCATGAGGAGGAATTTCTTCTCTCAGAGGGGAGTGAATCTGCGGAACTCTTGACCACAGAGGGCGGTCGAGGCTGAGTCATTAATTATATTGAAGGCTGCGATGAGATTTTTAATCTGGAAGGGATCAAAGATTATAAAGAAAGACAGGAGAGTGGAGTTGATAATTGCCAAATCAGCCATGACCCCATCGGACAAAAGAGTACATTCAATTGGCTGACCTCTGTTCCAACATCATATGGACTGTCAGGTAGATACTGCGGTTACTCAGGGAACACAGCAACTAACGTGCAGACAGCAAGAACTGACTAACAGCACTGTGATATCGGGCTGATTGTCTGTTTTCACCAACTGGACACAAGTTTTAAAGATTCAGATTGGCATTCACAGTGCTTCTTCCAAGGAGGTCACGAAATCTTTAATATGGACTTCAGACAGCAGTCAGCCAGTTAGATGTCACAGAGGGACACAGTCTGGCACTCCCTCAGCACTGACCCTCCAACAGTGTGCTACTCCAGTACAACAGTTCTCACATCAGCCCAGATACCAGTGGTTAGATTTCTGCTCTCCCATCTAACCCAGAATCTCGGAAGTCTGAGACAAGAGGACTATTCACTGAAGAATTTTCACATTCACTCGGCCAGAGGCAGAACTCAGGGACAAAGAGCTGACAGCCACTGGCAATGGAAACGGGAAATTGGCAGAAACTGACACAGCAGTGAACCTGCACAGTTACTGCCTTTGCTGTTTGAATTCGTGAATCACTGGACATTGGAATACATCTGGGAAAACAAACAAGTGAAATTCACAACTAATCTTGGAGGAACCTGTTTGGGAGAGGGGACAGCACAGAAACAGGTAAGTGGATATTTTAAGCATGGCCTTACAGTAAATCTGCAGTTGTGAGTAGAGTTGGTGTTTTATTATTTTTTTTGAGATATGCCTCTTGATTAAACTTAAAATATAAGCCACAAGTATTAATTTAACCTGGAGCAGTGTTTTGTAGAGGAATAAGACAGTGCTATTTTCTGTGTCTGTAGACTAAAAGCAAAAATGGCCTTTAGTAGAGTGATATGCTCTTCTTGTCGGATGTAGGAGTTCAGGGAGAGTTTAAGGGTTACTGAGGACTATATCTGCAATATATGCCGTTGATTAAGAATCCTTTCAAATTGAATGGATCGGTTGGAGAGACAGTTCGAGGTAATGAGGAATTTACAAGAGCAGGGAGACATGATGGATGGCAGTTATAGGAAGAGGGAAAAGATGCAGATACAGTCACATAGATTGGTTAACTCCAGGAAAGGTAAGAGTGGGAGACAGTTAGTGCAGGAGTCTTCTGTGGCTATCCCCATTTCAAATAAGTATGCTGTTTTGGAACATGTGGGGTTGATGATTCTCAGGGAAACGTAGCAAACAGCCAAGATTCTGGTACTGAGACCAGTTCTAATGCAATGACAGGTACATCAGGTTCCAAGAGATCGATTGAATTTGAGGACTGTCTAGAATTTGAGGACAGATGGTCCTGTGGCCAGCAGCATAAAATCAGAATGGTGTGTTGCATTCCTGGTGCCAGAGTCAAGGATGTCTCAGAGGGGATGCAGAATGTTCTCAAGTGGAAGAGGGGCCAGCAGGAGGTCATTGGAACCAATGACATAGGAAGGGAAAAGGTTGAGATTCTGAAAGGAGATTACAGGGAGTTAGGCAGGAATTTAAAAAGGAGGCCCATGAGAGTACTAATATCTGGATTACTCCTGGTGCTATGAGCTAGTGAGGGCAGGAATAGGAGGATAGAGCAGATGAATGCATGGCTGAGGAGCAGGTGCACGGGAGAAGGATTCAAAATTTTGGATCATTGGAAGCTCTTTTGGGGTAGAGGTGACCTGCACAAGAAGGATGGATTGTACCTAAATTGGAAGAGGACTAATATACTGGCAGGGAGATTTGTTAGAGCTGCTTGGGAGGATTTAAACTAGTATGATGGGGGTGTGGGACCCAGGGAGATAGTGAGGAAAGAGATCAATCTGAGACTGGTACAGTTGAGAACAAAGGCGAGTCAAACAGTAAGGGCAGGCAGGAACAAAGCAGAGAACAGAGTAGGACTGATAAATTAAACTGCATTTATTTCAATGCAATAGGCCTCACAGGGAAGGCAGATGAACTGAGGGCATGGTTAGGAACATGGGACTGGGATATCATAACAATTAGAGAAACATAGCTCAGGGATGGACAGAACTGGCAGCTTAATGTTCCAGGATACAAATGCGAGGAAGGATAGAAAGGGAGGCAACAGAGGAGGGGGAGTGGTGTTTTTGATAAGGGATAGCATTACTGCTGTACTGAGGGAGGATATTCTCGAAAATACATCCAGGGAAGTTATTTGGGTGGAACTGAAATAAGAAAGGGCTTGTTGTGCTTGTATTATAGACTCCCTCATAGCCAGAGAGAAATTGAGAAACAAATTTGTAAGGAGATCTCAGAACTAGAGCAATAAGCTTAGGGTGAGAGGGGAAGACATAAAAGAGACCTAAGGGGCAACTTTTTCACACAGAGGGTGGTGCGTGTATGAAATGAGCTGCCAGAGGAAGTGGTGGAGGCTGGTACAATTACAACATTTAAAAGGCAATGAATGGGTATACGAATAGGAATGGTTTGGAGGGATATGGGCCACGTGCTGGGAGGTGCCAGACTGGGTTGAGATATCTGGTCGGTATGGACAAGTTGGACTGTTCCCATGCTGTACATCTCTATGACTCTTTGACTTGCTATCTGAATGCTCATCATTTGGAGATGCCACTGCTGGACTGAGGTGTACAAAGTTAAAAATCACACAACACCAGGTTATAGTCCAACGGGTTTAATTGGAAGCACACTAGCTTTCGGAGTGCCGCTCCTTCATCACAACCACCTGAAGAAGGACGAGCGGCACTCCGAAAGATAGTGCTCCCAATTAAACCTGTTGGGACTATAACCGGGTGTTGTGTGATTTTTAACTTTGTATCGGAATGCTGTTGACAAACTGAGGGCAGAAGCTGGAAGAGGGGGAAGCAGACAGATACATTCAAGGGCAAAGCGAAGGAAGATGGAGTGGATTTTTCCCGATAGAGGTGTACAAGTTAATGAGAGGCTTAGATAGAGTAGGTAGCCAGAGACTTCCCCACCCCCCACCCCCGGGCAGAAATGGGTGACACAAGAGGTCATAATTTTAAGGTGACTGCAGAAAGGAAAAGGGGCGATGTGAGAGGTAGGTTCTTTATTCAGAGAGCGGTGGGTGTGTGGAATGCACTGCCAGCGGTGGTAGAAAAGTCAGTGACATTAGGGACATTTAAGCAACTGCTGGACAAGCACATGGACGGCAGTAATTTGCAGGGTGTGTAGATGTGGTTGATGTTAGATAAATGCTCAGTACAACATGGTGGGCCGAAGGGCCTGTACTGTTCTGTCCCATGTGGTGTCCGGTGCTCACCGGTGCCAGTAGCTGCCCCTCAGCCAGGTGCTCTGCCAGCCGTTGTCCTTCCTCGCCAGCGCCAGACGCTCCAGGTTCCGGGGGTTGCGGTTCACAAATCGCGGCGAGACCGTCTCGTTCTCTCGCGTGTCCGGGGCTATCGAGGCTTCAGCCGAGGCCGACATCAACCGCCAACCTTCAGGCCCAGAGAGAGAGAGACGGGGTTAATGCAGGGGCACATGGGTCATCACTGCTGACAATGGCCGGGTGATAGGGGCATGACTCTGCCCACCCCGTACCTGCTCGAGCGCGAGCGGGAGCCGCCGCCGCTCGCTCCAGCTGCAACCCGAGAGCGGCCACCACCGCCGCCATTGCGCTGAGAACCCCGCCCCCTGACGTTACGACGGGACACGTAGCCCCGCCCCTCGACCTCACTCCCAGACACTCAGCACTGTCCCCTGAAGCTTCGCCCTCCGCCCATGGACACCAAGCCCCGCCCACTTATTCCCCGCCCTGGCAACTAAGCCCCGCCCCCTTACGCCTCACCCGGTTTGGCAACCCACGCCCCCTGGCAACCAAGCCCCGCCCCCCTGGACATCCTCCCCGGACACCTCGCCTGGCCTCCGACGCCTCTCCTGGATACCGCGCCCCGCCCACTGACGTCTCTTCCCCAATATCAAGCCCCGCCCCACCCGGAGACCCATCCCCGTCGTCCCCTGACACCACATACTAGTCACTAGCCCCGCCCCCTGACCGCTCAGCCGGAAGCTGGCCCTCACGGCAGTGACGGAACCGTCGCAGTGGGCGGGGCTTCCGTTCGTATCCTTCATTTGATTGGCGTTTGGATGAAGTCCCATCTCCAATCCACACACCATCCCCTTCCCTCACAACTATCCTCCAATCTGTCCCCATTCCACACATCATCCTCAATCTCTCATAACTGGCCTCATCCCCTGCTGTTATTAGACTGCTGCAAGGATCCCTCTCAGTTAAAATAATGTTGATATTGCTGTTGTTGAAACTGCTTTGTGCACCTTCTGTGCAGTGTAACCTGTATGCCTGGCTCTGCCCAGACACCCTCTGATCTATATGTCCTTGCTTGTTATGATCTCCATGTACTGCTCACAAAACAAAGCTGCACTTAGATTACGACAAAAAATACTGCAGGAGGCTGGAGGACACAGCAAGCCAGGCAGCATCAGGAGGTCTTGAAGAAGAGTTATACCCGAAACATCGACATCTCCACCTCCTGATGCTGCCTGGCTTGCTGTGTTCTTCCAGCCTCCTGCCTGTTTATTTCACTCTACTTGGGTACACGTGACTACAATAAATCAAGATGTGGAGGCACATTCTCTCCCAGTCAGGGAACACTTCAGCAGTCAGGGACATCCGGCCTCAGATCTTCAGGGGACTGTCCTCCAAGGCCGACTTCGGGATACGCAACATTGCACTGTGGCCGGGCAGAGGCTCATATAAGTTTGGTACCCATGAGGATAGCTTCAACCAGGATTTTGGGTTCATGCCACACTACAGGGGACCGCACTACACAATACCCACACACTGTTACATACTCACATGGACCCTATCATACACACACATACACCACCCACACTCACACCCATGTACACACTCTCTCACAGGCTTATTCTCCGTCATACTCATGCACACACTCTACCAAGAATGCACACACGCAAACACACCCTCTCACAAGCATTAACACTTACATGCACACACTCACAGTCTTTACCACACACCCACATAAAATCACTCAGAGTCTCTGAGACTTACATGCACGCACACACTCATGTAAGTCTATGGGGTGATTTTGCGTTTACAGTATTGTAATTGCAGATAGATTCTATTTTGTTCAAAAAGCACACAATTTGCAAGCAGTCAATGCAAGCAAGTCAATCCATGTAACATTTTACAAATTCCTACTTTGGAAATAGAACCAGTCTGGCTCAAGATTAAGATACAGACAGGCTCTAACTTCACACAGTTAATGCATTGTCTGAGCTGAAATGTCATCTCTTTTCTAATAAAGCCTGAAGTTATCTCAAGCATGTGACTTGAAAGAAGTTCTGGGATTTACATATTAATGAACTGAAACCTGCAGCCCATTCTAAAAGATGAAAGACTTAACAGCAATCTAGGTTTGTTCAACATATCATTTCAGTTGCATGACACTGTGATCTTTTTCTATTAAGTCTGTGTCTTATAGTCCTGCTCCACAGCTCCCTCATGAAGGAGCAGTGCTGTGAATGCTGGTACTTCCAAATAAACCTGTTGGACTACAACCTGGTGCCGTGTGATTTTTAACAATCTCCATCCCCTGTCTTCATCTTCCACACTATCACATAACTCATATCATCCCCATCCCTACACTGTTCCAAACCTCCACACCATCCTCATTCCACACACCATGTCCATCATTACTCTCACTTTCCCACACCATTTCTCTCATCCCATTGGACAATCTCCACGTCAAGCAACACATTCATCCCAACTATTAGCCCCCATCGAATTGGCCATTCCCCTCATCCAAGGTAACTGTCTATAATTTTCAGTGAGGCCCCACATCATCTATCTTCTCAGCCTTGTGTTCTGGCTCAGATTCCTCAACTTCTCCTCATATGACAACCCAGAACCATTCTTGTAGACCTTCTCTGTCACTTCCTTGGGTAACACATCCCTCCTTTGACACAGGGCTCATAGCTGCTCACAATGTAGAAAATGCCATCTGACCAGAACTTTGTACAGCCTCAACAGTTCACTTCTGCTCTTGTATTCTAGTCCATTCAAAACAAATGCAAACATTGCATTTGCCTTCCTAACTGTTCACTGAATCCACTTGATACCTCAAAAGATTTCTGAATTAAAACTCTGAAATACAGTATCCACATCCTTCATCCTGTGTCCTACTGCCCACCTCACCATCACTGCTATGTTATTGGCGAGTTTCCATGTTCATCACCAAACCTCCTCTGCACTATCTCCCACATCCTATTGGCCATTCCCAGAATCCAACATTACTGGCATCCCAATGGTCAGTTACCATGGCCATCATAGCACTCCATACCTAACCCACCATCACTCTAAACCCAGCATGCACATCTCCATGTCCAGTCTCCATGTACATTATCACTCTCTTTCTCACATATACCTCACCAACATTCCCATCCTATTGGCATTCATGCCATCATTCCTCTGCCTGACCGCCCACATCATCACACCAACACCAATGGCCAATCACCATGTCCATTATTACTCTGACAGCTCACCATTGTTGCAAGCCCAGTCACTCATCTCCGGAGGCAGCATCATTCTGTCTTCTGTGATGATACTATGGCTTTATGTATTGTATTATGACACGGTGGTGAACTCCTCTGTTAATTAAACGAAACACCCAAAAAGGTTCACCTCACCTCATAATCTGTTAAAATATGAGTAATAGAGAACATCCAAATTCCACTATTTAGAGAAAATAACATTAATTTATTCCTTAACTCTAAAAGTGAACATTAAACAACAAATCACAACTCTAAGCTCCTTCCTCCCTCTCTTAACTGCTTATTGTCTGCCTACAATTCTATAACAATGAACTCTTCCAATAAAAAAAATATATTAATATTACATCAATTTAGTTTCAAAACCATATAGTGGCTGTCGTCTCCGGTGTCTGTCTTCTTTTGGCTGAAGATCTCTCTGGGTTGCTTTCTGCCTTTTAATGTGAAGATATTTCATATGAAGAAGACACCTCTGACAGAGAGTGTTTTTGAATGGCAGTCTTTCTTGATAGCAGTTACTCTCTCAATAACAGTTGCTCTGTCAGACTTTCTAAATGCCGGCTTTTTTTTTAATACCCCAACATCAGATCGTCTCACTGGTTGTATGTTTGCAAAAACAATAAATACAAACGCGATTGGGTTTAGGTATCCTGGGGCATAATTCAAAATGATTGGTTAAGTTTGAATTCTTGTCAAAGCAGCAACCAACTCATGTATCCATTTCACAGCCAAATTATACATATTTTCAAATTTCCAATACTCTCTGAAACTGCCATCTAGTCACCACAGGTGCGTGTCAGCTCTCAGTTCAGAACAGCATTTACTCTCTCTTAAACTTCAACTTCATAACACCTCCCCCCCGGTTAAGAAAAAGATGGACCATCATAATGAAACAACTGCTTCATCTTTTTTCTAATTCTTAAATCCCATTACAATAAAATACATAAGACATTAATTTAAGATCATATTAAATTTCTGCACACATATACATAACATAAGGTATCTGTCCAATCTTAGTTGTAATTTATCTGTTGAATTCACAATAACACGTGCTGTCAGATGAAATTCCTTGATGGCCTTTGTCTTTGCGATCCTTGAGGTCAACCTTCCATGACAGATTTTATGCCCCAAAAGCATCACCTCGGTTTTCGCAAATTCTGTTTTCTTTACATTTATTACGGTTTTATTTCTCTTAATTGTTCAAAGAGCTCTGCCAACTGTACCATGTGATCTTTCCATGACTTGCTAAACATCAATATATCATCCAGATAAACTGCACAGTTTGTTAACTCAGCCACGACTCTGTTCATAAATCTTTGGGATGTGGCTGGTGTGTTCTTCATTCGACTTTGAATTGATATAGCCCATTTGGAATGACAAATGCAGAAACCTCTTTCACTTTCTCTGATAAAGGTACCTGTCAATAACCACACAGTAAGTCCAACTTTCTGATGTAACTAGTTTATCCAACCTTCACCCTACAGTCCTCCAATCTTGTATGAGTCTGATTTTGTTACGGCATTGATCTTCCAATAGTCCACACAAAACCATTCAGTCTTGTCAGGTTTGGGAACTATCACGATCGGCGAACTCCACTTGCTCTGACTCAGTTCGAAGATATCTCCGTTAAGCATCACATCCACTTCCTTCTGGACCTGTGTGGCTTTGAAATGAAGAGGTCTGCAGGGGTGTTATTTTATGCATCAGCATTCCCAACTTCCAGCACATGCACAACAGTATTAGTCCTCCTCATCTTATTCCTGCATATGTTGTCATGCTGCTGCACCAATCATTTCAACTGGATTCTTTGCTCCTGAGACAGAGAGTTCATTAACCTATCCCACTCCTCAAGGACTTCCTCACTGAGACAATGAAATGTCCCCCCTACCTCCACGTGGATTGGATTCGCAGGCGGGGAGTGTGAGGAGCGTTTAGAGACAGCCTGCAAAACCTCGCTCCTGCAGTAGCCCAAGGGTCTCGCGTGTTGGGGAAATGGCTCAATCATAATATAGGAGGCCTGCGGATGCTCTCTCTGTGGATGGGCACCGTTTCGCTGAGTACCTGAGGGTAGTGCATGGGTGGACTGCTACAAGAGGGGCTGTGATCCAATAATCCCTTGTCCAGTGACCCTGCTCTCTGTGTCCCCTGCATTGATCGGTATTCCTGTCCCGACATCACTGCGCCTGGCTACGACTTCCTCCCAGTCTAATGGTTCCTCTGTTTTTGCCGTTTTTGTTTTCTAAGAAAACTCTTGAGAAGTTTTAGAAACTGAAAGAACTGCAGAATTATGTGGGGCATGGATAGGATAAATAGACAAAGTCTTTTCCCTGGGGTCGGGGAGTCCAGAACTAGAGGGCATAGGTTTAGTGTGAGAGGCGAAAGATATAAAAGCGACCAAAGGGTCAACGCTTTCATCCAGAGGGTGGTACCTGTGTGGAATGAGCTGCCAGAGGAAGTGGCGGAGGCTGGTACAATTGCAACATTTTCCAGGCATTTGGATGGGTATATGAATAGGAAGGGTTTGGAAGGATATGGGCCGGGTGCTGGCAGGTGGGACTAGATTGGGTTGGGATATCTGGTCGGCATGGGCAGGTTGGACCGAAGGGTCTGTTTCCGAGCTGTACATCTCTATCTCGATGACTATGTCTACGCTGTAAATCAGAAACCAAACCCGAAGTCGGTGGTAAAGCTGTATGAAGAGAAATCAGAGTTCACGTTTCGGTCCGGTGAACCTTTCTGAGAACTTGACAAGTTTTAATTGTGTGATCGTTCCAGGGTTGCCCTGGGATTTTCGTGCTATTTCTGTTATTGATTGATTTCAGATGATGAGAAATCCGAAATGCTGCTTTGTGTGTATTAAAAAGTGAGGCGGGGCATCAGGAGACCGATCCACTCAGTAAAACTCGGTCTTTGATGACTTCTCAATTCTAATATTTCACTGCAAAATTTCCAACAAAACAACAACGAAATTTCGAGTCAAGAACTATTATGGCACATCAGCTGATTTCTAGAAGGCTTCTTGCTGTAGCGATGGTGGTATAGTGGTGAGCATAGCTGCCTTCCAAGCAGTTGACCCGGGTTCGATTCCCGGCCATCGCAAGCAGTGCATTTTAACACCACTCCACAACCAAAAGAACCGATCGATTCAGTGGGAATGAAGCACCTCCGTCTGCACATCACATTGAGTCTGCCAGACCTCTGGAGTGCAGACACAACTTTGAAGTTGAGGATGTCCCCAGGAGGATGAAGGAGTCAAGTCGATCACGGTTCAAAGAAAGTAGAGTCATGGCAGAATTCCTTGGTTTTCCATCTTATTTCGAAAGAAATGTTTCCGGATTTCACTCATTTCAACATTACACTCATTTTGTTTTTTGTGAACTATAGCCTAATATCAAGTGAAATGTGGGTGGACAGTTCACAAATATCGAAACAACGTTATTTCTCATATCGAATCGGTAATGTTATTGTTTTAGGTGCAGGTCAGAAATAGGAGTGGACACCAGCTGCTTTTATATTTCCAGTATGAGAAAATGATTCGATAAAACTCTGAGAGATGATAGAAGTGACCACAGAGTGAGTGAAAGTTTAATCCAGGATAAAGTTAAAAATCCCACAACACCAGATTACAGTCCAACAGCTTTATTTGGAAGCACTAGTTTTAGGAGTGCTCCGAAAGCTACTTGGACGATAATCTGGTATTGTGTGATTTTGAACTTTGTCCTCCCCAGTCCACCACAGGCTCCTCCACGTCATCATCCGAAATAGTCATCATGGATTTGTTAAGGGAAGGTAGTGTCTGATGAAGGTGACTGATTTTCTTTGAAGGATAAAGAATGGATGGAGTGTATCCGATGTAGATCAACCTGATGATAAGAAGGACCATAAGACGCAGTATTTATAGCAAAAGGATTACAGTTTAATGCAGCTGAAATGATATATTAAACACATTTAGGTCAAGCCTTTCATCTTTTATAATGGGTTTACTAGTTTCCGTTCTTTAATATAAGAACCTCAGAACCTTTTCAAAGTTACGTTGTCGAGATAACTTCAGGTTGTCTTACAAGAGATGACATCTCAACTCAGACAATGCATTAAAGGTGTGAGGTTAAAGTCTGTCTGTGTCCCAATCTTGAGTCAGACTGGTTCTAGACTCCCAGTCGGAGAGCACTTCAGCGCTCTTTGCCTTTCGGTCTCGGACCCCTGGGTGACAATCCTCCAAGGCAGACTATGGGACAGCCAACAATGCAAAGTGGCCACCAGAGGCTGATTGTCAAGTTCGGTACGCTTGCGGATGACTTTAACTGGGCACTTTGGTTCATGTCACACGACACGTGACAACACTGCACTGTATACTATTTCACCGACACTCACAAGTACACGCACACACACAAAAGCACACTCCTACCGACCCACACACACATGCATACCCTCTCTCAAACACAAGCTCTCTCTCATAAACTCACTCAAACACTTCCACATTCACAGCAACTCACGCACATGCTCACAAATTGATACCCCAGTACACTCACACACATGCACCTACACACACGCTCACAGACCCGCATATCCCTACATGCACACACACACACAGACACACACACACAGCCACACACACACATGCATGCACCCACACACGCAGACACACACACACACAGGACACACACCCACACATGCACACACACACACACACATGCAGCCACACACACACGCATGCACCCACACACGCAGACACACACACACACATACTCACACACACATGAATGCACCCACACACGCAGACACACACACACACAGGACACACACCCACACATGCACCCACACACACACACATGCATCCACACACACACGCATGCACCCACACATACACACACACACGGTCCCCCCCCCCACACACACACTGATACCGGGTTCTCATGACTCTCAGCTGGAGACTATCATTGCCTGCAGACCCGACCTTCATCCCCCCACGACACCATGAAGGGTAACACTTGTTCATGCCCTTACACAGCCGTCTGTGCCCTCCCTTGACCCCGTCCTTTCTAGGGCAGGGAGGATTTTGCGTGCACTGCCTTCCCACATCAGTGGAAGCGACCTTCACTAAACAGCTGCCCATGACTAGCCCTTGCTGTGAAGTTAAACATCACACAACACCAGGTTATAGTCCAACAGATTTAATTGGAAGCTCTAGATTTCGGACAACCACCTGATGAAGGAACTGCGCTCCGAAAGCTAGTGCTTCCAATTAAACCTGTTGCTCTTTAACCTGGTGTTGTGTGATTTTTAACTTTCTATACCCCAGTCCAACACTGGCATCTCCAAATCATGCCCTCCTGTGAAAACTCCTTACTGCTGACTGACACCTCCCCCTCTTCTACAAAGTAAAAGAGAAACCTGCAAATCTATCAACGGGATCGAACTTCAAATTAATACATATTCCTCGAGAGGGTTCTGCTTCCCGAACTGTTAGCCGGAATTCCCTCCTCTCCACAATTACTGCAGCGTGGCCTCAGTCTAATGGTTCCTCTGTTTTTGCCGTTTTTGTTTTCTAAGAAAACTCTTGAGAAGTTTTAGAAACTGAAAGAACTGCAGAATTATGTGGGGCATGGATAGGATAAATAGACAAAGTCTTTTCCCTGGGGTCGGGGAGTCCAGAACTAGAGGGCATAGGTTTAGTGTGAGAGGCGAAAGATATAAAAGCGACCAAAGGGTCAACGCTTTCATCCAGAGGGTGGTACGTGTGTGGAACGAGCTGCCAGAGGAAGTGGCGGAGGCTGGTACAATTGCAACATTTTCGAGGCATTTGGATGGGTATATGAATAGGAAGGGTTTGGAAGGATATGGGCCGGGAGCTGGCAGGTGGGACTAGATTGGGTTGGGATATCTGGTCGGCATGGGCAGGTTGGACCGAAGGGTCTGTTTCCGAGCTGTACATCTCTATCTCGATGACTATGTCTACGCTGTAAATCAGAAACCAAACCCGAAGTCGGTGGTAAAGCTGTATGAAGAGAAATCAGAGTTGACGTTTCGGTCCGGTGAACCTTTCTGAGAACTTGACAAGTTTTAATTGTGTGATCGTTCCAGGGTTGCCCTGGGATTTTCGTGCTATTTCTCTTATTGATTGATTTCAGATGATGAGAAATCCGAAATGCTGCTTTGTGTGTATTAAAAAGTGAGGCAGGGCATTAGGAGACCGATCCACTCAGTAAAACTCGGTCTTTGATGACTTCTCAATTCTAATATTTCACTGCAAAATTTCCAACAAAACAACAACGAAATTTCGAGTCAAGAACTATTATGGCACATCAGCTGATTTCTAGAACACGTCTGGCTGTCGCGATGGTGGTATAGTGGTGAGCATAGCTGCCTTCCAAGCAGTTGTCCCGGGTTCGATTCCCGGCCATCGCAAGCAGTGCATTTTAACACCACTCCACAACCAAAAGAGCCGATCGATTCAGTGGGAATGAAACACCTCCGTCTGCACATCACATTGAGTTTGCCAGACCTCTGGAGTGCAGACACAACTTTGAAGTTGAGGATGTCCCCAGGAGGATGAAGGAGTCAAGTCGATCACGGTTCGAAGAAAGTCTAGTCATGGCAGAATTCCTTGGTTTTCCATCTTATTTCGAAAGAAATGTTTCCGGATTTCACTCATTTCAACATTACTCTCATTTTGTTTTTTGTGAACTACAGCCTAATATCAAGTGAAATGTGGGTGGACAGTTCACAAATATCCAAACAACGTTATTTCTCATATCGAATCGGTAATGTTATTGTTTTAGGTGCAGGTCAGATATAGGAGGAGTGGACACCAGCAGCTTTTATATTTCCAGTATGAGAAAATGATTCGATAAAACTCTGAGAGATGATAGAAGTGACCACACAGTGAGTGAAAGTTTAATCCAGGATAAAGTTAAAAATCACACAACACCAGATTACAGTCCAACAGCTTTACTTGGAAGCACTAGTTTTAGGAGTGCTCCGAAAGCTACTTGGACGATAACCTGGTATTGTGTGATTTTGAACTTTGTCCTCCCCAGTCCACCACAGGCTCCTCCACGTCATCATCCGATATAGTCATCATGGATTTGTTAAGGGAAGGTAGTGTCTGATGAAGGTGACTGATTTTCTTTGAAGGATAAAGAATGGATGGAGTGTATCCGATGTAGATCAACCTGATGATAAGAAGGACCATAAGACGCAGTATTTATAGCAAAAGGATTACAGTTTAATGCAGCTGAAATGATATATTAAACACATTTAGGTTAAGCCTTTCATCTTTTATAATGGGTTTACTAGTTTCCGTTCTTTAATATAAGAACCTCAGAACCTTTTCAAAGTTACGTTGTCGAGATAACTTCAGGTTGTCTAACAAGAGATGCCATCTCAGCTCAGACAATGCATTAAAGGTGTGAGGTTAAAGTCTGTCTGTGTCCCAATCTTGAGTCAGACTGGTTCTAGCCTCCCAGTCGGAGAGCACTTCAGCGCTCTGTGCCTTTCGGTCTCGGACCCCTGGGTGACAATCCTCCAAGGCACACTATGGGACAGCCAACAATGCAAAGTGGCCAAGCAGAGGCTGATAGTCAAGTTCGGTACCCATGGGGATGACTTTAACTGGGCACTTTGGTTCATGTCACACGACACGTGACAACACTGCACTGTATACTATTTCACGGACACTACACAAGTACACGCACACACACAAAAGCACACTCCTACCGACCCACACACACATGCATACCCTCTCTCAAACACAAGCTCTCTCTCATAAACTCACTCAAACACTTCCACATTCACAGCCACTCACGCACATTCTCACAAATTGATACCCCAGTACACTCACACACATGCACCTACACACACTCTCACACACCCGCATATCCCTACATGCATACACACACACACAGACACACACACACACAGCCACACACACCCACACATGCACCCACACACACACACATGCAGCCACACACACACGCATGCACCCACACACGCAGACACACACACACACACACACACACATATACACACACACACACACACAGTCCCCACCGCCCCCCCCACACACACTGATTCCGGGTTCTCACGACTCTCAGCTGGAGACTATCATTGCCTGCAGACCCGACCTTCATCCCCCCACGACACCATGAAGGGTAACACTTGCTCATGCCCTTACACAGCCGTCTGTGCCCTCCCTTGACCCCGTCCTTTCCATCTTGCCCACCGCCCCTCCATGACGCTCTACCTCCTTCCTGCGCAGGTTTGCTCTGACAATGTCAATTTCACGTCCTTTGTCAATTTCACTTCCTATGTCAATTTCACCGCACTACGTTTTCTTTTTCCCCTCACGAACCGGGATCACCCTACGCTGTGCTTGCTGACCCCACCCCCTACGTTTGCCTTCCCGGATAGCGCTTTGTGTTTCGTTGGACCCGCAGGAGTAGCTGCGGACGTTCTGCTTAAACCTGAGCGGATAACACTGTTCTGCTCGGAGACAGGGAGGTCTGTAGATGCTGGAGCCCGAAACATCGATTTCCCTGCTGTGCGTTTCCAGCAACACACTCTCGACACTGTTCTGCCACGACCCTGTCTCGGTTGCACACAATCCCATTCATCATTAAGGCGCCACGGCATCCCAAGGACTTGGGACCCATGGGAACTAAATGATGACAGCGGCCTCAGCACTCTGCACCCCCTGACCTTGGAAAGCCCATCTTGGTTCAGGTTACCTATCTAGGGCAGGGAGGGTTTTGCGTGCACTGCCTTCCCACATCAGTGGAAGCGACCTTCACTAAACAGCTGCCCATGACTACCCCTTGCTGTGAAGTTAAACATCACACAACACCAGGTTATAGTCCAACAGATTTAATTGGAAGCTCTCGATTTCGGACAACCACCTGATGAAGGAGCAGCGCTCCGAAAGCTAGTGCTTCCAATTAAACCTGTTGGTCTATAACCTGGTGTTGTGTGATTTTTAAATTTCTATACCCCAGTCCAACACTGGCATCTCCAAATCATGCCCTCCTGTGAAAACCCCTTACTGCTGACTGACACCTCCCCCTCTTCTACAAAGTAAAAGAGAAACCTGCAAATCTATCAACGGGATCGAACTTCAAATTAATACATATTCCTCGAGAGGGTTCTGCTTCCCGAACTGTTACCCGGAATTCCCTCCTCTCCACAATCACTGCAGCGTGGCCTTAGTCTAATGGTTCCTCTGTTTTTGCCGTTTTTGTTTTCTAAGAAAACTCTTGAGAAGTTTTAGAAACTGAAAGAACTGCAGAATTATGTGGGGCATGGATAGGATAAATAGACAAAGTCTTTTCCCTGGGGTCGGGGAGTCCAGAACTAGAGGGCATAGGTTTAGTGTGAGAGGCGAAAGATATAAAAGCGACCAAAGGGTCAACGCTTTCATCCAGAGGGTGGTACGTGTGTGGAATGAGCTGCCAGAGGAAGTGGCGGAGGCTGGTACAATTGCAACATTTTCCAGGCATTTGGATGGGTATATGAATAGGAAGGGTTTGGAAGGATATGGGCCGGGTGCTGGCAGGTGGGACTAGATTGGGTTGGGATATCTGGTCGGCATGGGCAGGTTGGACCGAAGGGTCTGTTTCCGAGCTGTACATCTCTATCTCGATGACTATGTCTACGCTGTAAATCAGAAACCAAACCCGAAGTCGGTGGTAAAGCTGTATGAAGAGAAATCAGAGTTCACGTTTCGGTCCGGTGAACCTTTCTGAGAACTTGACAAGTTTTAATTGTGTGATCGTTCCAGGGTTACCCTGGGATTTTCGTGCTATTTCTGTTATTGATTGATTTCAGATGATGAGAAATCCGAAATGCTGCTTTGTGTGTATTAAAAAGTGAGGCGGGGCATCAGGAGACCGATCCACTCAGTAAAACTCGGTCTTTGATGACTTCTCAATTCTAATATTTCACTGCAAAATTTCCAACAAAACAACAACGAAATTTCGAGTCAAGAACTATTATGGCACATCAGCTGATTTCTAGAGCGCTTCAGCCTGTAGCGATGGTGGTATCGTGGTGAGCGTAGCTGCCTTCCAAGCAGTTGACCCGGGTTCGATTCCCGGCCATCGCAAGCAGTGCATTTTAACACCACTCCACAACCAAAAGAGCCGATCGATTCAGTGGGAATAAAACACCTCCGTCTGCACATCACATTGAGTCTGCCAGACCTCTGGAGTGCAGACACAACTTTGAAGTTGAGGATGTCCCCAGGAGGATTAAGGAGTCAAGTCGAGCACGGTTCAAAGAAACACGAGTCATGGCAGAATTCCTTGGTTTTCCATCTTATTTCGAAAGAAATGTTTCCGGATTTCACTCATTTCAACATTACTCTCATTTTGTTTTTTGTGAACTACAGCCTAATATCAAGTGAAATGTGGGTGGACAGTTCACAAATATCCAAACAACGTTATTTCTCATATCGAATCGGTAATGTTATTGTTTTAGGTGCAGGTCAGATATAGGAGGAGTGGACACCAGCTGCTTTTATATTTCCAGTATGAGAAAATGATTCGATAAAACTCTGAGAGATGATAGAAGTGACCACACAGTGAGTGAAAGTTTAATCCAGGATAAAGTTAAAAATCACACAACACCAGATTACAGTCCAACAGCTTTACTTGGAAGCACTAGTTTTAGGAGTGCTCCGAAAGCTACTTGGACGATAACCTGGTATTGTGTGATTTTGAACTTTGTCCTCCCCAGTCCACCACAGGCTCCTCCACGTCATCATCCGATATAGTCATCATGGATTTGTTAAGGGAAGGTAGTGTCTGATGAAGGTGACTGATTTTCTTTGAAGGATAAAGAATGGATGGAGTGTATCCGATGTAGATCAACCTGATGATAAGAAGGACCATAAGACGCAGTATTTATAGCAAAAGGATTACAGTTTAATGCAGCTGAAATGATATATTAAACACATTTAGGTTAAGCCTTTCATCTTTTATAATGGGTTTACTAGTTTCCGTTCTTTAATATAAGAACCTCAGAACCTTTTCAAAGTTACGTTGTCGAGATAACTTCAGGTTGTCTAACAAGAGATGCCATCTCAGCTCAGACAATGCATTAAAGGTGTGAGGTTAAAGTCTGTCTGTGTCCCAATCTTGAGTCAGACTGGTTCTAGCCTCCCAGTCGGAGAGCACTTCAGCGCTCTGTGCCTTTCGGTCTCGGACCCCTGGGTGACAATCCTCCAAGGCACACTATGGGACAGCCAACAATGCAAAGTGGCCAAGCAGAGGCTGATAGTCAAGTTCGGTACCCATGGGGATGACTTTAACTGGGCACTTTGGTTCATGTCACACGACACGTGACAACACTGCACTGTATACTATTTCACGGACACTACACAAGTACACGCACACACACAAAAGCACACTCCTACCGACCCACACACACATGCATACCCTCTCTCAAACACAAGCTCTCTCTCATAAACTCACTCAAACACTTCCACATTCACAGCCACTCACGCACATTCTCACAAATTGATACCCCAGTACACTCACACACATGCACCTACACACACTCTCACACACCCGCATATCCCTACATGCATACACACACACACAGACACACACACACACAGCCACACACACCCACACATGCACCCACACACACACACATGCAGCCACACACACACGCATGCACCCACACACGCAGACACACACACACACACACACACACATATACACACACACACACACACAGTCCCCCCCGCCCCCCCCCACACACACTGATTCCGGGTTCTCACGACTCTCAGCTGGAGACTATCATTGCCTGCAGACCCGACCTTCATCCCCCCACGACACCATGAAGGGTAACACTTGCTCATGCCCTTACACTGCCGTCTGTGCCCTCCCTTGACCCCGTCCTTTCCATCTTGCCCACCGCCCCTCCATGACGCTCTCCCTCCTTCCTGCGCAGGTTTGCTCTGACAATGTCAATTTCACGTCCTTTGTCAATTTCACTTCCTATGTTAATTTCACCGCACTACGTTTTCTTTTTCCCCTCACGAACCGGGATCACCCTACGCTGTGCTTGCTGACCCCACCCCCTACGTTTGCCTTCCCGGATAGCGCTTTGTGTTTCGTTGGACCCGCAGGAGTAGCTGCGGACGTTCTGCTTAAACCTGAGCGGATAACACTGTTCTGCTCGGAGACAGGGAGGTCTGTAGATGCTGGAGCCCGAAACATCGATTTCCCTGCTGTGCGTTTCCAGCAACACACTCTCGACACTGTTCTGCCAC
Source organism: Chiloscyllium punctatum (assembly GCF_047496795.1). Classification (NCBI taxonomy): domain Eukaryota; kingdom Metazoa; phylum Chordata; class Chondrichthyes; order Orectolobiformes; family Hemiscylliidae; genus Chiloscyllium; species Chiloscyllium punctatum. The sequence continues at coordinate 24,339,821 of NC_092753.1, forward strand.
GACCCTGTCTCGGTTGCACACAATCCCATTCATCATTAAGGCGCCACGGCATCCCAAGGACTTGGGACCCATGGGAACTAAATGATGACAGCGGCCTCAGCACTCTGCACCCCCTGACCTTGGAAAGCCCATCTTGGTTCAGGTTACCTATCTAGGGCAGGGAGGGTTTTGCGTGCACTGCCTTCCCACATCAGTGGAAGCGACCTTCACTAAACAGCTGCCCATGACTACCCCTTGCTGTGAAGTTAAACATCACACAACACCAGGTTATAGTCCAACAGATTTAATTGGAAGCTCTAGATTTCGGACAACCACCTGATGAAGGAGCAGCGCTCCGAAAGCTAGTGCTTCCAATTAAACCTGTTGGTCTATAACCTGGTGTTGTGTGATTTTTAACTTTCTATACCCCAGTCCAACACTGGCATCTCCAAATCATGCCCTCCTGTGAAAACCCCTTACTGCTGACTGACACCTCCCCCTCTTCTACAAAGTAAAAGAGAAACCTGCAAATCTATCAACGGGATCGAACTTCAAATTAATACATATTCCTCGAGAGGGTTCTGCTTCCCGAACTGTTACCCGGAATTCCCTCCTCTCCACAATTACTGCAGCGTGGCCTCAGTCTAATGGTTCCTCTGTTTTTGCCGTTTTTGTTTTCTAAGAAAACTCTTGAGAAGTTTTAGAAACTGAAAGAACTGCAGAATTATGTGGGGCATGGATAGGATAAATAGACAAAGTCTTTTCCCTGGGGTCGGGGAGTCCAGAACTAGAGGGCATAGGTTTAGTGTGAGAGGCGAAAGATATAAAAGCGACCAAAGGGTCAACGCTTTCATCCAGAGGGTGGTACGTGTGTGGAATGAGCTGCCAGAGGAAGTGGCGGAGGCTGGTACAATTGCAACATTTTCCAGGCATTTGGATGGGTATATGAATAGGAAGGGTTTGGAAGGATATGGGCCGGGTGCTGGCCGGTGGGACTAGATTGGGTTGGGATATCTGGTCGGCATGGGCAACTTGGACCGAAGGGTCTGTTTCCGAGCTGTACATCTCTATCTCGATGACTATGTCTACGCTGTAAATCAGAAACCAAACCCGAAGTCGATGGTAAAGCTGTATGAAGAGAAATCAGAGTTCACGTTTCGGTCCGGTGAACCTTTCTGAGAACTTGACAAGTTTTAATTGTGTGATCGTTCCAGGGTTGCCCTGGGATTTTCGTGCTATTTCTGTTATTGATTGATTTCAGATGATGAGAAATCCGAAATGCTGCTTTGTGTGTATTAAAAAGTGAGGCGGGGCATCAGGAGACCGATCCACTCAGTAAAACTCGGTCTTTGATGACTTCTCAATTCTAATATTTCACTGCAAAATTTCCAACAAAACAACAACGAAATTTCGAGTCAAGAACTATTATGGCACATCAGCTGATTTCTAGAGCGCTTCAGCCTGTAGCGATGGTGGTATAGTGGTGAGCATAGCTGCCTTCCAAGCAGTTGACCCGGGTTCGATTCCCGGCCATCGCAAGCAGTGCATTTTAACACCACTCCACAACCAAAAGAGCCGATCGATTCAGTGGGAATGAAACACCTCCGTCTGCACATCACATTGAGTCTGCCAGACCTCTGGAGTGCAGACACAACTTTGAAGTTGAGGATGTCCCCAGGAGGATTAAGGAGTCAAGTCGAGCACGGTTCAAAGAAACACGGGTCATGGCAGAATTCCTTGGTTTTCCATCTTATTTCGAAAGAAATGTTTCCGGATTTCACTCATTTCAACATTACTCTCATTTTGTTTTTTGTGAACTACAGCCTAATATCAAGTGAAATGTGGGTGGACAGTTCACAAATATCCAAACAACGTTATTTCTCATATCGAATCGGTAATGTTATTGTTTTAGGTGCAGGTCAGATATAGGAGGAGTGGACACCAGCTGCTTTTATATTTCCAGTATGAGAAAATGATTCGATAAAACTCTGAGAGATGATAGAAGTGACCACACAGTGAGTGAAAGTTTAATCCAGGATAAAGTTAAAAATCACACAACACCAGATTACAGTCCAACAGCTTTACTTGGAAGCACTAGTTTTAGGAGTGCTCCGAAAGCTACTTGGACGATAACCTGGTATTGTGTGATTTTGAACTTTGTCCTCCCCAGTCCACCACAGGCTCCTCCACGTCATCATCCGATATAGTCATCATGGATTTGTTAAGGGAAGGTAGTGTCTGATGAAGGTGACTGATTTTCTTTGAAGGATAAAGAATGGATGGAGTGTATCCGATGTAGATCAACCTGATGATAAGAAGGACCATAAGACGCAGTATTTATAGCAAAAGGATTACAGTTTAATGCAGCTGAAATGATATATTAAACACATTTAGGTTAAGCCTTTCATCTTTTATAATGGGTTTACTAGTTTCCGTTCTTTAATATAAGAACCTCAGAACCTTTTCAAAGTTACGTTGTCGAGATAACTTCAGGTTGTCTAACAAGAGATGCCATCTCAGCTCAGACAATGCATTAAAGGTGTGAGGTTAAAGTCTGTCTGTGTCCCAATCTTGAGTCAGACTGGTTCTAGCCTCCCAGTCGGAGAGCACTTCAGCGCTCTGTGCCTTTCGGTCTCGGACCCCTGGGTGACAATCCTCCAAGGCACACTATGGGACAGCCAACAATGCAAAGTGGCCAAGCAGAGGCTGATAGTCAAGTTCGGTACCCATGGGGATGACTTTAACTGGGCACTGTGGTTCATGTCACACGACACGTGACAACACTGCACTGTATACTATTTCACGGACACTACACAAGTACACGCACACACACAAAAGCACACTCCTACCGACCCACACACACATGCATACCCTCTCTCAAACACAAGCTCTCTCTCATAAACTCACTCAAACACTTCCACATTCACAGCCACTCACGCACATTCTCACAAATTGATACCCCAGTACACTCACACACATGCACCTACACACACTCTCACACACCCGCATATCCCTACATGCATACACACACACACAGACACACACACACACAGCCACACACACCCACACATACACACATGCAGCCACACACACACGCATGCACCCACACACGCAGACACACACACACACACACACATATACACACACACACACACACAGTCCCCCCCGCCCCCCCCCACACACACTGATTCCGGGTTCTCACGACTCTCAGCTGGAGACTATCATTGCCTGCAGACCCGACCTTCATCCCCCCACGACACCATGAAGGGTAACACTTGCTCATGCCCTTACACTGCCGTCTGTGCCCTCCCTTGACCCCGTCCTTTCCATCTTGCCCACCGCCCCTCCATGACGCTCTCCCTCCTTCCTGCGCAGGTTTGCTCTGACAATGTCAATTTCACGTCCTTTGTCAATTTCACTTCCTATGTCAATTTCACCGCACTACGTTTTCTTTTTCCCCTCACGAACCGGGATCACCCTACGCTGTGCTTGCTGACCCCACCCCCTACGTTTGCCTTCCCGGATAGCGCTTTGTGTTTCGTTGGACCCGCAGGAGTAGCTGCGGACGTTCTGCTTAAACCTGAGCGGATAACACTGTTCTGCTCGGAGACAGGGAGGTCTGTAGATGCTGGAGCCCGAAACATCGATTTCCCTGCTGTGCGTTTCCAGCAACACACTCTCGACACTGTTCTGCCACGACCCTGTCTCGGTTGCACACAATCCCATTCATCATTAAGGCGCCACGGCATCCCAAGGACTTGGGACCCATGGGAACTAAATGATGACAGCGGCCTCAGCACTCTGCACCCCCTGACCTTGGAAAGCCCATCTTGGTTCAGGTTACCTATCTAGGGCAGGGAGGGTTTTGCGTGCACTGCCTTCCCACATCAGTGGAAGCGACCTTCACTAAACAGCTGCCCATGACTACCCCTTGCTGTGAAGTTAAACATCACACAACACCAGGTTATAGTCCAACAGATTTAATTGGAAGCTCTAGATTTCGGACAACCACCTGATGAAGGAGCAGCGCTCCGAAAGCTAGTGCTTCCAATTAAACCTGTTGGTCTATAACCTGGTGTTGTGTGATTTTTAACTTTCTATACCCCAGTCCAACACTGGCATCTCCAAATCATGCCCTCCTGTGAAAACCCCTTACTGCTGACTGACACCTCCCCCTCTTCTACAAAGTAAAAGAGAAACCTGCAAATCTATCAACGGGATCGAACTTCAAATTAATACATATTCCTCGAGAGGGTTCTGCTTCCCGAACTGTTACCCGGAATTCCCTCCTCTCCACAATTACTGCAGCGTGGCCTCAGTCTAATGGTTCCTCTGTTTTTGCCGTTTTTGTTTTCTAAGAAAACTCTTGAGAAGTTTTAGAAACTGAAAGAACTGCAGAATTATGTGGGGCATGGATAGGATAAATAGACAAAGTCTTTTCCCTGGGGTCGGGGAGTCCAGAACTAGAGGGCATAGGTTTAGTGTGAGAGGCGAAAGATATAAAAGCGACCAAAGGGTCAACGCTTTCATCCAGAGGGTGGTACGTGTGTGGAATGAGCTGCCAGAGGAAGTGGCGGAGGCTGGTACAATTGCAACATTTTCCAGGCATTTGGATGGGTATATGAATAGGAAGGGTTTGGAAGGATATGGGCCGGGTGCTGGCAGGTGGGACTAGATTGGGTTGGGATATCTGGTCGGCATGGGCAGGTTGGACCGAAGGGTCTGTTTCCGAGCTGTACATCTCTATCTCGATGACTATGTCTACGCTGTAAATCAGAAACCAAACCCGAAGTCGGTGGTAAAGCTGTATGAAGAGAAATCAGAGTTCACGTTTCGGTCCGGTGAACCTTTCTGAGAACTTGACAAGTTTTAATTGTGTGATCGTTCCAGGGTTGCCCTGGGATTTTCGTGCTATTTCTGTTATTGATTGATTTCAGATGATGAGAAATCCGAAATACTGCTTTGTGTGTATTAAAACGTGAGGCGGGGCATCAGGAGACCGATCCACTCAGTAAAACTCGGTCTTTGATGACTTCTCAATTCTAATATTTCACTGCAAAATTTCCAACAAAACAACAACGAAATTTCGAGTCAAGAACTATTATGGCACATCAGCTGATTTCTAGAGCGCGTCAGTCTGTAGCGATGGTGGTATAGTGGTGAGCATAGCTGCCTTCCAACCAGTTGACCCGGGTTCGATTCCCGGCCATCGCAAGCAGTGCATTTTAACACCACTCCACAACCAAAAGAGCCGATCGAGTCAGTGGGAATGAAACACCTCCGTCTGCACATCACATTGAGTCTGCCAGACCTCTGGAGTGCAGACACAACTTTGAAGTTGAGGATGTCCCCAGGAGGATTAAGGAGTCAAGTCGAGCACGGTTCAAAGAGACACGAGTCATGGCAGAATTCCTTGGTTTTCCATCTTATGTCGAAAGAAATGTTTCCGGATTTCACTCATTTCAACATTACTCTCATTTTGTTTTTTGTGAACTACAGCCTAATATCAAGTGAAATGTGGGTGGACAGTTCACAAATATCCAAACAACGTTATTTCTCATATCGAATCGGTAATGTTATTGTTTTAGGTGCAGGTCAGAAATAGGAGGAGTGGACACCAGCTGCTTTGATATTTCCAGTATGAGAAAATGATTCGATAAAACTCTGAGAGATGATAGAAGTGACCACAGAGTGAGTGAAAGTTTAATCCAGGATAAAGTTAAAAATCACACAACACCAGATTACAGTCCAACAGCTTTACTTGGAAGCACTAGTTTTAGGAGTGCTCCGAAAGCTACTTGGACGATAACCTGGTATTGTGTGATTTTGAACTTTGTCCTCCCCAGTCCACCACAGGCTCCTCCACGTCATCATCCGATATAGTCATCATGGATTTGTTAAGGGAAGGTAGTGTCTGATGAAGGTGACTGATTTTCTTTGAAGGATAAAGAATGGATGGAGTGTATCCGATGTAGATCAACCTGATGATAAGAAGGACCATAAGACGCAGTATTTATAGCAAAAGGATTACAGTTTAATGCAGCTGAAATGATATATTAAACACATTTAGGTCAAGCCTTTCATCTTTTATAATGGGTTTACAAGTTTCCGTTCTTTAATATAAGAACCTCAGAACCTTTTCAAAGTTACGTTGTCGAGATAACTTCAGGTTGTCTAACAAGAGATGCCATCTCAGCTCAGACAATGCATTAAAGGTGTGAGGTTAAAGTCTGTCTGTGTCCCAATCTTGAGTCAAACTTGTTCTAGCCTCCCAGTCAGAGAGCACTTCAGCGCTCTGTGCCTTTCGGTCTCGGACCCCTGGGTGACAATCCTGCAAGGCAGACTATGGGACAGCCAACAATGCAAAGTGGCCAAGCAGAGGCTGATAGTCAAGTTCGGTACCCATGGGGATGACTTTAACTGGGCACTTTGGTTCATGTCACACGACACGTGACAACACTGCACTGTATACTATTTCACGGACACTACACAAGCACACGCACACACACAAAAGCACACTCCTACCGACCCACACACACATGCATACCCTCTCTCAAACACAAGCTCTCTCTCATAAACTCACTCAAACACTTCCACATTCACAGCCACTCACGCACATTCTCACAAATTGATACCCCAGTACACTCACACACATGCACCTACACACACTCTCACACACCCGCATATCCCTACATGCATACACACACACACAGACACACACACACACAGCCACACACACCCACACATGCACCCACACACACACACATGCATGCACCCACACACGCAGACACACACACACACACAGGACACACACCCACACATGCACCCACACACACACATGCAGCCACACACACACGCATGCACCCACACACGCAGACACACACACACACACACAGACATACACACACACACACGGTCCCCCCCCACACACACACACTGATTCCGGGTTCTCACGACTCTTAGCTGGAGACTATCATTGCCTGCAGACTCGACCTTCATCCCCCCACGACACCATGAAGGGTAACACTTGTTCATGCCCTTACACAGCCGTCTGTGCCCTCCCTTGACCCCGTCCTTTCCATCTTGCCCACCGCCCCTACATGACGCTCTACCTCCTTCCTGCGCAGGGTTGCTCTGACAATGTCAATTTCACCTCCTTTGTCAATTTCACTTCCTATGTCAATTTCACCGCACGACGTTTTCTTTTTCCCCTCACGAACAGGGATCACCCTACGCTGTGCTTGCTGACCCCACCCCCTACGTTTGCCTTCCCGGATAGCGCTTTGTGTTTCGTTGGACCCGCAGGAGTAGCTGCGGACGTTCTGCTTAAACCTGAGCGGATAACACTGTTCTGCTCGGAGACAGGGAGGTCTGTAGATGCTGGAGCCCGAAACATCCATTTCCCTGCTGTGCGTTTCCAGCAACACACTCTCGACACTGTTCTGCCACGACCCTGTCTCGGTTGCACACAATCCCATTCATCATTAAGGCGCCACGGCATCCCAAGGACTTGGGACCCATGGGAACTAAATGATGACAGCGGCCTCAGCACTCTGCACCCCCTGACCTTGGAAAGCCCATCTTGGTTCAGGTTACCTATCTAGGGCAGGGAGGGTTTTGCGTGCACTGCCTTCCCACATCAGTGGAAGCGACCTTCACTAAACAGCTGCCCATGACTACCCCTTGCTGTGAAGTTAAACATCACACAACACCAGGTTATAGTCCAACAGATTTAATTGGAAGCTCTAGATTTCGGACAACCAGCTGATGAAGGAGCAGCGCTCCGAAAGCTAGTGCTTCCAATTAAACCTGTTGGTCTATAACCTGGTGTTGTGTGATTTTTAACTTTCTATACCCCAGTCCAACACTGGCATCTCCAAATCATGCCCTCCTGTGAAAACCCCTTACTGCTGACTGACACCACCCCCTCTTCTACAAAGTAAAAGAGAAACCTGCAAATCTATCAACGGGATCGAACTTCAAATTAATACATATTCCTCGAGAGGGTTCTGCTTCCCGAACTGTTACCCGGAATTCCCTCCTCTCCACAATTACTGCAGCGTGGCCTCAGTCTAATGGTTCCTCTGTTTTTGCCGTTTTTGTTTTCTAAGAAAACTCTTGAGAAGTTTTAGAAACTGAAAGAACTGCAGAATTATGTGGGGCATGGATAGGATAAATAGACAAAGTCTTTTCCCTGGGGTCGGGGAGTCCAGAACTAGAGGGCATAGGTTTTGTGTGAGAGGCGAAAGATATAAAAGCGACCAAAGGGTCAACGCTTTCATCCAGAGGGTGGTACGTGTGTGGAATGAGCTGCCAGAGGAAGTGGCGGAGGCTGGTACAATTGCAACATTTTCGAGGCATTTGGATGGGTATATGAATAGGAAGGGTTTGGAAGGATATGGGCCGTGTGCTGGCAGGTGGGACTAGATTGGGTTGGGATATCTGGTCGGCATGGGCAGGTTGGATCAAAGGGTCTGTTTCCGAGCTGTACATCTCTATCTCGATGACTATGTCTACGCTGTAAATCAGAAACCAAACCCGAAGTCGGTGGTAAAGCTGTATGAAGAGAAATCAGAGTTCACGTTTCGGTCCGGTGAACCTTTCTGAGAACTTGACAAGTTTTAATTGTGTGATCGTTCCAGGGTTGCCCTGGGATTTTCGTGCTATTTCTGTTATTGATTGATTTCAGATGATGAGAAATCCGAAATGCTGCTTTGTGTGTATTAAAAAGTGAGGCGGGGCATCAGGAGACCGATCCACTCAGTAAAACTCGGTCTTTGATGACTTCTCAATTCTAATATTTCACTGCAAAATTTCCAAGAAAACAGCAACGAAATTTCGAGTCAAGAACTATTATGGCACATCAGCTGATTTCTAGAGCGCGTCAGCCTGTAGCGATGGTGGTATAGTGGTGAGCATAGCTGCCTTCCAAGCAGTTGACCCGGGTTCGATTCCCGGCCATCGCAAGCAGTGCATTTTAACACCACTCCACAACCAAAAGAGCCGATCGATTCAGTGGGAATGAAACACCTCCGTCTGCACATCACATTGAGTCTGCCAGACCTCTGGAGTGCAGACACAACTTTGAAGTTGAGGATGTCCCCAGGAGGATTAAGGAGTCAAGTCGAGCACGGTTCAAAGAAACACGAGTCATGGCAGAATTCCTTGGTTTTCCATCTTATTTCGAAAGAAATGTTTCCGGATTTCACTCATTTCAACATTACTCTCATTTTGTTTTTTGTGAACGACAGCCTAATATCAAGTGAAATGTGGGTGGACAGTTCACAAATATCCAAACAACGTTATTTCTCATATCGAATCGGTAATGTTATTGTTTTAGGTGCAGGTCAGAAATAGGAGGAGTGGACACCAGCTGCTTTTATATTTCCAGTATGAGAAAATGATTCGATAAATCTCTGAGAGATGATAGAAGTGACCACACAGTGAGTGAAAGTTTAATCCAGGATAAAGTTAAAAATCACACAACACCAGATTACAGTCCAACAGCTTTACTTGGAAGCACTAGTTTTAGGAGTGCTCCGAAAGCTACTTGGACGATAACCTGGTATTGTGTGATTTTGAACTTTGTCCTCCCCAGTCCACCACAGGCTCCTCCACGTCATCATCCGATATAGTCATCATGGATTTGTTAAGGGAAGGTAGTGTCTGATGAAGGTGACTGATTTTCTTTGAAGGATAAAGAATGGATGGAGTGTATCCGATGTAGATCAACCTGATGATAAGAAGGACCATAAGACGCAGTATTTATAGCAAAAGGATTACAGTTTAATGCAGCTGAAATGATATATTAAACACATTTAGGTTAAGCCTTTCATCTTTTATAATGGGTTTACTAGTCTCCGTTCTTTAATATAAGAACCTCAGAACCTTTTCAAAGTTACGTTGTCGAGATAACTTCAGGTTGTCTAACAAGAGATGCCATCTCAGCTCAGACAATGCATTAAAGGTGTGAGGTTAAAGTCTGTCTGTGTCCCAATCTTGAGTCAGACTGGTTCTAGCCTCCCAGTCGGAGAGCACTTCAGCGCTCTGTGCCATTCGGTCTCGGACCCCTGGGTGACGATCCTGCAAGGCAGACTATGGGACAGCCAACAATGCAAAGTGGCCAAGCAGAGGCTGATAGTCAAGTTCGGTTCCCATGGGGATGACTTTAACTGGGCACTTTGGTTCATGTCACACGACACGTGACAACACTGCACTGTATACTATTTCACGGACACTCACAAGTACACGCACACACACAAAAGCACACTCCTACCGACCCACACACTATTGCATACCCTCTCTCAAACACAAGCTCTCTCTCATAAACTCACTCAAACACTTCCACATTCACAGCCACTCACGCACATTCTCACAAATTGATACCCCAGTACACTCACACACATGCACCTACACACACTCTCACACACCCGCATATCCCTACATGCACACACACACACAGACACACACACACACAGCCACACACACCCACACATGCACCCACAAACACACACATGCATGCACCCACACACGCAGACACACACACACACAGGACACACACCCACACATGCACCCACACACACACATGCAGCCACACACCCACGTATGCACCCACACACGCAGACACACACACACACACACGCACACACACACACACACACGGTCCCCCCCACACACACAAAGATTCCGGGTTCTCACGACTCTCAGCTGGAGACTATCATTGCCTGCAGACCCGACCTTCATCCCCCCACGACACCATGAAGGGTAACACTTGTTCATGCCCTTACACAGCCGTCTGTGCCCTCCCTTGACCCCGTCCTTTCCATCTTGCCCACCGCCCCTCCATGACGCTCTACCTCCTTCCTGCGCAGGGTTGCTCGGACAATGTCAATTTCACCTCCTTTGTCAATTTCACTTCCTATGTCAATTTCACCGCAATACGTTTTCTTTTTCCCCTCACGAACCGGGATCACCCTACGCTGTGCTTGCTGACCCCACCCCCTACGTTTGCCCTCCCGGATAGCGCTTTGTGTTTCGTTGGACCCCCGGGAGTAGCTGCGGACGTTCTGCTTAAACCTGAGCGGATAACACTGTTCTGCTCGGAGACAGGGAGGTCTGCAGATGCTGGAGCCCGAAACATCCATTTCCCTGCTGTGCGTTTCCAGCAACACACTCTCGACACTGTTCTGCCACCACCCTGTCTCGGTTGCACACAATCCCATTCATCATTAAGGCGCCACGGCATCCCAAGGACTTGGGACCCATGGGAACTAAATGATGACAGCGGCCTCAGCACTCTGCACCCCCTGACCTTGGAAAGCCCATCTTGGTTCAGGTTACCTATCTAGGGCAGGGAGGGTTTTGCGTGCACTGCCTTCCCACATCAGTGGAAGCGACCTTCACTAAACAGCTGCCCATGACTACCCCTTGCTGTGAAGTTAAACATCACACAACACCAGGTTATAGTCCAACAGATTTAATTGGAAGCTCTAGATTTCGGACAACCACCTGATGAAGGAGCAGCGCTCCGAAAGCTAGTGCTTCCAATTAAACCTGTTGGTCTATAACCTGGTGTTGTGTGATTTTTAACTTTCTATACCCCAGTCCAACACTGGCATCTCCAAATCATGCCCTCCTGTGAAAACCCCTTACTGCTGACTGACACCTCCCCCTCTTCTACAAAGTAAAAGAGAAACCTGCAAATCTATCAACGGGATCGAACTTCAAATTAATACATATTCCTCGAGAGGGTTCTGCTTCCCGAACTGTTACCCGGAATTCCCTCCTCTCCACAATTACTGCAGCGTGGCCTCAGTCTAATGGTTCCTCTGTTTTTGCCGTTTTTGTTTTCTAAGAAAACTCTTGAGAAGTTTTAGAAACTGAAAGAACTGCAGAATTATGTGGGGCATGGATAGGATAAATAGACAAAGTCTTTTCCCTGGGGTCGGGGAGTCCAGAACTAGAGGGCATAGGTTTATTGTGAGAGGCGAAAGATATAAAAGCGACCAAAGGGTCAACGCTTTCATCCAGAGGGTGGTACGTGTGTGGAATGAGCTGCCAGAGGAAGTGGCGGAGGCTGGTACAATTGCAACATTTTCCAGGCATTTGGATGGGTATATGAATAGGAAGGGTTTGGAAGGATATGGGCCGGGTGCTGGCAGGTGGGACTAGATTGGGTTGGGATATCTGGTCGGCATGGGCAGGTTGGACCGAAGGGTCTGTTTCCGAGCTGTACATCTCTATCTCGATGACTATGTCTACGCTGTAAATCAGAAACCAAACCCGAAGTCGGTGGTAAAGCTGTATGAAGAGAAATCAGAGTTCACGTTTCGGTCCGGTGAACCTTTCTGAGAACTTGACAAGTTTTAATTGTGTGATCGTTCCAGGGTTGCCCTGGGATTTTCGTGCTATTTCTGTTATTGATTGATTTCAGATGATGAGAAATCCGAAATGCTGCTTTGTGTGTATTAAAAAGTGAAGCGGGGCATCAGGAGACCGATCCACTCAGTAAAACTCGGTCTTTGATGACTTCTCAATTCTAATATTTCACTGCAAAATTTCCAACAAAACAACAACGAAATTTCGAGTCAAGAACTATTATGGCACATCAGCTGATTTCTAGAGCGCTTCAGCCTGTAGCAATGGTGGTATAGTGGTGAGCATAGCTGCCTTCCAAGCAGTTGACCCGGGTTCGATTCCCGGCCATCGCAAGCAGTGCATTTTAACACCACTCCACAACCAAAAGAGCCGATCGATTCAGTGGGAATGAAACACCTCCGTCTGCACATCACATTGAGTCTGCCAGACCTCTGGAGTGCAGACACAACTTTGAAGTTGAGGATGTCCCCAGGAGGATTAAGGAGTCAAGTCGAGCACGGTTCAAAGAAACACGAGTCATGGCAGAATTCCTTGGTTTTCCATCTTATTTCGAAAGAAATGTTTCCGGATTTCACTCATTTCAACATTACTCTCATTTTGTTTTTTGTGAACTACAGCCTAATATCAAGTGAAATGTGGGTGGACAGTTCACAAATATCCAAACAACGTTATTTCTCATATCGAATCGGTAATGTTATTGTTTTAGGTGCAGGTCAGAAATAGGAGGAGTGGACACCAGCTGCTTTGATATTTCCAGTATGAGAAAATGATTCGATAAAACTCTGAGAGATGATAGAAGTGACCACACAGTGAGTGAAAGTTTAATCCAGGATAAAGTTAAAAATCACACAACACCAGATTACAGTCCAACAGCTTTACTTGGAAGCACTAGTTTTAGGAGTGCTCCGAAAGCTACTTGGACGATAACCTGGTATTGTGTGATTTTGAACTTTGTCCTCCCCAGTCCACCACAGGCTCCTCCACGTCATCATCCGATATAGTCATCATGGATTTGTTAAGGGAAGGTAGTGTCTGATGAAGGTGACTGATTTTCTTTGAAGGATAAAGAATGGATGGAGTGTATCCGATGTAGATCAACCTGATGATAAGAAGGACCATAAGACGCAGTATTTACAGCAAAAGGATTACAGTTTAATGCAGCTGAAATGATATATTAAACACATTTAGGTTAAGCCTTTCATCTTTTATAATGGGTTTACAAGTTTCCGTTCTTTAATATAAGAACCTCAGAACCTTTTCAAAGTTACGTTGTCGAGATAACTTCAGGTTGTCTAACAAGAGATGCCATCTCAGCTCAGACAATGCATTAAAGGTGTGAGGTTAAAGTCTGTCTGTGTCCCAATCTTGAGTCAGACTTGTTCTAGCCTCCCAGTCGGAGAGCACTTCAGCGCTCTGTGCCTTTCGGTCTCGGACCCCTGGGTGACAATCCTCCAAGGCAGACTATGGGACAGCCAACAATGCAAAGTGGCCAAGCAGAGGCTGATAGTCAAGTTCGGTACCCATGGGGATGACTTTAACTGGGCACTTTGGTTCATGTCACACGACACGTGACAACACTGCACTGTATACTATTTCACGGACACTACACAAGTACACGCACACACACAAAAGCACACTCCTACCGACCCACACACACATGCATACCCTCTCTCAAACACAAGCTCTCTCTCATAAACTCACTCAAACACTTCCACATTCACAGCCACTCACGCACATTCTCACAAATTGATACCCCAGTACACTCACACACATGCACCTACACACACTCTCACACACCCGCATATCCCTACATGCATACACACACACACAGACACACACACACACAGCCACACACACCCACACATGCACCCACACACACACACATGCATGCACCCACACACGCAGACACACACACACACACAGGACACACACCCACACATGCACCCACACACACACATGCAGCCACACACACACGCATGCACCCACACACGCAGACACACACACACACACACACACACACACAGACATACACACACACACACGGTCCCCCCCCACACACACACACTGATTCCGGGTTCTCACGACTCTTAGCTGGAGACTATCATTGCCTGCAGACCCGACCTTCATCCCCCCACGACACCATGAAGGGTAACACTTGTTCATGCCCTTACACAGCCGTCTGTGCCCTCCCTTGACCCCGTCCTTTCCATCTTGCCCACCGCCCCTACATGACGCTCTACCTCCTTCCTGCGCAGGGTTGCTCTGACAATGTCAATTTCACCTCCTTTGTCAATTTCACTTCCTATGTCAATTTCACCGCACGACGTTTTCTTTTTCCCCTCACGAACCGGGATCACCCTACGCTGTGCTTGCTGACCCCACCCCCTACGTTTGCCTTCCCGGATAGCGCTTTGTGTTTCGTTGGACCCGCAGGAGTAGCTGCGGACGTTCTGCTTAAACCTGAGCGGATAACACTGTTCTGCTCGGAGACAGGGAGGTCTGTAGATGCTGGAGCCCGAAACATCCATTTCCCTGCTGTGCGTTTCCAGCAACACACTCTCGACACTGTTCTGCCACGACCCTGTCTCGGTTGCACACAATCCCATTCATCATTAAGGCGCCACGGCATCCCAAGGACTTGGGACCCATGGGAACTAAATGATGACAGCGGCCTCAGCACTCTGCACCCCCTGACCTTGGAAAGCCCATCTTGGTTCAGGTTACCTATCTAGGGCAGGGAGGGTTTTGCGTGCACTGCCTTCCCACATCAGTGGAAGCGACCTTCACTAAACAGCTGCCCATGACTACCCCTTGCTGTGAAGTTAAACATCACACAACACCAGGTTATAGTCCAACAGATTTAATTGGAAGCTCTAGATTTCGGACAACCAGCTGATGAAGGAGCAGCGCTCCGAAAGCTAGTGCTTCCAATTAAACCTGTTGGTCTATAACCTGGTGTTGTGTGATTTTTAACTTTCTATACCCCAGTCCAACACTGGCATCTCCAAATCATGCCCTCCTGTGAAAACCCCTTACTGCTGACTGACACCACCCCCTCTTCTACAAAGTAAAAGAGAAACCTGCAAATCTATCAACGGGATCGAACTTCAAATTAATACATATTCCTCGAGAGGGTTCTGCTTCCCGAACTGTTACCCGGAATTCCCTCCTCTCCACAATTACTGCAGCGTGGCCTCAGTCTAATGGTTCCTCTGTTTTTGCCGTTTTTGTTTTCTAAGAAAACTCTTGAGAAGTTTTAGAAACTGAAAGAACTGCAGAATTATGTGGGGCATGGATAGGATAAATAGACAAAGTCTTTTCCCTGGGGTCGGGGAGTCCAGAACTAGAGGGCATAGGTTTTGTGTGAGAGGCGAAAGATATAAAAGCGACCAAAGGGTCAACGCTTTCATCCAGAGGGTGGTACGTGTGTGGAATGAGCTGCCAGAGGAAGTGGCGGAGGCTGGTACAATTGCAACATTTTCGAGGCATTTGGATGGGTATATGAATAGGAAGGGTTTGGAAGGATATGGGCCGTGTGCTGGCAGGTGGGACTAGATTGGGTTGGGATATCTGGTCGGCATGGGCAGGTTGGATCGAAGGGTCTGTTTCCGAGCTGTACATCTCTATCTCGATGACTATGTCTACGCTGTAAATCAGAAACCAAACCCGAAGTCGGTGGTAAAGCTGTATGAAGAGAAATCAGAGTTCACGTTTCGGTCCGGTGAACCTTTCTGAGAACTTGACAAGTTTTAATTGTGTGATCGTTCCAGGGTTGCCCTGGGATTTTCGTGCTATTTCTGTTATTGATTGATTTCAGATGATGAGAAATCCGAAATGCTGCTTTGTGTGTATTAAAAAGTGAGGCGGGGCATCAGGAGACCGATCCACTCAGTAAAACTCGGTCTTTGATGACTTCTCAATTCTAATATTTCACTGCAAAATTTCCAAGAAAACAGCAACGAAATTTCGAGTCAAGAACTATTATGGCACATCAGCTGATTTCTAGAGCGCGTCAGCCTGTAGCGATGGTGGTATAGTGGTGAGCATAGCTGCCTTCCAAGCAGTTGACCCGGGTTCGATTCCCGGCCATCGCAAGCAGTGCATTTTAACACCACTCCACAACCAAAAGAGCCGATCGATTCAGTGGGAATGAAACACCTCCGTCTGCACATCACATTGAGTCTGCCAGACCTCTGGAGTGCAGACACAACTTTGAAGTTGAGGATGTCCCCAGGAGGATTAAGGAGTCAAGTCGAGCACGGTTCAAAGAAACACGAGTCATGGCAGAATTCCTTGGTTTTCCATCTTATTTCGAAAGAAATGTTTCCGGATTTCACTCATTTCAACATTACTCTCATTTTGTTTTTTGTGAACTACAGCCTAATATCAAGTGAAATGTGGGTGGACAGTTCACAAATATCCAAACAACGTTATTTCTCATATCGAATCGGTAATGTTATTGTTTTAGGTGCAAGTCAGAAATAGGAGGAGTGGACACCAGCTGCTTTTATATTTCCAGTATGAGAAAATGATTCGATAAATCTCTGAGAGATGATAGAAGTGACCACACAGTGAGTGAAAGTTTAATCCAGGATAAAGTTAAAAATCACACAACACCAGATTACAGTCCAACAGCTTTACTTGGAAGCACTAGTTTTAGGAGTGCTCCGAAAGCTACTTGGACGATAACCTGGTATTGTGTGATTTTGAACTTTGTCCTCCCCAGTCCACCACAGGCTCCTCCACGTCATCATCCGATATAGTCATCATGGATTTGTTAAGGGAAGGTAGTGTCTGATGAAGGTGACTGATTTTCTTTGAAGGATAAAGAATGGATGGAGTGTATCCGATGTAGATCAACCTGATGATAAGAAGGACCATAAGACGCAGTATTTATAGCAAAAGGATTACAGTTTAATGCAGCTGAAATGATATATTAAACACATTTAGGTTAAGCCTTTCATCTTTTATAATGGGTTTACTAGTCTCCGTTCTTTAATATAAGAACCTCAGAACCTTTTCAAAGTTACGTTGTCGAGATAACTTCAGGTTGTCTAACAAGAGATGCCATCTCAGCTCAGACAATGCATTAAAGGTGTGAGGTTAAAGTCTGTCTGTGTCCCAATCTTGAGTCAGACTGGTTCTAGCCTCCCAGTCGGAGAGCACTTCAGCGCTCTGTGCCATTCGGTCTCGGACCCCTGGGTGACGATCCTGCAAGGCAGACTATGGGACAGCCAACAATGCAAAGTGGCCAAGCAGAGGCTGATAGTCAAGTTCGGTTCCCATGGGGATGACTTTAACTGGGCACTTTGGTTCATGTCACACGACACGTGACAACACTGCACTGTATACTATTTCACGGACACTCACAAGTACACGCACACACACAAAAGCACACTCCTACCGACCCACACACTATTGCATACCCTCTCTCAAACACAAGCTCTCTCTCATAAACTCACTCAAACACTTCCACATTCACAGCCACTCACGCACATTCTCACAAATTGATACCCCAGTACACTCACACACATGCACCTACACACACTCTCACACACCCGCATATCCCTACATGCACACACACACACAGACACACACACACACAGCCACACACACCCACACATGCACCCACAAACACACACATGCATGCACCCACACACGCAGACACACACACACACAGGACACACACCCACACATGCACCCACACACACACATGCAGCCACACACCCACGTATGCACCCACACACGCAGACACACACACACACACACGCACACACACACACACACACGGTCCCCCCCACACACACAAAGATTCCGGGTTCTCACGACTCTCAGCTGGAGACTATCATTGCCTGCAGACCCGACCTTCATCCCCCCACGACACCATGAAGGGTAACACTTGTTCATGCCCTTACACAGCCGTCTGTGCCCTCCCTTGACCCCGTCCTTTCCATCTTGCCCACCGCCCCTCCATGACGCTCTACCTCCTTCCTGCGCAGGGTTGCTCGGACAATGTCAATTTCACCTCCTTTGTCAATTTCACTTCCTATGTCAATTTCACCGCAATACGTTTTCTTTTTCCCCTCACGAACCGGGATCACCCTACGCTGTGCTTGCTGACCCCACCCCCTACGTTTGCCCTCCCGGATAGCGCTTTGTGTTTCGTTGGACCCCCGGGAGTAGCTGCGGACGTTCTGCTTAAACCTGAGCGGATAACACTGTTCTGCTCGGAGACAGGGAGGTCTGCAGATGCTGGAGCCCGAAACATCGATTTACCTGCTGTGCGTTTCCAGCAACACACTCTCGACACTGTTCTGCCACCACCCTGTCTCGGTTGCACACAATCCCATTCATCATTAAGGCGCCACGGCATCCCAAGGACTTGGGACCCATGGGAACTAAATGATGACAGCGGCCTCAGCACTCTGCACCCCCTGACCTTGGAAAGCCCATCTTGGTTCAGGTTACCTATCTAGGGCAGGGAGGGTTTTGCGTGCACTGCCTTCCCACATCAGTGGAAGCGACCTTCACTAAACAGCTGCCCATGACTACCCCTTGCTGTGAAGTTAAACATCACACAACACCAGGTTATAGTCCAACAGATTTAATTGGAAGCTCTAGATTTCGGACAACCACCTGATGAAGGAGCAGCGCTCCGAAAGCTAGTGCTTCCAATTAAACCTGTTGGTCTATAACCTGGTGTTGTGTGATTTTTAACTTTCTATACCCCAGTCCAACACTGGCATCTCCAAATCATGCCCTCCTGTGAAAACCCCTTACTGCTGACTGACACCTCCCCCTCTTCTACAAAGTAAAAGAGAAACCTGCAAATCTATCAACGGGATCGAACTTCAAATTAATACATATTCCTCGAGAGGGTTCTGCTTCCCGAACTGTTACCCGGAATTCCCTCCTCTCCACAATTACTGCAGCGTGGCCTCAGTCTAATGGTTCCTCTGTTTTTGCCGTTTTTGTTTTCTAAGAAAACTCTTGAGAAGTTTTAGAAACTGAAAGAACTGCAGAATTATGTGGGGCATGGATAGGATAAATAGACAAAGTCTTTTCCCTGGGGTCGGGGAGTCCAGAACTAGAGGGCATAGGTTTAGTGTGAGAGGCGAAAGATATAAAAGCGACCAAAGGGTCAACGCTTTCATCCAGAGGGTGGTACGTGTGTGGAATGAGCTGCCAGAGGAAGTGGCGGAGGCTGGTACAATTGCAACATTTTCCAGGCATTTGGATGGGTATATGAATAGGAAGGGTTTGGAAGGATATGGGCCGGGTGCTGGCAGGTGGGACTAGATTGGGTTGGGATATCTGGTCGGCATGGGCAGGTTGGACCGAAGGGTCTGTTTCCGAGCTGTACATCTCTATCTCGATGACTATGTCTACGCTGTAAATCAGAAACCAAACCCGAAGTCGGTGGTAAAGCTGTATGAAGAGAAATCAGAGTTCACGTTTCGGTCCGGTGAACCTTTCTGAGAACTTGACAAGTTTTAATTGTGTGATCGTTCCAGGGTTGCCCTGGGATTTTCGTGCTATTTCTGTTATTGATTGATTTCAGATGATGAGAAATCCGAAATGCTGCTTTGTGTGTATTAAAAAGTGAGGCGGGGCATCAGGAGACCGATCCACTCAGTAAAACTCGGTCTTTGATGACTTCTCAATTCTAATATTTCACTGCAAAATTTCCAACAAAACAACAACGAAATTTCGAGTCAAGAACTATTATGGCACATCAGCTGATTTCTAGAGCGCTTCAGCCTGTAGCAATGGTGGTATAGTGGTGAGCATAGCTGCCTTCCAAGCAGTTGACCCGGGTTCGATTCCCGGCCATCGCAAGCAGTGCATTTTAACACCACTCCACAACCAAAAGAGCCGATCGATTCAGTGGGAATGAAACACCTCCGTCTGCACATCACATTGAGTCTGCCAGACCTCTGGAGTGCAGACACAACTTTGAAGTTGAGGATGTCCCCAGGAGGATTAAGGAGTCAAGTCGAGCACGGTTCAAAGAAACACGAGTCATGGCAGAATTCCTTGGTTTTCCATCTTATTTCGAAAGAAATGTTTCCGGATTTCACTCATTTCAACATTACTCTCATTTTGTTTTTTGTGAACTACAGCCTAATATCAAGTGAAATGTGGGTGGACAGTTCACAAATATCCAAACAACGTTATTTCTCATATCGAATCGGTAATGTTATTGTTTTAGGTGCAGGTCAGAAATAGGAGGAGTGGACACCAGCTGCTTTGATATTTCCAGTATGAGAAAATGATTCGATAAAACTCTGAGAGATGATAGAAGTGACCACACAGTGAGTGAAAGTTTAATCCAGGATAAAGTTAAAAATCACACAACACCAGATTACAGTCCAACAGCTTTACTTGGAAGCACTAGTTTTAGGAGTGCTCCGAAAGCTACTTGGACGATAACCTGGTATTGTGTGATTTTGAACTTTGTCCTCCCCAGTCCACCACAGGCTCCTCCACGTCATCATCCGATATAGTCATCATGGATTTGTTAAGGGAAGGTAGTGTCTGATGAAGGTGACTGATTTTCTTTGAAGGATAAAGAATGGATGGAGTGTATCCGATGTAGATCAACCTGATGATAAGAAGGACCATAAGACGCAGTATTTACAGCAAAAGGATTACAGTTTAATGCAGCTGAAATGATATATTAAACACATTTAGGTTAAGCCTTTCATCTTTTATAATGGGTTTACTAGTTTCCGTTCTTTAATATAAGAACCTCAGAACCTTTTCAAAGTTACGTTGTCGAGATAACTTCAGGTTGTCTAACAAGAGATGCCATCTCAGCTCAGACAATGCATTAAAGGTGTGAGGTTAAAGTCTGTCTGTGTCCCAATCTTGAGTCAGACTGGTTCTAGCCTCCCAGTCGGAGAGCACTTCAGCGCTCTGTGCCTTTCGGTCTCGGACCCCTGGGTGACAATCCTCCAAGGCAGACTATGGGACATCCAACAATGCAAAGTGGCCAAGCAGAGGCTGATAGTCAAGTTCGGTACCCATGGGGATGACTTTAACTGGGCACTTTGGTTCATGTCACACGACACGTGACAACACTGCACTGTATACTATTTCACGGACACTACACAAGTACACGCACACACACAAAAGCACACTCCTACCGACCCACACACACATACATACCCTCTCTCAAACACAAGCTCTCTCTCATAAACTCACTCAAACACTTCCACATTCACAGCCACTCACGCACATTCTCACAAATTGATACCCCAGTACACTCACACACATGCACCTACACACACTCTCACACACCCGCATATCCCTACATGCATACACACACACACAGACACACACACACACAGCCACACACACCCACACATGCACCCACACACACACACATGCAGCCACACACACACGCATGCACCCACACACGCAGACACACACACACACACACACACACATATACACACACACACACACACAGTCCCCCCCGCCCCCCCCACACACACTGATTCCGGGTTCTCACGACTCTCAGCTGGAGACTATCATTGCCTGCAGACCCGACCTTCATCCCCCCACGACACCATGAAGGGTAACACTTGCTCATGCCCTTACACTGCCATCTGTGCCCTCCCTTGACCCCGTCCTTTCCATCTTGCCCACCGCCCCTCCATGACGCTCTCCCTCCTTCCTGCGCAGGTTTGCTCTGACAATGTCAATTTCACGTCCTTTGTCAATTTCACTTCCTATGTCAATTTCACCGCACTACGTTTTCTTTTTCCCCTCACGAACCGGGATCACCCTACGCTGTGCTTGCTGACCCCACCCCCTACGTTTGCCTTCCCGGATAGCGCTTTGTGTTTCGTTGGACCCGCAGGAGTAGCTGCGGACGTTCTGCTTAAACCTGAGCGGATAACACTGTTCTGCTCGGAGACAGGGAGGTCTGTAGATGCTGGAGCCCGAAACATCGATTTCCCTGCTGTGCGTTTCCAGCAACACACTCTCGACACTGTTCTGCCACGACCCTGTCTCGGTTGCACACAATCCCATTCATCATTAAGGCGCCACGGCATCCCAAGGACTTGGGACCCATGGGAACTAAATGATGACAGCGGCCTCAGCACTCTGCACCCCCTGACCTTGGAAAGCCCATCTTGGTTCAGGTTACCTATCTAGGGCAGGGAGGGTTTTGCGTGCACTGCCTTCCCACATCAGTGGAAGCGACCTTCACTAAACAGCTGCCCATGACTACCCCTTGCTGTGAAGTTAAACATCACACAACACCAGGTTATAGTCCAACAGATTTAATTGGAAGCTCTAGATTTCGGACAACCACCTGATGAAGGAGCAGCGCTCCGAAAGCTAGTGCTTCCAATTAAACCTGTTGGTCTATAACCTGGTGTTGTGTGATTTTTAACTTTCTATACCCCAGTCCAACACTGGCATCTCCAAATCATGCCCTCCTGTGAAAACCCCTTACTGCTGACTGACACCTCCCCCTCTTCTACAAAGTAAAAGAGAAACCTGCAAATCTATCAACGGGATCGAACTTCAAATTAATACATATTCCTCGAGAGGGTTCTGCTTCCCGAACTGTTACCCGGAATTCCCTCCTCTCCACAATTACTGCAGCGTGGCCTCAGTCTAATGGTTCCTCTGTTTTTGCCGTTTTTGTTTTCTAAGAAAACTCTTGAGAAGTTTTAGAAACTGAAAGAACTGCAGAATTATGTGGGGCATGGATAGGATAAATAGACAAAGTCTTTTCCCTGGGGTCGGGGAGTCCAGAACTAGAGGGCATAGGTTTAGTGTGAGAGGCGAAAGATATAAAAGCGACCAAAGGGTCAACGCTTTCATCCAGAGGGTGGTACGTGTGTGGAATGAGCTGCCAGAGGAAGTGGCGGAGGCTGGTACAATTGCAACATTTTCCAGGCATTTGGATGGGTATATGAATAGGAAGGGTTTGGAAGGATATGGGCCGGGTGCTGGCAGGTGGGACTAGATTGGGTTGGGATATCTGGTCGGCATGGGCAGGTTGGACCGAAGGGTCTGTTTCCGAGCTGTACATCTCTATCTCGATGACTATGTCTACGCTGTAAATCAGAAACCAAACCCGAAGTCGGTGGTAAAGCTGTATGAAGAGAAATCAGAGTTCACGTTTCGGTCCGGTGAACCTTTCTGAGAACTTGACAAGTTTTAATTGTGTGATCGTTCCAGGGTTGCCCTGGGATTTTCGTGCTATTTCTGTTATTGATTGATTTCAGATGATGAGAAATCCGAAATGCTGCTTTGTGTGTATTAAAAAGTGAGGCGGGGCATCAGGAGACCGATCCACTCAGTAAAACTCGGTCTTTGATGACTTCTCAATTCTAATATTTCACTGCAAAATTTCCAACAAAACAACAACGAAATTTCGAGTCAAGAACTATTATGGCACATCAGCTGATTTCTAGAGCGCTTCAGCCTGTAGCAATGGTGGTATAGTGGTGAGCATAGCTGCCTTCCAAGCAGTTGACCCGGGTTCGATTCCCGGCCATCGCAAGCAGTGCATTTTAACACCACTCCACAACCAAAAGAGCCGATCGATTCAGTGGGAATGAAACACCTCCGTCTGCACATCACATTGAGTCTGCCAGACCTCTGGAGTGCAGACACAACTTTGAAGTTGAGGATGTCCCCAGGAGGATTAAGGAGTCAAGTCGAGCACGGTTCAAAGAAACACGAGTCATGGCAGAATTCCTTGGTTTTCCATCTTATTTCGAAAGAAATGTTTCCGGATTTCACTCATTTCAACATTACTCTCATTTTGTTTTTTGTGAACTACAGCCTAATATCAAGTGAAATGTGGGTGGACAGTTCACAAATATCCAAACAACGTTATTTCTCATATCGAATCGGTAATGTTATTGTTTTAGGTGCAGGTCAGAAATAGGAGGAGTGGACACCAGCTGCTTTGATATTTCCAGTATGAGAAAATGATTCGATAAAACTCTGAGAGATGATAGAAGTGACCACACAGTGAGTGAAAGTTTAATCCAGGATAAAGTTAAAAATCACACAACACCAGATTACAGTCCAACAGCTTTACTTGGAAGCACTAGTTTTAGGAGTGCTCCGAAAGCTACTTGGACGATAACCTGGTATTGTGTGATTTTGAACTTTGTCCTCCCCAGTCCACCACAGGCTCCTCCACGTCATCATCCGATATAGTCATCATGGATTTGTTAAGGGAAGGTAGTGTCTGATGAAGGTGACTGATTTTCTTTGAAGGATAAAGAATGGATGGAGTGTATCCGATGTAGATCAACCTGATGATAAGAAGGACCATAAGACGCAGTATTTACAGCAAAAGGATTACAGTTTAATGCAGCTGAAATGATATATTAAACACATTTAGGTTAAGCCTTTCATCTTTTATAATGGGTTTACTAGTTTCCGTTCTTTAATATAAGAACCTCAGAACCTTTTCAAAGTTACGTTGTCGAGATAACTTCAGGTTGTCTAACAAGAGATGCCATCTCAGCTCAGACAATGCATTAAAGGTGTGAGGTTAAAGTCTGTCTGTGTCCCAATCTTGAGTCAGACTGGTTCTAGCCTCCCAGTCGGAGAGCACTTCAGCGCTCTGTGCCTTTCGGTCTCGGACCCCTGGGTGACAATCCTCCAAGGCAGACTATGGGACATCCAACAATGCAAAGTGGCCAAGCAGAGGCTGATAGTCAAGTTCGGTACCCATGGGGATGACTTTAACTGGGCACTTTGGTTCATGTCACACGACACGTGACAACACTGCACTGTATACTATTTCACGGACACTACACAAGTACACGCACACACACAAAAGCACACTCCTACCGACCCACACACACATGCATACCCTCTCTCAAACACAAGCTCTCTCTCATAAACTCACTCAAACACTTCCACATTCACAGCCACTCACGCACATTCTCACAAATTGATACCCCAGTACACTCACACACATGCACCTACACACACTCTCACACACCCGCATATCCCTACATGCATACACACACACACAGACACACACACACACAGCCACACACACCCACACATGCACCCACACACACACACATGCAGCCACACACACACGCATGCACCCACACACGCAGACACACACACACACACACACACACACAGTCCCCCCCGCCCCCCCCCACACACACTGATTCCGGGTTCTCACGACTCTCAGCTGGAGACTATCATTGCCTGCAGACCCGACCTTCATCCCCCCACGACACCATGAAGGGTAACACTTGCTCATGCCCTTACACTGCCGTCTGTGCCCTCCCTTGACCCCGTCCTTTCCATCTTGCCCACCGCCCCTCCATGACGCTCTCCCTCCTTCCTGCGCAGGTTTGCTCTGACAATGTCAATTTCACGTCCTTTGTCAATTTCACTTCCTATGTCAATTTCACCGCACTACGTTTTCTTTTTCCCCTCACGAACCGGGATCACCCTACGCTGTGCTTGCTGACCCCACCCCCTACGTTTGCCTTCCCGGATAGCGCTTTGTGTTTCGTTGGACCCGCAGGAGTAGCTGCGGACGTTCTGCTTAAACCTGAGCGGATAACACTGTTCTGCTCGGAGACAGGGAGGTCTGTAGATGCTGGAGCCCGAAACATCGATTTCCCTGCTGTGCGTTTCCAGCAACACACTCTCGACACTGTTCTGCCACGACCCTGTCTCGGTTGCACACAATCCCATTCATCATTAAGGCGCCACGGCATCCCAAGGACTTGGGACCCATGGGAACTAAATGATGACAGCGGCCTCAGCACTCTGCACCCCCTGACCTTGGAAAGCCCATCTTGGTTCAGGTTACCTATCTAGGGCAGGGAGGGTTTTGCGTGCACTGCCTTCCCACATCAGTGGAAGCGACCTTCACTAAACAGCTGCCCATGACTACCCCTTGCTGTGAAGTTAAACATCACACAACACCAGGTTATAGTCCAACAGATTTAATTGGAAGCTCTAGATTTCGGACAACCACCTGATGAAGGAGCAGCGCTCCGAAAGCTAGTGCTTCCAATTAAACCTGTTGGTCTATAACCTGGTGTTGTGTGATTTTTAACTTTCTATACCCCAGTCCAACACTGGCATCTCCAAATCATGCCCTCCTGTGAAAACCCCTTACTGCTGACTGACACCTCCCCCTCTTCTACAAAGTAAAAGAGAAACCTGCAAATCTATCAACGGGATCGAACTTCAAATTAATACATATTCCTCGAGAGGGTTCTGCTTCCCGAACTGTTACCCGGAATTCCCTCCTCTCCACAATTACTGCAGCGTGGCCTCAGTCTAATGGTTCCTCTGTTTTTGCCGTTTTTGTTTTCTAAGAAAACTCTTGAGAAGTTTTAGAAACTGAAAGAACTGCAGAATTATGTGGGGCATGGATAGGATAAATAGACAAAGTCTTTTCCCTGGGGTCGGGGAGTCCAGAACTAGAGGGCATAGGTTTAGTGTGAGAGGCGAAAGATATAAAAGCGACCAAAGGGTCAACGCTTTCATCCAGAGGGTGGTACGTGTGTGGAATGAGCTGCCAGAGGAAGTGGCGGAGGCTGGTACAATTGCAACATTTTCCAGGCATTTGGATGGGTATATGAATAGGAAGGGTTTGGAAGGATATGGGCCGGGTGCTGGCAGGTGGGACTAGATTGGGTTGGGATATCTGGTCGGCATGGGCAGGTTGGACCGAAGGGTCTGTTTCCGAGCTGTACATCTCTATCTCGATGACTATGTCTACGCTGTAAATCAGAAACCAAACCCGAAGTCGGTGGTAAAGCTGTATGAAGAGAAATCAGAGTTCACGTTTCGGTCCGGTGAACCTTTCTGAGAACTTGACAAGTTTTAATTGTGTGATCGTTCCAGGGTTGCCCTGGGATTTTCGTGCTATTTCTGTTATTGATTGATTTCAGATGATGAGAAATCCGAAATGCTGCTTTGTGTGTATTAAAAAGTGAGGCGGGGCATCAGGAGACCGATCCACTCAGTAAAACTCGGTCTTTGATGACTTCTCAATTCTAATATTTCACTGCAAAATTTCCAACAAAACAACAACGAAATTTCGAGTCAAGAACTATTATGGCACATCAGCTGATTTCTAGAGCGCTTCAGCCTGTAGCAATGGTGGTATAGTGGTGAGCATAGCTGCCTTCCAAGCAGTTGACCCGGGTTCGATTCCCGGCCATCGCAAGCAGTGCATTTTAACACCACTCCACAACCAAAAGAGCCGATCGATTCAGTGGGAATGAAACACCTCCGTCTGCACATCACATTGAGTCTGCCAGACCTCTGGAGTGCAGACACAACTTTGAAGTTGAGGATGTCCCCAGGAGGATTAAGGAGTCAAGTCGAGCACGGTTCAAAGAAACACGAGTCATGGCAGAATTCCTTGGTTTTCCATCTTATTTCGAAAGAAATGTTTCCGGATTTCACTCATTTCAACATTACTCTCATTTTGTTTTTTGTGAACTACAGCCTAATATCAAGTGAAATGTGGGTGGACAGTTCACAAATATCCAAACAACGTTATTTCTCATATCGAATCGGTAATGTTATTGTTTTAGGTGCAGGTCAGAAATAGGAGGAGTGGACACCAGCTGCTTTGATATTTCCAGTATGAGAAAATGATTCGATAAAACTCTGAGAGATGATAGAAGTGACCACACAGTGAGTGAAAGTTTAATCCAGGATAAAGTTAAAAATCACACAACACCAGATTACAGTCCAACAGCTTTACTTGGAAGCACTAGTTTTAGGAGTGCTCCGAAAGCTACTTGGACGATAACCTGGTATTGTGTGATTTTGAACTTTGTCCTCCCCAGTCCACCACAGGCTCCTCCACGTCATCATCCGATATAGTCATCATGGATTTGTTAAGGGAAGGTAGTGTCTGATGAAGGTGACTGATTTTCTTTGAAGGATAAAGAATGGATGGAGTGTATCCGATGTAGATCAACCTGATGATAAGAAGGACCATAAGACGCAGTATTTACAGCAAAAGGATTACAGTTTAATGCAGCTGAAATGATATATTAAACACATTTAGGTTAAGCCTTTCATCTTTTATGATGGGTTTACTAGTTTCCGTTCTTTAATATTAGAACCTCAGAACCTTTTCAAAGTTACGTTGTCGAGATAACTTCAGGTTGTCTAACAAGAGATGCCATCTCAGCTCAGACAATGCATTAAAGGTGTGAGGTTAAAGTCTGTCTGTGTCCCAATCTTGAGTCAGACTGGTTCTAGCCTCCCAGTCGGAGAGCACTTCAGCGCTCTGTGCCTTTCGGTCTCGGACCCCTTGGTGACAATCCTCCAAGGCAGACTATGGGACAGCCAACAATGCAAAGTGGCCAAGCAGAGGCTGATAGTCAAGTTCGGTACCCATGGGGATGACTTTAACTGGGCACTTTGGTTCACGTCACACGACACGTGACAACACTGCACTGTATACTATTTCACGGACACTCACAAGTACACCCACACACACATGCATACCCTCTCTCAAACACAAGCTCACTCTCATAAACTCACTCAAACACTTCCACATTCACAGCCACTCACGCACCTTCTCACAAACCGATACCCCAGTACACTCACACACATGCACCGACACACACTCTCACAGACCCTCATATCCCTACATGCACACACATACAGACACACACACAGACACACACACCCACACATGCACGCACACACACACACACACGCGCAGCCACACACACACGCATGCACGCACACACTCACACACGCAGCCACACACACGCATGCACGCACACACACACACACACGCAGCCACACACACACGCATGCACCCACACACACAGGACACACACCACACATGCACCTATGCACACACATGCAGCAACACACTCACACACGGCCACACACACCCAAACATGCACCCACACTCACACACAGTGATTCTGGGTTCTCATGACTCTCAGCTGGAGACTATCATTGCCTGCAGACCCGACCTTCATCCCCCCACCACACCATGAAGATAAACTCTTGGTCATGCCCTTACACAGCCGTCTGTGCCCTCCCTTGACCCCGTCCTTTCCATCTTGTCCACCGCCCCTCCATACCCCTCTACCTCCTTCCTGCGCTGTGTTTCTCTGACAATGTCAATTTCACTTCCGATGTCAATTTCAATTCCTATGTCAATTTCACCGCACTGCGTTTTCTTTTTCCCCTCACGATCCGGGATCACCCTACTCTGTGCTTGCTGACCCCTTGTGTCGCAGAGAATTCTCCGCTCAGACTAGTGGGGTCATTACACAAGTGAAAATGTACAAACTGATAGTGAGAATGCTACTGTTCTACATTGGTGATTGGTTTATCAACAAGTCACAAACATTCTGCGTTTCTGGTATCAACAGGAGGAGATAAACTGTTGTTATAATGGAAATTAAAGTCTATGTACTTGTTACAGATTTGAGCATTAAATAAAATCACTTCTGTGACCTCTAAATAGGAGTTAAAAATCACACAACATTAGGTTATAGTCCAACAGGTTTATTTAGAAGCACTAGGTTTCAGAACGCTGCATGTTCATCAGATGGTTGCGGAGAATAAGGTTGTAAGACACAGTTTATAGCAAAAGTTTACAGTGTGATGTAACTGAAATTATATATTGAAAAAGACCCAGATGTTTGTTAAGTCTGTCATCTGTTAGAATGACCATGTTAGTTTCACTTATTTCATATGTAAATTGCAAAACCTGGTATGACATCCAGCTTTCTGATTCTTGTTGGAGGAGGATTCATCTGACGTAAGTGAAGTATTCCATCACTGTGTTGACTTACACCTTGTAGATGTGGGAAAGAGTTTGTGGATTTAAGAGGCAAATACTTACTCACACACAAATATCTGAAGGAGTCTATCAAAAATAAGAAATCTACATACTAAAAATTAAAATAATAAGCCTTATAATAAGATTTTGAATTAAAAGTTATGTCCCAGAATCCAGCATTTCTATTCTTGAGCATGTTGTTTCACAACAGCAGTGCGGGCAGTATTGTTCAATATGGAGATGTGAGGAAATGATGGTATATTGATATTCTCACCACATCAATACTCTCGAACCCTACATTAATGCTTTGGGGACAGGGGTTCAAATCCTACCATGGTAGATGGCATAATATAAATTCAATAAAAATCTGGAATAAAAAGCATTCCAAAATCAACCATGTAAATAATGCTGATTGTCAAATAAATCAAATACGTCTGATTCACTAATGTTTATTTAGTAATGATTTGGAAATGCCAGTGTTGGACTGGGGTGTATAAAGTTAAAAATCACACAACACCAGGTTATAGTCCAACAGGTTTAACTGGAAGCACTAGCTTTCGGAGCACTGCTCCTTCATCAGGTTTATTTCATAGTCATCCTTATCTAGCCTGGCCTACAAGTCACTAAAGACCCACTGCAATGTAGCTGACTCATAACTACTCTGTGGACTTAGTAAGTAACATTTACACTCCCTGTAAAGGAATATAAATCTTATACCTCCTAGCTTCTGGAGTAGAGTCAATGAGGGGCCACTTGTGGTGCAGTGTGTGTCCTACCTCAAAGGCAGGAAACCCAAGTTTACGTCCTCACTACTCCAGAGCTATGTCATAACATTACATTACCTACAGGGTGGAAACAGGCTATTTG
Source organism: Chiloscyllium punctatum (assembly GCF_047496795.1). Classification (NCBI taxonomy): domain Eukaryota; kingdom Metazoa; phylum Chordata; class Chondrichthyes; order Orectolobiformes; family Hemiscylliidae; genus Chiloscyllium; species Chiloscyllium punctatum. Next base: position 24,370,848 of record NC_092753.1, read on the forward strand.
GCCCAACAAGTCCACACCGACCCTCTGAAGAGCAACCCACCCTGACTACTGCACCTAACCGATGGGTAATTTAGCATGACCAATTCACCTGACCTGCACATCTTTGGACTTTGGGAAGAAATCGGAGCACCCAGAGGAAACCCACGCAGACATGGGGAGAAGGCACAAGCTCCACACAGTCACCCAAAGCAAGAATCAAATCCAGGTCTCTGGCACTGTGAGGCTAACCACTGAGCCACCGTGCCGCAACATCTCTGAAGAGGATGGTTAAGAAATATCTAATATTGATAAACTCCAGTCCCAAACAGAGATTTATACTCATAGACATTTGCAGCCCATTATTTCTGTGATGTGACTCTTAATACCATTTTCCAATAGTTGCCCTGTATCTAAATATGACTTCATGATAAGGTAATGTCTCACTCAACCACCCTTTGAAGCAGAGCCAAAATGTGTGGTGCTGGAAAAGCACAGCAGGTCAGGCAGCATCCGAGAAGTAGGAGAGTCAAAATTACAGACATAGGCATTCAATCAGGACATTCCTGATGAAGAGCTTATGCCCAAAATGTCGACTCTCCTGCTCCTCGGATGCTGCCTGACCTGCTGTGCTTTTCCAGCATCATGGTTTTTGACTTTGACCTCTAGCATCTGCAGTCCTCACTTTCTCCCACCTTTTGAAGCAGTGACTCTCTAGACTCTCTCTGCTCTGAGTGAAAATAAATCTCATTCACTCTCCTCTCGGTCTTCGATCTTAAATCAATGCTCCCTGGTTATTGACCTATCTAGTAATGGGAAACATTCCCTCCCATCCTTATCTATGTCTCACACAACCTTGCATGTTTCTATAAGATCCTCTCCCAATCTTTACTGCTCCAAGAAAATCAACCACTGTCTCTCCAAACTTTTCTCATTGCTCAGACCCTGAGTCCAGGTGATATCCTGGTAAATTTCCCAATGCTGTCACATCCTTCTTATAATATCGTGACCAGACTGCAAAAAACAGAAAGCTTGCACATAAAACATAAATTTAGGGGAGAGTGGGCTAGGTTTATTGGGCATATGGACAAAAAGCTATGGTGACAAATAGAAAGCTGGAAACATTGAAAGCAACAATTGAAAAATATTCAACAACAAAAAAAAATCAATTTAAAAACAAAACCCCACTAGGAAAGGTCCACCATGGCCTTCTAAGGAAGACAAAGATAAAATTTGAAAGAAGGTGCAAAAAAATGTGGCCATAGAATCATACAGCACAGAAACTGACCCTTTGGTCCAACTCATCCAAGCTGACCAGGTTTCTTAAAGTGAACTCGTCCCATTTGCCTGCATTTGGCCCATTTCCCTCTGAACCTTTCCTAATCATGTACTGTCCAATGTCTTTGAAATGTTGTGAACTATACCTGCATCCACCACTTCCTATGGCAGTTTGCTCCACACATGGACCACCTTCTGTGTGAATAAGTTGTCATTCAGTTCCTTGTTAAATCTTTCTCTTCTCACCTTTAAAATATGCCCCAAGTTTTGAAGTCCCCCAACTGAGGAAAGAACTTTTCTATTCACCTTTTCTATGCCCCTTTATAAGGTCATCCCTCAACCTCCTACATGCCAGTGAAAACCATTCCAGTCACCCCTTATAACTCAAATCCTTCAGTCACAACAACATCATGATAAATCTTTTCTAAACCCTCTCCAATTTAATAATATCCTTTTTATATCAGCGTGACCAGAAATGTGCACTGTCCTCCCAAGAGGACTTACCAATGTCTTGTACAAAATGATGTCCCAACTCCTACATTCAATGGTCTGAGCAATGATGGCAAGCAAGCCTTCTTAAACCTCTTGTCTACCTGTGACACAACTTTCAAAGAACTATGTACCTGAACCCCTAGGTCTCTCTGTTCTACAACAGTACTCGGGGTGCTACCATTAATTATAAATCCTGTCCTGGTTCACTTTATCAAAATGCATTTATTCAAATTAAATTCCAACTGCCACTCAGCCTGTTGACCCAACCGATCAAAATTCTACTGTACTCTTGGCGAATTTCCACTATCGACTACACCACCAGTTTTGGTGTCATCCTCCTAATCCTTCCTCCTAAACTCTCATCCAACTCGAAGTTCCTGAGAAGATTTGTATCTCAGGTTGTAGACTTGTTCGCTGAACTGGTAGGTTTGATTGCAGGCATTTCGTCATGGGTAGCATCATCAGGGCGCCTCTAGTGAAGCATTGGTAGATTAGATTAGATTACTTACAGTGTGGTAACAGGCCCTTTGGCCCAACAAGTCCACACCAACCCGCCGAAGCGCAACCCACCCAGACCCATTCCCCTACATTTAACACTACGGGCAATTTAGCATGGCCAATTCACCGAACTGCACATTTTTGGATTGCGGGAAGAAACTGGAGCATCCGGAGGAAACCCACGCAGACACGGGGAGAATGTGCAAACTCCACACAGAGATTCCCTGAGACGGGAATCGAACCCAGTTCTGCTGGCGCTGTGAGGCAGCAGTGCGCACCACTGTGCCACCCATTTCCTGTGTTCTTCCCACTTGATTTTGTGTGTTTGCTGAGGTAGGTGGTAACATTTCTGGTAATATTTCTTTGTGGTTGGAATATGGGATCTGACTCAAAATGTTTGTTAATGGAATGCCAGGTTGAGTGCCAGACCTCCAGGAATTTCTGTGCATTTCTTTGCCATATGTCAAGGACATTTCCGAAACAAACACCAGACTACTCTGACCCCTAGGTATTATGGTAGCCCACAAATCAGCAATTACGCTACAACAGCTACTGATGAGCATAAAGGATCCCATACCTGCAACTAACAGAATCAACATTATATACAAAATACCATGGAAAGATTGCCACAAAAGGCACACTGGAAAAAAAACTAGCCAGCAGGATACATGAAAACCAACTAGCCACCAAGATATATGATCAACTATCACTTGTGTCCATACACATGGACAAAGAAGGAGACCAATTTGACTGGGACACACGTACCTATCCACGGACAAGCCAAAGACATGCATGGGAATCCCTGAAGGCCTGCCACTCAACCTTGAACTCCATTAACAAACATGTAGAATTATACCCCATACACCAACAACTAAGAAACAAAACCAGATATGAAACCACCCACCTCAGCAAACCGGAAGACATAAATAACAACCAGGACAGAACACCAACGCTTCACGGGAGATGGACTGATTATGTTACCTGATACGGTGTTGAAAAGTCTGCAAACAAACTTTCCAACAAGCAAGTCAACAACCTCTGATCCAAATCGTTTTGATGAACAGCAGTGGACCCAGCACCGAAACTTGCTGAACACCACTGGTTACCGGCCTCCAGTCTAAAAACAACTCTACAATCTTCCTCTGTTTTCTATTGTCAAGCTAATTTTGTATCCAATTGTATCCCATGTGATCTAACTATACTAATTAGTCTACCATGTAGAACATTATCAAAGATTTTACTAAAGTCTATGTCAACAACATCTAATGCTCTACTTTTATTAATCCTTTTAATTACGTCCTCAAAAACCTCAATCAATTTGATGGGACACAATTTCCCAATCACAAAGCTATGCTGACTAACCTTAATCTGTCTTTACCTCTCCAAATGCAATGTATTTTATAATTTTATTTTTATAAATATGATATTTTATAATCTCTTCAACAACTGGCTCGAGGGTAGAAGACAGTGTGCTGATGCATGATTGCCTTCAGATTGGGGGCGTGTGACCAGCAGTGTGCCACAAGGATCGGTGCTGGGTTCATTGCTTTGTGTCATTTATATAAATAATATGGATGTGAAGTGTTGTTCGTCAGTTTGCAGTTGACCGCAGAATTGGAGGTGTAGTGGACAGCGAAGAAGGTTACCTCAGATTACAACAGGATCTTGACTAGATGGGCCAATGGGCTTAGGAGTGGCAGATGGAGTTTAATTTAGATAAATATGAGGTGCAGCATTTAGGAAAGGCAAATCAGGGCAGGACTTGGAAACTTAACACTAAGGTCCTGGGGAGTGCTGCTGAACAAACAGACCTTGGAGTGCAGGTTCATAGTTCTTTGAAAGTGGAGTCGCAGGTAGATAGGATAGTGAAGGTGGTGTTTGGTCAGAGCATTGAGTAAAGGAGTTGGGAGATCATGTTGCGGCTGTACAGGACCTTGGTTAGGCCACTTTTGGGATACGGTGTGCAATTTTGCTCTTCCTGCTATAAGATGGATGTTGTGAAACTTGAAAGGGTTCTGAAAAGACTTACAACGATTTTGCTAGGGTTAGAGAGTTTGAGCAAAAGGGAAAGGCTGAATGGGTGCGGCAATTTTCATTGGAGTATCTGAGGCTGAGGGGTGACCTTATAGAGGTTTATAAAATCATGCAGGGGCATGGATAGGACAAATAGACAATGTCTTTTCCCTGAGATGGTGGAACTCCAGAATTAGAGGGCATAGGTTGAGGGTGAGAGGGGAGATATTTAAAAGGGACCTAAGAGGCAACTTTTCCACATAGAGGGTGGTGCATGTATGGAATACGCTGCCAGAGGAAGTGGTGGAAGCTGGTACAATTACGACATTAAAAGGCATCTGGATGAGCACATGAATAGGAGGCATTCAGATGGATCTAAGCCAAGTGCTGGCAAATAGAACTAGATTAGTTTAGGATATCTGGTCAGCATGGATGAGTTGGACTGGAAGGGTCTGTTTCTGTGCTGTACATCTCTATGACTCTATAACTCCATGTGGCACCGATGACAGATTCACTGGTCTATAGTTCCCTGGCTTCTCCTTAGAGCCTTTCTTTAAATAAAGGCACATTAGTCGACCTGCAGTCCTCTAGTGCCCCATAGATATCTATGGTAGGGGGCCCACAATTTCTTCTCTGTCTATCCACAACGTCCTGGGATACACTTGATCAGGTCCCAGAGATTTATCCACCTTTATGTGTTTTTAAGATCTCCAGTACCTCCTCTTCTGTAATGTGGATTGTTTTCAAAACATCAATATTTATTCTCAGTTCTCTCGCCTTCATGTTTCTCCACAGTAAAAACTGGCACAAAATTTAGTAAGCCTGCCATCATCTGTGGTTCCACACAAAGATAACCTCATCCATCTTTAAGGTGCCTTATTTTTTACTTAGCTGCTCTTAACATATGTGTTGAATCTCTGGATTATTGTTAACCTTATCTGCCATGGCTATCTCATCTCCTTTTGTCCCCTGATTTCCCTCTTAATAATGGACCTATCTATCTCTCTTGAAATACTCTTCAAAGGATTCACTTGATCCCAGTTGTCTATACCTAACATATGCCTCCTTATACTTGTTCAAACAGAGCCTCAATGAAGGCAGCATTTGGTATACATGCCGTTATTACATAGTGCATTGAGTATAGAGTTTGGGCGGTCATGTTGCAGCTGTACAGGACATTTCTTCGGCCATTATTAAAATACTGTGTGCAATTCTGGCCTCCCTGCTATGAGAAGGATGTTGTGAAATTTGTAAGGGTTTAGGAAAGTTTTACAAGGATGTTGCCAGGATTGGAAGATTTGAGCTATAAGGAGAGGTGGAATACACTGGGGCTATTTTCCCTGGAGGCTGAGGGGTGACCTTACAGAGGTTTATAAAATCATGAGGGGCATGAATAGGGTAAATACACAAGGTACTTTCCTCGGGTTGGGCGAGTCAAAAGCTTGAGGCCACAGGTTTAGCATGAGAGGGGAAAGATTTAAAAGGGGCAGTTTTTTCACGCAGAGGGTGGTCCATGTATGGAATGTGCTGCCTGAGAAATTGTTGGAGACTAGTACAATTACAACACTTAAAAGGCCTCTGGATGGGTATATGAATAAGAAGTGTTTAGAGGGATATAGGCCAAGTGCTGGTGAATGGGACTAGATTAATTTAGGATATCTGGTTGGCATAGACGAGTTGGACCGAAGTCTGTGCTGTATGTCTCTGCGACTTTATGTCTTCATCCACTGTACCTGCATTTACCAGCTTTACTCTAACAGGAACATAATGGTGTCCAGAAAGAAAAGCACTGCCAAGATGCTGCAGGGATGAAAATCCCAAATTTGTGATGATTTTTGCATCCCCAGGATTAAGAGGCGATTGGTGAAATCTCTCATTTTCTGGAACAGTCTCAGTGGAATGGAATTATTTTTAGTCACTTGTGGGACATGAGCATCACTAGCTGGCCAGCATTTATCACCAGTGCCCAGTGGCTCTTGAGAAGTTGGTGATGAGCTGCCTTCCTGAATTGCTGCAGACCATGAGATATAGGTAGACCCCTCAGGGAGGGAATTCCATGATTTTGACCCAGCGACAGTGTCGGAATGGCAATATATTTCCAAGTCAGGATGGTGAGTGTCTTGGAGTGGAACTTGAGGGGTTGGGGTTCCATGTAACTGCTGCCCTTGTCCTTGTAAATGGAAATGGTCATGGATGCTGAGATATCTACTAATCTGTCTCTTCACCTTCAGGGATCTGTGGGCAAGACCCCTGTTCCTCTGAGTTTCCTAGTGTCCTATCATTCACTGAGTACTCCCCTTGTCTTGTAACACAAGAACAGGAGATCATTCAGTTCCTCAATCCTGTTACACAGGAATAGGAAGGAGACCAGTCAGTCCCCCAGCAGATAAGATCAGTGATCTCAGAATAAACCTTGGCTGATGGTAGGGAGATGGAGCAATCTGGGGTCATCTTGCTGTGTGTGAAGCCTGCACCCTCACCCCGCATCCCTTATGACGACCCGTGAAATGAATGAGTTCTGAAGTCAGACAGAATCTTTTGCTTTATTTAGGAATCGAAAGGAACTTGTTGCAATGCCTTTGCCCCATCTCACCTTCGTTCCCAAATTCCCATGCGTCGACTGGTACACTCTCCGTGGTTCGCTGAGGATCAGCCCACTGTCTTTTAGCGCAGAGCGGAATCGCTGGACCTACAGAGCACAGAGAGATGGAGATGAGGTGAGCTTATTCGCTGATAGCCCCTTGCTGCCCTCCCTCTCTCTACCCCACAGGGTAGCTGTCCCTTCTCTGCCCAATCCTGAGGCAGTGATTCTTCTCCTCCAATCAAATCTACCCTCTTCTTCTTTTATACCTCTCCCAGACAACTATCCGTATGGGATTGTGATTCCTCCCTCAATCGATGAGCCTAAGAAAATTCTGATTGTTTCCTCCTCCCCCACAACATTTCTTTCATTATTCCAGGGTTTTGTGATTGCTATTTGGACTGACAAACTCCCATTTTTATCCCAGGTTAAAACTCAGTTTAGAAGATTGCGATACTGCAGACTTGAACTGTTTCCTGAGATGTAAGGGACAAGGAGAAATTGTTATGAAGGAATTAAAGGCAACATGCCAATTAACCATCCCTGGGAGAAAAAGGAGTCAAAGCAACATAAATAACCCGTTTCCAGGGTTAGCAAAGTTAATTGTTTGACAACCAGCTGTCTTGTGACTAATAGGTAATTAATATTCCCTGCATGAGGGATATGCTGAAGTGAAGGGGTTACTGGCACAACATGCAATGTTTTGAATAGAAAGTTGGCATCAAGTGTAACAAGGAACAGAGAAGCTACTCCCAACAAGAAGGCAATCCAAAGACTTGAATACTCCAGAATCAATATTGTGGATGAACAAATCTAAAGGAGCATCAATCATGTCACATCACAAGGCAGAAAATTCTAGAAGATTTCAGATTCAGGATTCCTCAGCAGCAGAACTCTGAAGAACGGTATTGTACAAGGATGATACCCTGGACATCCAAAGCCAGACATCCTAGGTCGGAATCGTAGCTAAATTCCACCATGAATCAGGTAATACCCAAGCTGAGTTGTGAGGCCGAACTCGCTGACCTGAGGTCCTTATTTTGGCTGCCACGTGCAATAAAGATTAAGTACAGACTAACCTCAATTATCCGTATTTCGGATTATCCGAACAAGGTCTCAAGGTCTAATAAAAATATTACATCAAAGAGGTAGGTGAATTTGGATTGCCTGTACTGAAGAACATGTGAAAACACTGGCAAAATCAAAGAAACACAATCACCTCAAGCAACAATGAGTGGAGTTTTTTGTTTCACGTAAGGGTTGTTACACAGTCCTTTTCAAACGTAAGTGCTTTATTTCCGTCACTTTACTGGGCAGTTCTTGAAATAAATTGCCGAGAAAGTAAACACGCGCAAGGCAGTGCTTCTGATTTCTTACTGTGACACTGAGTTCACAGAAACTTGACAAATGCTCTTGTGATTGTAGAAGCTGTTCAGGACCTTGCTTAATGCAGGGATTTCATATATTTATGTGATGTTAAGGGTTTAAGTCCTTCTCAGTTTAACCTGCAATTTGCAGAATGCAAAGATTAGTTTGTTCAAATAGCAGACTCATCAAAATTATTGATTGAAACAAACTCTCTGGTAGAGCACTGCGATCTGAACGAAAAGTGCTCGCCCAACTCATTCAGATAATAGAGGTTCCTCTGTTTTAACACTTGATTGTCTTGGAGATTCCTTAGTAAGTAGCCAAATTAAAGGTAGCTTGTGGTAATTCACCCACAAGATCTAATTGAAGTTTGTAAGATGCTAAAGGAGATTAACAAAGTAGACGCAGAGAAGATGTTTCCCCTTGTGGGGCAATGTAGGTTAAGAGGCTGAAAGATTTGGGAGGATGTACTGCAACATTGAGTCAAAGTTAAAATCAGATCGGCCATGATCTTATTGAACAGCAGAGTAAGCTGGAGGAGCTGAGTGGCTTCCTTACGGTCCTCGTTCATATGAGAGGTCATCGTTTTAGGCTTAACATGTGGCACGTTTAATAACAGACATGATGAGGGTTGGTACCTGGGACTTCGATGATGTGGCCATTACAGAGACGTGGGTAGAACAGGGACAGGAATGGCTGTTGCAGGTTCCAGGGTTTAAATGTTTGAGTAGGGTCAGAGATGGGGGTAAAAGAGGGGGAGGTGTGGCATTGCTTGCCAAGGATAGTATTACAGCAGCAGAAAGGGTGATGGAGGAAGACTTGCCATCTGAGGTAGTGTGCGCGGAGGTTAGAAATAGGAAAGGTGAGGTCACCCTGTTAGGAGTTTTCTCCAGGCCTCCTAATAGTCCGAGAGAAGTAGAGGAAAGTATTGCCAGGATGATTCAGGAGAAGAGTGAAAGTAGCAGGGTGGTTGTTATGGGGGACTTTAACTTCCCAGATATTGACTGGGAAAGCTATAGCTCGAGTTCGTTAGGTGGGTCGGTGTTTGTGCAATGTGTGCAGGAGGGTTTCCTGACACAATATGTAGACAGGCCAACAAGAGGTGAGGCTATACTGGATTTGGTTCAAGGTAATGAACCAGGCCAGGTGTTAGACTTGGAGGTAGGTGAGCACTTCGGGGGCAGTGATCACAACTCGGTGACTTTTACTCTAGTGATGGAGAGGGATAAGTGTGCACTGCAGGCCAACAGTTATAGCTGGGGGCAGGGAAATTATGATGCGGTGAGGCATGACTTAGGATGCGTGGATTGGAAAAATAGGCTTCAAGGGAAGAACACAAATGATATGTGGAGATTGTTCAAGGAAGAGCTAATGGGTGTCCTTGATAAGTATGTACCAGTCAGGCAGGGAGTAAAGGGTCTTGTGAGGGAGCCGTGGTTTAATAAGGAATTGGAATCCCTTGTGAAAGGAAAGAGGGCGGCCTATGTAAAGATGAGGCGTGAAGGTTCAGTTGGGGCGATTGAGAGTTATAAGGTAGCCAGGAAGGATCTAAAGAGAGAGCTAAGAGCAGCGAGAAGGGGACATGAAATGTCCTTCGTTGGTAGGATTAGGGAAAACCCAAAGGCTTTCTACAGGTATGTCAGGAATAAAAGGATGACTAGGGTAGGTATTGGTCCAGTCAAGGATAGTAGTGGGAAATTGTGTGTGGAGGCGGAGGAGATTGGTGAGACACTAAATCAATACTTTTCATCAGTATTCACTCAGGAACAGGACACTGTTGCTGATATGAATATTGAGTCACAAGTGATTAGAATGGATGGCATTGAGGTACGTAGGGAAGAGGTCTGGGGAATACTGGAAAGGATGAAAATAGATAAGTCCCCTGGGCCTGATGGCATTTATCTTAGGATCCTCTGGGAAGCTAGGGAGGAGATAGCGGAGCCATTGGCCTTGATTTTTATGTCGTCGTTGTCTACGGGAACAGTGCCAGAAGACTGGAGGATAGCGAATGTGGTCCCCTTGTTCAAGAAGGGGAGCAGGGATAGCCTGAGTGACTATAGGCCAGTGAGTCTCACTTTTGTTGTGGGCAAAGTCTTAGAGAGAATTGTAAGGGATAGGATTTAATGAACATCTGGATAGGAATAATGTGATCAAGGATAGTCAGCATGGTTTTGTGAAGGGCAGGTCGTGCCTCACAAACCTTATTGAATTCTTTGAGAAGGTGACCAAGGAAGTGGATGAGGGTAAAGCAGTAGATGTGGTGTATATGGATTTTAGCAAGGCGTTCGATAAGGTATCCCATGGCAGGCTAATGCAAAAACTACGGAGGTATGGCATTGAGGGTGCATTAGAGGTTTGGATTAGGAATTAGCTGGCTGGAAGGAGACAGAGGGTAGTAGTTGATGGTATAGTTCATCTTGGAGCGCAGTTACTAGCGGTGTACCAGAAGGATCTGTTTTGGGACCATTGCTGTTTGTCATTTTTATAAATGACCTGGAGGAGGGGCTTGAAGGCTGCGTGAGCAAGTTTGCGGATGACACGAAAGTCTGTGGAGTTGTGGACAGCGAAGGCTGATGTGGCAGGTTACAGCGCGATACAGATAAGTTGCAGAGCTGGGCAGTCAGGTGGCAAATGGAATTCAATGTAGCTAAGTGTGAAGTCATTCACTTTGGTAGGAGTAACAAGATGATGGATTACTGGGCTAATGGTAGACTACTTGGTAGTGTGGATAAGCAGAGGGATCTTGGCGTCCATGTACACAGATCTTTGAAAGTTGCCACCCAGGTAAATAGTGCAGTGAAGAAGGCATATGGTGTACTGGGCTTTGTTGTTAGAGGAATTGAGTTCCGGAGTCCTGAGGTCATGTTGCAGTTGTATAAGACTCTGGTGTGGCCTCATCTGGAGTATTGTGTGCAGTTTTGGTCGCCATACTATAGGAAGGATGTGGAGGCATTGGAACGAGTGCAGAGGAGGTTTACCAGGATGTTGCCTGGCATGGTAGGAAGATCATATGAGGAAAGGCTGAGGCACTTGGGACTTTTCTCACTGGAGAAAAGAAGGTTTGGGGAGATTTGATAGAGGTGTACAAGATGATTAGGGGTTTAGATAGGGTTGACAGTGAGAACCTTTTTCCACGTATGGAGTCAGCTGTTACTCGGGGACACAGCTTTAAATTAAGGGGTGGTAGGTATAGGACAGATGTTAGGGGTAGATTTTTTACGCAGCGGGTTGTGAATTCATGAAATGCCCTGCCAGTAGCAGTGGTGGACTCTCCCTCTTTATGGTCATTTAAGCAGCCACTGGACAAGCATATGGAGGTTATTGGGCTAGTGTAGGTTTGGTAGGCTTCGGTCGGCGCAACATCGAGGGCCGAAGGGCCTGGACTGCGCTGTATTTTTCTATGTTCTATGTTCTCATAAGGGTATTTGCTTCTCCAGAGTGTGACAGTCACTGAATAAATTTGAGGTGGTAGACAATTTTTTAGTCAGTAATGGTTTCAAGACAGTGGGCAGGACTGTGGAGTTGAGGCCGGATGCAATCAGCCACAATCCTGTTTAAGTGAATCACCCATCTTTCCTCCTAAACTAATCAGGACCCTTATTCTCTTAAAGTTCTCGGGACTTTCCGACTCTGCCCGGTATTCCCAAGGGATAGCCCGGAATTGGAGGTAGCCGATCCCGGCCTCAAGGCAGCGTTGAGCTAGCACACGGCCCACAGTCTCGGCTGCAGTGACGTCCCGGGTGCTGTATAGGTGCTTCTTGATGGACCACTCTTGGGTCGAAGCTGAGATGACCACCTCGCCCTGACTGCTTGCTGTCTCCACACAGGCTTTGACGTGCCTCTGGCTCTTCCTGAAACGCAACCTGGCATCAAGCAGTAGAGAGACAGAAAAATCAATGACAAAGGAAATGAGAGATATCAGCAGCAAATCATTCTGTGAGGCACCACTTACCACAACTGCACTCCCCTACTCCAGCTCCAACACACTGGTATGCTTCCAAAAAAAATGTGGAAAACTTGCCCGAACGTGTCGAAATCAAATCAATGGTACGATCAAGACAAGTTCAGCGAATGGGCAAATGCAATTTGGTTTAATATATTTCAACGAGAGGTCCGGTAGCAAAAACAGGAAAAAAAATGAATGTTGATCAACTGAGAAAGGAGACGTTACACGAGCAGGGTGTCCCTCATACACACAAGTCTTTGAAAGTCAGCGTTGCCGGAGCAGCAGGCAGTGAAGGTACGTTGGCTTTGATGGTGAGAGGATTGGATTACAGGAGCAGAGATGCCTTTCTACAATTGTACAGTGTGAGTCCATACCGTGGTGAATTGCGTGCAGTTTTGGGTTTCTTATCTGAGGAAGTACACAGGGTAGGACTAAGGAGGAATGCCTCCATCTACAGAGTGGAGAGCTTGTGGAAGTCTCTGCAGCAAAAAAAAAACATTACATGAGGCTAAAACATCACATCGACAGAGTCAAAGGCATATACAGCACGGAAATAGACCCTTCGGTCCAACTCATCCAAGCCTATCAGATAATTCTAATACCATTTGCCAGTCTTTAGCCCATATGCCTCTAACTCCTTCCTATTCATATACCTATCCAAATGCATTTTAAATGTTGTAATTGTACCAGCCTCCACCACTTCCTCTGGCAGCTCATTCGATACACATACCACCCTCTGCATGAAAAAAGTTGCCCCTTAGGTTCCTTTTAAATCTTTTCCCTTTCCTCTAGTTTTGGACTTCCCTACCCTGAGAAAACACCCAGGCTATTCACCCTATCCATACCCCTCTTGATTTTAGAAACCTCCATATGTGTCAACCCTCCGCTCCAGGGAAAAAACATTCCTAACTCTTGTAAATCTTTTCTGCACCCTTCAACTTGAACAGCATCTGCCCTACTGCAGGGGGACCAGAATTGAACGCAGTATTCCAGAACTGGCCGAACCAATATCCTGTCCAGTCACAGCATGACATCCCAATACTCAATGCACTGACCAATAAAGGCAAGTGTATTAAATGCCTTCTTCACTACTTTATCTACTTGTGACTTCACTTTCAAGGAACTGAGTGAATCTGCACCCCCAGAACTTTGTTCAGCAACACTGCCAAGACTTTATCCTTAAGTGTCCAAGTCCTGTCCTAATTTGCCTGACCAAAAATGTAGTACCTCACATTTATCTAAACTAAATTCCATCTACCACTATTCAGTTCATTTGCCCAACTGATCAAGGTCCTGTTGTACTCTGGAGAAAGTGAGGACGGCAGATGCTGGAGATCAGAGTCAAGAGTGTGGTGCTGGAAAAGCACAGCAGGTCAGGCAGCATCCGCGGAGCAGGAGAATCAACTTTTTGAGCATAAGCTCTTCATCAGGAATGAGGCTTGTGGGTCGGGGCTGAGAGATAAATGGGAGGGGGGCTGGGGTTGGGAGGAGGTAGCTGGAAAAACGATAGGTGGATGAAGTTGAGGGAGGTGATAGGTTAGAGGGGGCAGTGATGGACGGTCCGGAGGGTGGTGCTGAGTTAGAGCCTTGGGACTGGGACTGGGACTGGTACTGGGTTGGGCGTGGGGGGGTGGGGGGGGAGGCACGGATGAGGAAATTGTTGAAATCCATGTTTATCCCGTGTGGTTGCAGGGTCCCAAGGCAGAATGAGGCATTCCTCCTCCAGGCTCTTGAGTAGTGTTTGGACAAATAAGCAGAAAAATAGCCACTAGGATACATGAACAACTAGTCACAAAAAGACACGACTCATTCTCACTAGTATCCTTACATACAGATGAGGAAGGACACCACTTCGACTGGGACAACACATCCATCCTAGGACAAGCCAAACAGAGACACGCATGAGAATTCCGAGAAGCATGGCATTCCAACCGGAACTCTATCAACACACACATTGACTTGGACCCCATTTACCATCCCCTGAGGAAAAAAACAGGAAATTACATCACCAACCCAAGGAAACTTGAAGACATAAATAGAAAGCGGGACGTAACACCAGCACTTCACCAGACGCTCATTGATGATGTTACCCAGTATGGTGTCAGAATGTCTGAAAACAAACCTTCCAGCTCAGCGAGCAAACTTACATCCAGAACCTCAACCTGAGCTACAAATATTCTCAAACACACCTACTGACCATTCCTCCCCTACTTCCATCCAAATCATTTATATAAATGACAAAAAGCAATGGAGCCAGCTGATTCTTGCAGTACACTTCGGATCACAGACCTCCAATCTGAATAACAACCCTCCAGCACCATCCTCTGTGTCTTCAAGCCAATTTTGTATCCAATTGGCTAGCTTTTCCTGCCTTCCATGTGATCTAACCATGCGAACCTGTCTACCATGCAGAACCTTGGCGAATGCCTTGCTTAAATCTGTATAGATAACATCTGCCTTCTTCAATCGTCTTTGTCACTTCATCAAAAACTCAATTAAGTTGGTGAGATACCATTTCTCATGCACAAAACCATGTTGACTATCCCTAATAAGTCCTTGGCTTTCCAAATGCACATAGATCCTATCCCTCACAATCCCCTCCAACAACTTACCCACCACTGACATCAGTTCCCTGGCTTTTGCTTACTACCTTTCTTAAATAAAGACACCACATTAGCCACCCTCCAATCTACTGGCACTTCATTCGTGGCTATCGATGATACAAATATATCAGCAAGGGACCCAAAAATCACTTCCCATACTTCTGAGGCGTTAGATAAAGTCCTTGGGATTACAGGAATGAAATGGGATCACGGAACCGGGTTGGCTGATCAGCCATGATCACATGGATTGTTAAAAGGGGTAAACAGCCTCCTCCTTTGCTTATACTGTATGTTTCTATGAACCCTGTGTGACCTTATTTCTAAGTCAATGAATGCGAACATGGCGCTACAGCTAGCAATTTGGAAAACAAGTAGTCCTTTGACCTTTTTATGAGTAGTAGTGAGTCCAGCCGTTAAACTGTCGTCCATTTTCTTCCACGCAATTTTGGTGAGATGGAATATTCCATCTAGTTTTGACATTCCTGATAAAGGGCTTACCCCCGGAACGTCGACTCTCCTGCTCCTCGGATGCTGCATGACCTGCCACACTTTTCGACTCTAGTTTTGAGGCACAGTCTCAGAATAAAAGGGAAGCATGAGGAGGAATTTCTTCTCTCAGAGGGGAGTGAATCTGCGGAACTCTTGACCACAGAGGGCGGTCGAGGCTGAGTCATTAATTATATTGAAGGCTGCGATGAGATTTTTAATCTGGAAGGGATCAAAGATTATAAAGAAAGACAGGAGAGTGGAGTTGATAATTGCCAAATCAGCCATGAACCCATCGGACAAAAGAGTACATTCAATTGGCTGACCTCTGTTCCAACATCATATGGACTGTCAGGTAGATACTGCGGTTACTCAGGGAACACAGCAACTAACGTGCAGACAGCAAGAACTGACTAACAGCACTGTGATATCGGGCTGATTGCCTGTTTTCACCAACTGGACACAAGTTTTAAAGATTCAGATTGGCATTCACAGTGCTTCTTCCAAGGACGTCACGAAATCTTTAATATGGACTTCAGACAGCAATCAGCCAGTTAGATGTCACAGAGGGACACAGTCTGGCACTCCCTCAGCACTGACCCTCCAACAGTGTGCTACTCCAGTACAACAGTTCTCACATCAGCCCAGATACCAGTGGTTAGATTTCTGCTCTCCCATCTAACCCAGAATCTCGGAAGTCTGAGACAAGAGGACTATTCACTGAAGAATTTTCACATTCACTCGGTCAGAGGCAGAACTCAGGGACAAAGAGCTGACAGCCACTGGCAATGGAAACGGGAAATTGGCAGAAACTGACACAGCAGTGAACCTGCACAGTTACTGCCTTTGCTGTTTGACTTCGTGAATCACTGGACATTGGAATACATCTGGGAAAACAAACAAGTGAAATTCACAACTAATCTTGGAGGAACCTGTTTGGGAGAGGGGACAGCACAGAAACAGGTACGTGGATATTTTAAGCATGACCTTACAGTAAATCTGCAGTTGTGAGTAGAGTTGGTGTTTTATTATGTTTTTTTGAGATATGTCTCTTGATTAAACTTAAAATATAAGCCACAAGTATTAATTTAACCTGGTGCAGTGTTTTGTAGAGGAATAAGACAGTGCTATTTTCTGTGTCTGTCGACAAAAAGCAAAAATGGCCTTTAGTAGAGTGATATGCTCTTCTTGTCGGATGTAGGAGTTCAGGGAGAGTTTAAGGGTTACTGAGGACTATATCTGCAATATATGCCGTTGATTACGAATCCTTTCAAATTGAATGGATCGGTTGGAGAGACAGTTCGAGGTAATGAGGAATTTACAAGAGCAGGGAGACATGATGGATGGCAGTTATAGGAAGAGGGAAAAGATGCAGATACAGTCACATAGATTGGTTAACTCCAGGAAAGGTAAGAGAGGTAGACAGTTAGTGCAGGAGTCTTCTGTGGCTATCCCCATTTCAAATAAGTATGCTGTTTTGGAACATGTGGGGTTGATGGATTCTCAGGGAAATGTAGCAAACAGCCAAGATTCTGGTATTGAGACCAGTTCTAATGCAATGACAGGTACATCAGGTTCCAAGAGATCGATTGAATTTGAGGACTGTCTAGAATTTGAGGACAGATGGTCCTGTGGCCAGCAGCATAAAATCAGAATGGTGTGTTGCATTCCTGGTGCCAGAGTCAAGGATGTCTCAGAGGGGATGCAGAATGTTCTCAAGTGGAAGAGGGGCCAGCAGGAGGTCATTGGAACCAATGACATAGGAAGGGAAAAGGTTGAGATTCTGAAAGGAGATTACAGGGAGTTAGGCAGGAATTTAAAAAGGAGGCCCATGAGAGTACTAATATCTGGATTACTCCTGGTGCTATGAGCTAGTGAGGGCAGGAATAGGAGGACAGAACAGATGAATGCATGGCTGAGGAGCAGGTGCACGGGAGAAGGATTCAAAATTTTGGATCATTGGAAGCTCTTTTGGGGTAGAGGTGACCTGCACAAGAAGGATGGATTGTACCTAAATTGGAAGAGGACTAATATACTGGCAGGGAGATTTGTTAGAGCTGCTTGGGAAGATTTAAACTAGTATGATGGGGGTGTGGGACCCAGGGCGATAGTGAGGAAAGAGATCAATCTGAGACTGGTACAGTTGAGAACAAAGGCGAGTCAAACAGTAAGGGCAGGCAGGAACAAAGCAGAGAACAGAGTAGGACTGATAAATTAAACTGCATTTATTTCAATGCAAGAGGCCTAACAGGGAAGGCAGATGAACTGAGGGCATGGTTTGGAACGTGGGACTGGGATATATTAACAATTAGATACACATAGCTCAGGGATGGACAGAACTGGCAGCTTAATGTTCCAGGAGACAAATGCTAGGAAGGATAGAAAGGGAGGCAACAGAGGAGGGGGAGTGGCGTTTTTGATAAGGGATAGCATTACTGTTGTACTGAGGGAGGATATTCCCGAAAATACATCCAGGGAAGTTATTTGGGTGGAACTAAAATAAGAAAGGGCTTGTTGTGCTTGTATTAGAGACTCCCTCATAGCCAGAGGGAAATTGAGAAACAAATTTGTAAGGAGATCTCAGAACTAGAGCATATAAGCTTAGGGTGAGAGGGGAAGACATAAAAGAGACCTAAGTGGCAACTTTTTCACACAGAGGGTGGTGCGTGTATGAAATGAGCTGCCAGAGGAAGTGGTGGAGGCTGGTACAATTACAACGCCTGTCCCGGATACCACACCCCGCCCGGAGACTGAGCCCCGTCGACCCTGACACCTTGAACTGGTCACTAGCCCCGCCCCTGACCGCTAAGCCGGAAGCTGGCATTCATGGCAATGACGGAACCGTCGCAGTGGGCAGGGCTTCCGTTCGTATCCTTCATTTGATTGGCGTTTGGATGAAGTCCCATCTCCAATCCACACACCATCCCCTTCCCTCACAACTATCCTCCAATCTGTCCCCATTCCACACATCATCCTCAATCTCTCATAACTGGCCTCATCCCCTGCTGTTATTAGACTGCTGCAAGGACCCCTCTCAGTTAAAATAATGTTGATATTGCCGTTGTTGAAACTGCTTTGTGCACCTTCTGTGCAGTGTAACCTGTATGCCTGGCTCTGCCCAGACACCCTCTGATCTATATGTCCTTGCTTGTTATGATCTGTTTGTTCTGCTCACAAAACAAAGCTGCACTTAGATTACGACAAAAAATACTGCAGGAGGCTGGAGGACACAGCAAGCCAGGCAGCATCAGGAGGTCTTGAAGAAGAGTTATACCCGAAACATCGACATCTCCACCTCCTGATGCTGCCTGGCTTGCTGTGTTCTTCGAGCCTCCTGCTTGTTTATTTCACTCTACTTGGGTACACGTGACTACAATAAATCAAGATGTGGAGGCACATTCTCTCCCAGTCAGGGAACACTTCAGCAGTCAGGGACATCCGGCCTCAGATCTTCAGGGGACTGTCCTCCAAGGCTGACTTCGGGATACGCAACATTGCACTGTGGCCGGTCAGAGGCTCATATAAGTTTGGTACCCATGAGGATAGCTTCAACCAGGATTTTGGGTTCA
Source organism: Chiloscyllium punctatum (assembly GCF_047496795.1). Classification (NCBI taxonomy): domain Eukaryota; kingdom Metazoa; phylum Chordata; class Chondrichthyes; order Orectolobiformes; family Hemiscylliidae; genus Chiloscyllium; species Chiloscyllium punctatum. The sequence goes on from NC_092753.1 coordinate 24,389,658, forward strand.
TGCCACACTACAGGGGAGCGCACTACACAATACCCACACACTGTTACATACTCACATGGACCCTATCATACACACACATACACCACCCACACTCACACCCATGTACACACTCTCTCACAGGCTTATTCTCCGTCATACTCATGCACACACTCTACCAAGAATGCACACACGCAAACACACCCTCTCACAAGCATTAACACTTACATGCACACACTCACAGTCTTTACCCATATAAAATCATTCAGAGTCTCTGAGACTTACATGCACGCATACACTCATATAAGTCTATGGGGTGATTTTGCGTTTACAGTATTGTAATTGCAGATAGATTCTATTTTGTTCAAAAAGCACACAATTTGCAAGCAGTCAATGCAAGCAGTCAATCCATGTAACATTTTACAAATTCCTACTTTGGAAATAGAACCAGTCTGGCTCAAGATTAAGATACAGACAGGCTCTAACTTCACACAGTTAATGCATTGTCTGAGCTGAAATGTCATCTCTTTTCTAATAAAGCCTGAAGTTATCTCAAGCATGTGACTTGAAAGAAGTTCTGTGATTTACATATTAATGAACTGAAACCTGCAGCCCATTCTAAAAGATGAAAGACTTAACAGCAATCTCGGTTTGTTCAACATATCATTTCAGTTGCATGACACTGTGATCTTTTTCTATAAAGTCTGTGTCTTATTGTCCTGCTCCACAGCTCCCTCATGAAGGAGCAGTGCTGTGAATGCTGGTACTTCCAAATAAACCTGTTGGACTACAACCTGGTGCCGTGTGATTTTTAACAATCTCCATCCCCTGTCTTCATCCTCCACACTATCACATATTTCATATCGACCCCATCCCTACACTGTTCCAAACCTCCAACACCATCCTCATTCCACACACCATGTCCATCATTACTCTCACTTTCCCACACCATTTCTCTCATCCCATTGGACAATCTCCACGTCAAGCAACACATTCATCCCAACTATTAGCCCCCATCGAATTGGCCATTCCCCTCATCCAAGGTAACTGTCTATAATTTTCAGTGAGGCCCCACATCATCTATCTACTCAGCATTGTGTTCTGGCTCAGATTCCTCAACTTCTCCTCATATGACAACCCAGAACCATTCTTGTAGACCTTCTCTGTCACTTCCTTGGGTAACACATCCCTCCTTTGACACAGGGCTCATAGCTGCTCACAATGTAGAAAATGCCGTCTGACCAGAACTTTGTACAGCCTCAACAGTTCACTTCTGCTCTTGTATTCTAGTCGATTCAAAACAAATGCAAACATTGCATTTGCCTTCCTAACTGTTCACTGAATCCACTTGATACCTCAAAAGATTTCTGAATTAAAACTCTGAAATACAGTATCCACATCCTTCATCCTGTGTCCTACTGCCCACCTCACCATCACTGCTATGTTATTGGCGAGTTTCCATGATCATCACCAAACCTCCTCTGCACTATCTCCCACATCCTATTGGCCATTCCCAGAATCCAACATTACTGGCATCCCAATGGTCAGTTACCATGGCCATCATAGCACTCCATACCTAACCCACCATCACTCTAAACCCAGCATGCACATCTCCATGTCCAGTCTCCATGTACATTATCACTCTCTTTCTCACATATACCTCACCAACATTCCCATCCTATTGGCATTCATGCCATCATTCCTCTGCCTGACCGCCCACATCATCACACCAACACCAATGGCCAATCACCATGTCCATTATTACTCTGACAGCTCACCATTGTTGCAAGCCCAGTCACTCATCTCCGGAGGCAGCATCATTCTGTCTTCTGTGATGATACTATGGCTTTATGTATTGTATTATGACATGGTGGTGAACTCCTCTGTTAATTAAACGAAACACCCAAAAAAGTTCACCTCACCTCATAATCTGTTAAAATATGAGTAATAGAGAACATGCAAATTCCACTATTTAGAGAAAATAACATTAATTTATTCCTTATCTCTAAAAGTGAACATTAAACAACAATTCACAACTCTAAGCTCCTTCCTCCCTCTCTTAACTGCTTATTGTCTGCCTACAATTCTGTAACAATGAACTCTTCCAATAAAAAAAATATTAATATTACATCAATTTAGTTTCAAAACCATATAGTGGCTGTCGTCTCCGGTGTCTGTTTTCTTTTGGCTGAAGATCTCTCTGGGTTGCTTTCTGCCTTTTAATGTGAAGATATTTCATGTGAAGAAGATACCTCTGACAGAGAGTGTTTTTGAATGGCAGTCTTTCTTGATAGCAGTTACTCTCTCAATAACAGTTGCTCTGTCAGACTTTCTAAAAGCCGGCTTTTTTTTTAATACCACAACATCAGATCGTCTCACTGGTTGTATGTTTGCAAAAACAATAAATACAAACGCGATTGGTTTTTAGTATCCTGGGGCATAATTCAAAATGATTGGTTAAGTTTGAATTCTTGTCAAAGCAGCAACCAACTCATGTATCCATTTCACAGCCAAATTATACATATTTTGAAATTTCCAATACTCTCTGAAACTGCCATCTAGTCACCACTGGTGCGTGTCAGCTCTCAGTTCAGAACAGCATTTACTCTGTCTTAAACTTCAACTTCATAACACCTCCCCCCCCCGTTAAGAAAAAGATGGACCATCATAATGAAACAACTGCTTCATCTTTTTTCTAATTCTTAAATCCCATTACAATAAAATACATAAGACATTAATTTAAGATCATATTAAATTTCTGCACACATATACATAACATAAGGTATCTGTCCAATCTTAGTTGTAATTTATCTGTTGAATTCACAATAACACGTGCTGTCAGATGAAATTCCTTGATGGCCTTTGTCTTTGCGATCCTTGAGGTCAACCTTCCATGACAGATTTTATGCCCCAAAAGCATCACCTCGGTTTTCGCAAATTCTGTTTTCGAAACATTTATTACGGTTTTATTTCTCTTAATTGTTCAAAGAGCTCTGCCAACTGTACCATGTGATCTTTCCATGACTCCCTAAACATCAATATATCATCCAGATAAACTGCACAGTTTGTAAACTCAGCCACGACTCTGTTCATAAATCTTTGGGATGTGGCTGGTGTGTTCTTCATTCGACTTTGAATTGATATAGCCCATTTGGAATGACAAACGCAGAAACCTCTTTCACTTTCTCTGATAAAGGTACCTGTCAATAACCACACAGTAAGTCCAACTTTCTGATGTAACTAGTTTATCCAACCTTCACCCTACAGTCCTCCAATCTTGTATGATTGTTGTCTGATTTTGTTCCGGCATTGATCTTCCAATAGTCCACACAAAACCATTGAGTCTTGTCAGGTTTGGGAACTATCACGATCGGCGAACTCCACTTGCTCTGACTCAGTTCGAAGATATCTCCATTAAGCATGACATCCACTTCCTTCTGGACCTGTGTGGCTTTGAAATGAAGAAGTCTGCAGGGGTGTTATTTTATGCATCAGCATTCCCAACTTCCAGCTCATGCACAACAGTATTAGTCCTCCTCATCTTATTCCTGTATATGTTGTCATGCTGCTGCACCAATCATTTCAACTGGATTCTTTGCTCCTGAGACAGAGAGTTCATTAACCTATCCCACTCCTCAAGGACTTCCTCACTGAGACAATGAAATGTCCCCCCTACCTCCACGTGGATTGGATACACAGACGCGGAGTGTGAGGAGCGTTTAGAGACAGCCTGCAAAACCTCGCTCCTGTAGGAGCCCAAGGGTCTCGCGTGTTGGGGAAATGGCTCAATCATAATATAGGAGGCCTGCGGAGGCTCTCTCTGTGGATGGGCACCGTTTCGCTGAGTACCTGAGGGTAGTGCATGGGTGGACTGCTACAAGAGGCGCTGTGATCCAATAATCCCTTGTCCAGTGACCCTGCTCTCTGTGTCCCCTGCATTGATCGGTATTCCTGCCCCGACATTACTGTGCCTGGCTACGACTTCCTCCCAGTCTAATGGTTCCTCTGTTTTTGCCGTTTTTGTTTTCTAAGAAAACGCTTGAGGAGTTTTATAAACTGAAAGAACTGCAGAATTATGTGGGGCATGGATAGGATAAATCGACAAAGTCTTTTCCCTGGGGTCGGGGAGTCCAGAACTAGAGGGCATAGGTTTAGTGTGAGAGGCGAAAGATATAAAAGCGAACAAAGGGGCAACGCTTTCATCCAGAGGGTGGTACGTGTGTGGAATGAGCTGCCAGAGGAAGTGGCGGAGGCTGGTACAATTGCAACATTTTCCAGGCATTTGGATGGGTATATGAATAGGAAGGGTTTGGAAGGATATGGGCCGGGTGCTGGCAGGTGGGACTAGATTGGGTTGGGATATCAGGTCGGCATGGGCAGGTTGGACCGAAGGGTCTGTTTCCGAGCTGTACATCTCTATCTCGATGACTATGACAACGCTGTAAATCAGAAACCAAACCCAAAGTCGGTGGTAAAGCTGTATGAAGAGAAATCAGAGTTGACGTTTCGGTCCGGTGAACCTTTCTGAGAACTTCACAAGTTTTAGTTGTGTGATCGTTCGAGGGTTGCCCAGGGATTTTCGTGCTATTTTTGTTGTTGATTGATTTCAGATGATGAGAAATCCGAAATGCTCCTTTGTGTGTATTAAAAAGTGAGGCGGGGCATCAGGAGACCGATCCACTCAGTAAAACTCGGTCTTTGATGAATTCTCAATTCTAATATTTCACTGCAAAATTTCCAACAAAACAACAACGAAATTTAGAGTCAAGAACTATTATGGCACTTCAGCTGATTTCTAGAACGCCTGTGGTTGTATCGGTGGTGCTGTAGTGGTGAGCATAGCTGCCTTCCACGCAGTTAACTCGGGTTCGATTCCCGGCCGTTGCAAGCTGTGCATTTTAACACCACTCCACAACCAAAAGATCCGATCGATTCAGTGGTAATGAAACACCTCCATCTGCACATCACATTGAGTCTGCCAGACCTCTGGAGTGCAGACACAACTTTGAAGTTGAGGATGTCCCCAGGAGGATTAAGGAGTCAAGTCGATCACGGTTCAAAGAAATTGGAGTCATGGCAGAATTCCTTGGTTATCCATCTTATTTCGAAAGAAATGTTTGCGGATTTCATTCATTTCAACATTACTCTCATTTTGTTTTTTGTCAACTACAGCATAATATCAAGTGAAATGTGGGTGGACAGTTCACAAATATCCAAACAACGTTATTTCTCATATCGAATCGGTAATGTTATTGTTTTAGGTGCAGGTCAGAAATAGGAGGAGTGGACACCAGCTGCTTTTATATTTCCAGTATGAGAAAATGATTCGATAAAACTCTGAGAGATGATAGAAGTGACCACACAGTGAGTGAAAGTTTAATCCAGGATAAAGATAAAAATCACACAACACCAGATTACAGTCCAACAGCTTTATTTGGAAGTACTAGTTTTAGGAGTGCTCCGAAAGCGACTTGGACGATAACCTGGTATTGTGTGATTTTGAACTTTGTCCTCCCCAGTCCACCACAGGCTCCTCCACGTCAATTTCCGAGATAGTCATCATGGATTTCTTAAGGGAAGGTCGTGTCTGATGAAGGTGACTGATTTTCTTTGAAGGATAAAGAATGGATGGAGTGTTTCCGATGTAGATCAACCTGATGATAAGAAGTACCATAAGACGCAGTATTTATAGCAAAAAGATTACAGTTTCATGCAGCTGAAATGATATATTAAACACATTTAGGTTAAGCCTTTCATCTTTTATAATGGGTTTACTAGTTTCCGTTCTTTAATATAAGAACCTCAGAACCTTTTTAAAGTTACGTTGTCGAGATAACATCAGTTTGTCTAACAAGAGATGCCATCTCAGCTCAGCTGTGGTATCAGTTTGTGAGAAGGTGCGTGAGTGGTTGTGAATGTGGAAGTGTGTGAGTGAGTTTATGAGAGAGAGCTTGTGTTTGAGAGACGTTATATACATGAGTGTGTGGGTTGGCAGGAGTGTGCTTTTGTGTGTGTGCGTGTACCTGTGAGTGTCGGTGAAATAGTATACAGTGCAGTGTTGTCACGTGTCGTGTGACATGAACCAAAGTGCCCAGTTAAGGTCATCCCCATGGGTACCGAACTTGACTATCAGCCTCTGCTTGGCTACTTTGCATTGTTGCCTGTCCCATAGTCTGCCTTGGAGGATGGTCACCCAGGGGTCCGAGACGGAAAGGCACAAAGCGCTGAAGTGATCTCCGACTGGGAGGCTTGAACCAGTCTGACTCAAGATTGGGACACAGACAGACTTTAACCTCACACCTTTAATGCATTGTCTGAGCTGAGATGGCATCTCTTGTTGGACAACCTGAAGTGATCTCGACAACGTAACTTTAAAAAGGTTCTGAGGTTCTCATATTAAAGCACGGAAACTGGCAAACCCATTATCAAAGATGAAAGGCTTAAACTAAGTGTGTTTAATATATCATTTCAGCTGTATGAAACTGTAATCCTTTTGCGATAAATACTGCGTCTTATGCTCCTTCTTATCATCAGGTTGATCTACATCGGAAAAACTCCATCCATTCTTTATCCTTCAAAGAAAATCAGTCACCTTCATTAGACACTACCTTCCCTAAACAAATCCATGATGACTATCTCGGATGATGACGTGGAGGAGCCTGTGGTGGACTGGGGAGGACAAAGTTCAAAATCACACAATACCAGGTTATCGTCCAAGTAGCTTTCGGAGCACTCCTAAAACTAGTGCTTCCAAATAAAGCTGTTGGACTGTAATCGAGTGTTGTGTGATTTTTAACTTTATCCTGGATTAAACTTTCACTCACTGTGTGGTCATTTCTATCATCTCTCAGAGTTTTATCGAGTCATTTACTCATACTGGAAATATGAAGCAGCTAGTCTCCACTCCTCCTATTTCTGACCTGCACCTAAAACAATAACATTACCGATTCGATATGATAAATAACGTTGTTTGGATATTTGTGAACTGTCCACCCACATTTCACTTGATATTATGCTGTAGTTGACAAAAATCAAAATGAGAGTAATCTTGAAATGAGTGAAATCCGGAAACATTTCTTTCGAAGTAAGATGGATAACCAGGGAATTCTGCCATGCCTCGAGTTTATTTGAACCATGATCGAATTGACTCCTTCATCCTCCTGGGAAATCCTCAACTTCAAAGTTGTGTCTGCACTCCAGAGGTCTGGCAGACTCAATGTGATGTGCAGACGGAGGTGTTTCATTCCCACTGAATCGATCGGCTCTTTTGGTTGTGGAGTGGTGTTAAAATGCACAGATTGCGATGTCCTGGAATTGAACCCGTGTCAACAGCTTGGAAGGAAGCTATGCTCACCACGACACTACCATCCCCACATCCAAGGGTGTTTGGAAATCAGCTGATGTGCAATAATAGTTCTTGACTCTAAATTTCGTTGTTGTTTTGTTGGAAATTTTGCAGTGAAATATTAGAATTGAGAATTCATCAAAGACCGAGTTTTACTGAGTGGATCGGTCTCCTGATGCCCCGCCTCACTTTTTAATACACACAAAGGAGCATTTCGGATTTCTCATCATCTGAAATCAATCAATAACAAAAAGAGCACGAAAATCCCAGGGCAACCCTGGAACGATCACACAAATAAAACTTGTGAAGTTCTCACAAATGTTCACCGGACTGAAACGTGAACTCTGATTTCTCTTCATACAGCTTTACCACCGACTTCGGGTTTGGTTTCTGACTTACAGCGTCCGTAGTTCTTTCGGGTGTTAATCCTTGTGAAGGGTGTTTGGAAGACAAAAGGATCTGTCAGACTGAGGCCACGCTGCAGTAATTGTGGAGAGTAGGGGATTCCGGGTAACAGTTCCGGAAACAGAACCCTCTCGAGGAATATGTCTTAATTTGAAGTTCGATCCCGTTGATAGATTTGCAGTTTTCTCTTTTACTTTGTAGAAGAGGTGGAGGTGTCAGTCAGCAGTAAGGGGTTTTCACGGGAGGTGCATGATTTGGAGATTCCAGTGTTGGACTGGGGTATACAAAGTTAAAAATCACACAACACCAGGTTATAGTCCAATAGGTTTAATTGGAAGCATCAGCTTTCGGAGCGCTGCTCCTTCATCAGGTGGTTGTCCAAAATCTAGAGCTTCCAATTAAATCTGTTGGACTATAACCTGGTGTTGTGTGATGTTTAAGTTAGAGTCATAGAGTCGTAGAGATGTATTGAATGGAAACAGACCGTTTGGTCCAACATGTCCATGCCGACCAGATATCCCAACCCAATCTCGTCCCACTTGCCAGCACCCGGCCCATATCCCACCAAACCCTTCCTATTCATATACCCACCAAAATGCCCCTTAAATTTTGCAATTGTACTAGTGTCAACCACATCCTCTGGCAGCTCATTCCATACACGTACCACCCTCTGTGTAAAATGTTGCCCCTTCAGTCTCTTTTATATGTTTCCCCTGTCACCCTAAACCTATGCCTTCTACTTCTGGTCTCCTCGACCCCAGGGAGCAGACTTTGTCTATTTATCCTATCCATGCCCCTCATAATTTTATACACGTCTATAAGGTCACCCCTCAGCCTCCGATGCTCCAGGGAAAACCGCCACAGCCTGTTCAGCCTTTCCCTGTAGCTCTGATCTTCCAACCCTGGCAACATCCTTGTAAATCTTTTCTGAACCCTTTCAAGTTTCACAAAATCTTTCTGAAAGGAAGGAGACCAGAATTTCACGCAATATTCCAACAGCCGCAACATGACCTCCCAACTCCTGTACTCAATACTCTGACCAATAAAGGAAAGCATACAAAACGCCTTTTTTGCTATCCTGTCTCCCTGCGACTCCACTTTTAAGGAGCTATGAACCTGCACTCCAAGGTCTCTTTGTTCAACAACACTCGATAGGACCTTACCATTAAGTGTATAAGTCCTGCTAAGATTTGCTTTCCGAAAATGCCGCACCTCACATTTTTCTGAATTAAACTCTATCTGCCACTTCTCAGTCCATTGGCCCATCTGGTCCAGATCCTGTTGTAATCTGAGGTAACCCTCCTTGCTGTCAACTATATCTCCAATTTTGGTGTCATCCACAAACTTACTAATTGTCCCTCTTATGCTCACATCCAAATCATTTATGTAAATGACAAAAAGTCGTGGACCCAGCACCGATCCTTGAGGCACTCCACTGGTCACAGGCCTCCTGTCTAAAAAACAACCACCCAACGCCACCCTCTGTCTTCTACCCTTGAGCCAGTTCTGTATCCAAATGGCTAGTTCTCCCTGTATTCCATGTGATCTAAAGTTGCTAACCTTTCTCCCATGTGGAACCTTGTCGAACGCCTTGTCGAACTTAAACATCACACAACATAGATTACATCTACCACTCTGTCCTCGTCAATCCTCTTTTTTACTGCTTCAAAAAAACTCAATCAAGTTTGCCTGACTTGATTTCTCACACACAAAGCCTTGTTGACTATCCCTAATCAGTCCTTGCCTTTCCAAATACATGTACATCCTGTCCCTCAGGATTCCCTCCAACAACTTGCCCACCACCGAGGTCAGGCTCACCGGTCTATAGTTCCCTGGCTTGTCTTCACCACCCTTCTTCAACAGTGACACCACGTTTCCCTATCTCCAGTCTTCCGGCATCTTACCTGTGACTATCGATGATACAACTATCTCGGCAAGAGACCCAGCAATCACTTCTCTAGCTTCCCACACAGTTCTCGTGTACACCTGATCAGGTACTAGGGATTTATCCACCTTTAACCGTTTCAAGACATCCAGCACTTCCTCCTCTGTAATCTCAACATTTCGCAAGATGTCACCATTTATTTCCCTACAGTCTATGTTTGTTTTTATCTTATTAAACAATACGCAGTTTGCAAAAGAATTAACATTAACAGCTGCACACAGAGAAACAGCAATTTTACGAGGGAAAGGAGTAGCAAAGCCAGGCCCCAACCCTTCCAGTTCAACCAGTTTTCAGGGAAATGAGGACAAACTCAAATCCCACTTTCAATCATTACAAAACACGACCAATAATATTTGTGCATACAAGACAGTCCAATTACGTTTTAAAAAATGTATACAATATAGACCACAAGCAACCCACCAGTCCCTCCCACCTTCTGGCCACTCGAAAGGCAGCCTGCCCCTACACCCCTTCCAGTTCTCGGCCTACCTCATGCCCCTTCCAGCTCTCAGTCCACCCTGACACCCTTTCCGGCCTCCTCTAGGACAGCCCACCCTGGTTTGTTCTCCTTGTATCGGACGGTTCAAGTTAGAAATAAGGAGTGGAGCCCACCTGCTATTATATTTCCTGTGGTGAGAAAATGATTGGAAAATCTCTGAGCTACAATAGAAATGATCAAATAGAGTGTGAAATTTTAATCCAGGAGAGTCAGCATGGACTCGTTAAGAGAAGATCGTGACTGATGAACTTAACTGATTATCTTTGAAGGAACAAGATTATTAATTGAGATAGCATTTGTGATGTAGTTCAAACGGATCACAGAAATAGTGGTATATGTTCTTGGCTGAAATAGCTCAGTTGTGAGAACGTTAGCCTGAAGATCTGACCTGGTGTTGGACAAGAGTTGATTTGGTTTTTACTGACACAATGACAATGCTTCTTTCTTTGCTATAAACTGTCTCTCGTTCCATGACCACGTGTAACAGTGTGGTAGCAAGGTAAAGTAACAGGTTAGATTGATAATGACACCAAAGTGAACGGTAATGATGGACTCATATTTGCATGATTGGAAAGTTGGTTTCGAAACAGAGGAACAAGGATGTGCTGTTTTGCCCCTGAAGCATATTCCACCATTCAAAAGCCAGATCCATGGCCTTACTCCATATGCCTTGGGCCTATATTCCTTGAAACCCTTGCTTCTAAAAATGTTTATCTCAGATTTCAATTTAACAATTGAATGAGGAACAACCACCCATTTGAGGAAGAGAATTCAATTCTCCTGAAGTCTTGTGTGACTAAGTGCTTACCACCGTCCCTTGTGAATGGCCTGGCCCTAATTCTTACACTATGCCCCTGTTTCTAGAATCTTTAACCAGTGGAAAAAGTTATCTCTATCAACTCTGTCTTTCCCTGTTAATTTGCTGAAGAGCTCAATTAACTCACTCCTGAACCATCTAAATTCTGGAGAATAAAAGCCTAATTTGATTAAATTGATTGCATTTCTTGACCCCTGAATCCCAGGTATCATCTTTGTAAACCTATGTTGAGCTCCCACCAGAGCTAAAACAGTCTTCCTAATGTATGATGCCCAGCTCTGCTCACAGTACCTAAGTGGGATCTAACTAGGATTTTACATACCATATGCATCCCCTTACTCCAGCTTGTTAGATTTGAAGGCCACCATTCCATTAGCTGCCTTGATTATTTTCTGAAACGGACCCTCAAAATCTTGTTGGACGTTCACTGCATTAAACAAATTGCCATCTAAAAATAATCCTAATCTATCCTTGTTCGAACCAAATGGGTAATTTCACATTTTTTTGCATTGAAATCAATCAGTCTCAGCTTTGGCCATTCACCTCATCTATTAATATTATGCTGCAATTTGATTAGACTTGCTCCAATTTTGCCCAATTTTGTGTCTTCAGCAACCTTGGATATTTGATTTTTGGTACCATTACCAAAGTGTTAATGAAATGGCGAATAATTGAGGGCCCCACCACAGATCCCTTTGCGACATCACTAGCCACAACCTTCCAGTTTGATTACATACCGAATATTCTGACTCCCTGTTTGCTGCGACAACATAGAGCAGACGAGCTGAGGCTGATAGCCAAGTTGGGTACCCATGGGCATGGCCTCAACTAGGAGCTGGGGTTCATGTTACACTGCAGGTGACCCCAGTGCGCTATAAATTCTTACACAAGCACACACACACACGTACATACACACACTCACACAGATCCTCTCTCATACGTACGCTCTGTCTCATTCACTCTCTCTCTGTCTCTCTCTCTTTCTCTCTCTTTCCCTCACCTGCTCGCACACACACATAAAAGTCTCTGGTGTGAATTTGCATTTATAAAATTGTATTTAGAAATACATTCTATTTTTGCTCAAAAAGCACACCGACTGCAGGCAGTCAATCCATTTGACATTTTATAATTTCCAACTTTGAAAATAGAACCAGTCTGACTCAAGATTGGAATACAGACAGACTCTAACCTCACACCTTTAATGCATTATCTGAGCTGAGATATCAGCTTTTTTAAAATAAATCCTTAGTCATCTCAGGAATGTGACTTAAATGAAGTTCTGGGATTTACATATGAATGAACCGAAATCTGCAAGATGAAAAATTTAACAGGAATCTAGGTTTGCTCAATATGTCGTATCCGTTGCATGATACGATGATCTTTTGCTATAAATTCTAAGTCTTATGATCCTGCCCCACTATCTACCTGATGATGGAGCGGCGCTCCGAAAGCTAGTGCCTCCAAATAAACTTGTTGGACTATAACCTGGTGTTATGTGATATTTAAACATTGTCTACCCTAGTCCAACACAGGCACCTCCTCATCAGTCTTAAAGTCATGATAGAAAAGGATAGACCAGATCTGAAAGTTAAAATTCTAAATTGGGGGAAGGCCAATTTTGATGGTATGAGGCAAGAACTTTCTAAAGTTGATTAGGTGGCGGATGTTCGTTGGTAGAGGGACGGCTGGAAAATGGGAAGACTTCAAAAATGAGGTAATGATAGTCCAGAGACAGTGTGTACCTGTTAGAGTGAAAGACAAGGTTGGCAGGTGTCAGGAACACTGGACTGAGGTTTTCGTTCAGAAAAAGAAGGAAGCATATGACAGGAGAAATCCAATGAATCCCTAGAAGGGTATAAAGGCAGTAGGAGTATACTTAAGAGGGAAATCAGGAGCGCAAAAAGGTGCACGGGATAGTTTTGGCAAATAGGGTTAAGGAGAATCAAAAAGGGATTCTACAAATACATGAAGGACAAAAGGGTAACTAGGGAGAGAATAGGGTCCCTTAAAGACCAGCAAGGCAGCCTTTGTGTGGAGCTGCAGGAGATGGGGAGATACTAAACACATACTTTGCATCAGAACGACAATCACGACCTAATTCATATTAACTTCCAGCCCATTTTATTGATAAGTCGATTGTTGATTTTCTTTTGAAGCCTATACTGGAACTAAATATAAACAAATTGGTCTGTTACTGAATGAAAAACAAAAAAAAACCTGTTGGAGACCAGAAACAATCAGAATACACAATATTCTGCAGAAGCTCATCATTTCTGGCAACATCTTTTGAGTGAGAGAAATGTGATAAATGTCACAAATGTGAGGAAGTTAGAAAGCCAGAAAAGCAGAAGTTCCATTTTTACTTCTTTTTACTGACATTCTGGGAACTCAAGGGTTAAGCATTCCACTGCTGGCTGACTCCCGGAGGAACGAATCCTCTGGAGCCATACATGTCGATTTCACTTCCAGCCTCAGGCAAAGCTGTTTGTCTTCCCTGGATAAGACTGATAGCCTTGGCCATAACCTTATTAACTGCCTCCTGTTCCCATTATCATGTTTCCCCTAACTATTAACATAGGTGTGTGAATCCAACAATGAGAACAAAGCAAAATCCTTCTGTCTAAATCTCTTCCCATCAACATATGCTGATGAAGAATACAATAACCAGTCCCTGGAAACCATTCGCTAGTTATCACAGGAAATTGGCAATCACTGGACATTGTAAAATTGTAATTACCTGTCTTAAACAATGTAACAGCAATCAATCATGTGACTTGTCGAACTCTGTATTATTCCTATAAAATATCCTGCCTCCATGTGTGGAGCAGAGATTCGTTGCAAAGTACCACCACAAGTAGCTACACGACTTCTTTTGTGTCACTGAGAATCTCTCACTGTCTGTCTGATAATAAAGCATCCCCCTTTGTATGGAAACTTGTGTCGTCCAGATTTGTAGAAAAACTGGATTACTTGCAGTGTGGAAACAGGCCCTTCGGCCCAATAAGTCCACACCGACCCACGACCCACCCCCCTACATTTACCCCTTCACCATGGGCATTTTAGCACAGCTAATTCACCTGACCTGCTCATTTTTTTAGGTAGTGGGCGGAAACTGCTCCAAACCCACACAGACACAGGGAGAATGTGCAAAAGATACACACAGAGTCACCTGACACAGGGATTGAACCGGAGTCTCTAGCACTGTGAAACAGCGGAGCTAACCACTGTGCCACCATGCCGCCCAACAAACATTCAACAAATACTTCAACAAATCCGACTGTTAACTCCGTTTCTCCACACTCAAACAAGTAAACAGACACAGACATGCAAACTCCCTCACACTCACAGAATCACACACACCCAAACTCTGTCACACACACCCATACACTGAGACACTCACAAACAATAATACACTCACACGTACTCATTCATGCTCAAGCAAACGCACATGTATACACACAAATTCAAGCTTGCATTCCCATATGCAGATGCACTCATGTGCTCGCGTGTGGCTCAATAGTTCACACTGCTGCCTCACCGCACCAGTGTTCCAGGTTCGACCCCAGCCTTGGGCAACTGTCTGTGTGGTGTTTGTGCATTCTCCCTGTGTCTGTGTGGGTTTGCTCTGGTTTTCTCCCACAATCCAAAGATGTGTCGGTCAGGTGAATTGGCCGTGCTAAATTGACCATAGTGTTCGGTGAGTTTGTCAGAGGAGGGTGGGTTACTCTTCAGAGGGTCGGTGTGGACTTGTTGGGCCAAATCGCCTGTTTCCACACTGCAGGGAATCTAATCTAAACACGTGCATGGAGTTGCACAATCAATAAAGCACACATGCTTACAAACTCACTCACATGTACTGAAGCACAAACGTGTAATCAAGAATTGGCACACAGCCTGTCTCACACAGTTAAAAATCACACAACACCAGGTTATAGTCCAACAGCTTTAATTGGAAGGAGCGTGCGTCCAATTAAACCTGTTGGACTATAACCTGGTGTTGTGTGATTTTTAACTTTGTACACCCAAGTCCAACACCGACATCTCCAAACCATGTCTCACACAGAACACTGTCATTTTTGAAACAATGAGATCGGAAGCTGAGTGGCCCTGACTGAACTCTAACTGGGTGTCACTGAACAATAAAAGCAGGTGCTGCTTGATGGAAATATTGACTGGTGCTTTCCATCATTTTACTGATAATCAAGAGTAGACTAATGGTGCAGTAATTGCCTGGGTTAGATTTGTCTTGCATTTTGCGTTCGGGACATATATGCACAGTTTTCCACTTTGTTGTGTTAATACAGTGTTGCAATGGCACTGGATGAGTTTAGCCTTTGGAGCTGCAAGTTCTGGAGCACAGCTCTTCACTACTATTAGATTAGATTCACTACAGTGTGGAAACAGGTCCTTCAGCCCAACAAGTCCACATTGCCCCTCCCAAGATCAAACCCACCCAAATCCATTCCCCTACCCTATATTTACCCCCGACTGATATACCTAACACTGTGGGCAATGTAACATGGCCAATTCACCTGATGGGCACATCTTTGGACTGTGGGAGGAAACTTACGCCGGCACAGGTAGAATACACAAACTCCACACAGATAGGCAAGAATTGAACCCAGGTCCCTGGTGCTGTGAGGCAACAATGCTAACCACTAAGCCACTATGCCACCACCGACCCATTGCTGTAATGTAGTCAGGGCTCATAGCCTGATCACTATCCAGTGCCTTCAACCATTTCTTGATGTCACATCGAGTGAACTGAACTGCCAGAACACTTGTACATGTTATTCTGGAGATCACTAGATGAGCTGAAAATGTGTTGCTGGAAAAGCGCAGCAGGTCTGGCAGCATCCAAGGAGCAGGAGAATCGACGTTTCGGGCATGAGCCCTTCTTCAGGAATGAGGAGAGTGTGCCAAGCAAGCTAAGATAAAAGGTAGGGAGGAGGGACTTGGGGGAGAGGCGTTGGAAATGCGATAGGTGGAAGGAGGTTAAGGTGAGGGTGATAGGCCGGGATTGGGGGTGGTGGCGGAGAGGTCAGGAAGAAGATTGCAGGTTAGGAAGGTGGTGCTGAGTTCGAGGGATTTGACTGTGACAAGGTGGGGTGAGGGGAAATGAGGAAACTGGAGAAATCTGAGTTCATCCCTTCTGGGTGGAGGGTTCCTCGGTGGAAAATGAGGCACTCTTCCTCCAGCCGTCGTGTTGCTATGGTCTGGTGATGGAGGAGTCCAAGGACCTGCATGTCCTTGGTGGAATGGGAGGGGAAGTTGAAGTGTTGAGCCACAGGATGGTAAGGTTGGTTGGTCCGGGTGTCCCAGAGGTGTTCTCGTATAGAGGAGGCCACATCGGGTGCAGCGGATGCAGTAAATGATGTGTGCGGAGGTGCAGGTGAATTTGTAGCGGATATGGAAGGATCATATAGAGGAGGCCACATTGGAGAAACAGGCCGCCGAGTTGCAGAACACAAGTCAGGTCAAGAGGGCAATGCCGAGTTGGAAGTTTGGATCTTGGATAAGGTGGGGAGAGGGGAAATTAGGAAACTGGCGCAATCCACATTGCTCCCATGTGGTTGGAGGGTCCCTACCATCCAAGATGAGGCATTCTCCTTCCAGTCGTCGGGTGGTTAGGGTTTGGTAGTGGAGGAGGCCCAGGGCCTACACGTGGAGTGGAAGGGGAGGTATCAAGTCTGGCCTGATCCTGACATGCTCCGCTGCAATCTTCATTGAGGAGAAAGTGAGGACTGCAGATGCTGGAGATCAGTGCTTAAAAATGTGTTGCTGGAAAAGCGCAGCAGGTCAGGCAGCATCCAAGGAGCAGGAGAATCAACGTTTCGGCCATAGGCCCTTCTTCAGGAATGAGGAGGGTATGCCAAGCAGGCTAAGATAAAAGGTAGGGAGGAGGGACTTGGGCAGGGGTGTTGGGAATGCGATGGGTGGAAGGGGGTTAAGGTGAGGGTGATAGGCCGGAGAGGGGGTGGGGCAGAGAGGTCGGGAAGAAGATTGCATGTCAAGAAGACGGTGCTGAGTCTGAGGGTTGGGACTGAGATAAGGTGGGGGGAGGGGAAATGAGAAAGCTGGAGAAATCTGCATTCATCCCTTGCAGTTGGAGGGTTCCTAGGCAGAAGATGAGGCGCTCTTCCTCCAGCCATCGTGTTGCCATGGTCTGGCGATGGAGGATGCCAAGAATCTGCAATAAGACTTCTGCCTATTTCCCACTATCCATGACCAATAAGACTCCAGCCCTATTTCCTATTGTCAGTGATCAATCAGACTCCTGCCCTATTTCCTACCATCCATGATCAATAAGAATCCTGCCCTATTTCCCACTGTCCATGACCAATAAGGCTCCTGCACTATTTCCCACTGTCTGTGGCCAATAGGGCTCTTGCTGTCTGGCTCCTTGTCTGCTTCCCTCCTGTTGCACACTCCCGGCATTCCCGTTTTTCCTCTCCCCCTTCCCGCTCCTCAATACAGTTTGAGATGAATGCTTTGTGTCTTGTGGTGCTTGCTCTCTCTTTCCCTTCATTCGCTGGCCTGAGACTGAGAGTCATGCTTCACCATTTCTCCTACATTTACGAAACCTGGAAAACAATTCTAATTTAACATTGTTTCCATCTGTTACTTAAATAGATCTGTCGTTTAAATTGAAAGAATTTGCGATATTGGATGGCGCAATATATTAGATCACTTACAGCGTGGAAACAGGCCCTTCAGCCCAACAAGTCCTCACCACCCTACCGAAGCGCAACCCACCCCTACATCTACCCCTTACCTAACACGACAGGCAATTTAGCATGGCCAATTCACCTGATCTGCACATATTTGGAGCACCCGGAGGAAACACACACAGACACAGACACTCAACACATTCAGTCGCCTGAAGCAGGAATTGAACTCGGGTCTCTGGCGCTGTGAGGCAGCAGTGCTAACCACTGTGCCACCATGCCACCCTAAAAATTCATGTAAAAATATGCGTTAAAAATTCATGGCTATATGTGTTCAGAGCACAATGCTGACTCAAAAATATGTTTGAGTCGATCAGAGAGGAAGTGCTTTCAAAAAACAAGAGAATGCTCTGGCTGTTGTCTGCAGTGCTGATATTCTGTAAGTTCCAAATTACCAGACAACCCTTCTCAATCATTTACAAGCAACCTGGGCATTATTTCTTTGTGTTTATTTGTTATTGCAGAGGTGTCTTTATTCATCCCAAAGAGGTCACTGTCACTGGCTACTTCCATTGCTGTTCAGATATTGGGGCAGAAATCAGTCTTGAATTGCTGCAGTCCATGGGGGTCAGGTATACCCAGTTTGCAAACTCACTGCACCACTGCAACATTGAGAGCTTGGGATTCCTTACCCCAGTCAGGGACTCGCCTTCCCTTTCAGAGAGGATCAGTCACTGAAGTTTGACACTATTCTGCCCCTTCTGATAACAATTGAATTGCTCATCTTAATCTATTTTTATATGATGATCATTTGTTGGATTTTCAGACACCTTCACCTCACATTCTTTGAATGTTAACATGGAACATATTTCAGAAAGAAACATCAGAGAAACAGGGGGTACATTTAAGAGAGGTTCCATGCTTCAGCAAATAATTCCTAGCTGATCCTCTCTCTCAAAGGCTGAGTTAAACGGGATGTTGCAATAAATTGGAACAACATCATTAGTTTGCAATAGAGTCAAAAGGGTTTTCAGATGGGTTGTCACTCTGTGTTCTGTACTCTTTTGTTTGTGTTTCATTTGGTAGACTGTAAGTTAATTCTGTTTTGCTTAAAACTGATTGGTTTGAACCAGCAACATAATTCCTGGAATATCTACCTTACATCTGCATAAAACAAGTGACCATCTGGGCTACCTTCTTAAAAAGTTTGGAAGGGGTCTGGTCTGATCCATTACAGATTGGAGTCCCTTTGTAGGATTTATTCTATCGTTCCGATTTAGGACAAGGGTTGCTAGACTCAAAAGCAGCAAGTGGTAGTGTTAGTGTCTTTTGTTCCGCATGTTACATTTAGTTAGTTTAAACAGTGCTTGGTGTGGTAATGGATCTTTCAGTCACTAGGAATGTTCTGGGGGTGGAAGAAATGACATTGGGGCTTTCCAGAAGGTGAAAAAGGCAAAGCTTCTGGAAATCACAGTCAAGCTGGAGCTGAAATTGCTGCGTCTATGAAAAAGGATTTGGTTATTACCAAAATCGCTCAACATTTAAATGTGCTGCAAATGCCATTAGAATCTTTGGAAATGGCTCTTGACATTGCTAAGGACGTCCTGGGGTTTGCAGGTGTTTCCCAAATTTGCCAAGAAAGTTTAGAAAGACAGAGGAAGGACATACTTTTAGAATTAACAAATACGTTAGGATTGGGTTTGTCCCAAAACCAAAGCTGAAATGGTAATGGAGTTGGTCAAGTGCTTGGATATATCAAAGAAAGAGACAAGTGCAGTGGAGTTAGAAAAATTCAAATTGCAAGTTAGGCAACAACAGTTAGAAGACAAAGAAGAGGACGAAGACATGAAACTGTTTGAATTCCAATTAAAAGCAGAGGAAAGAAGAAAAGAATGGATCGCCTGAGCAGAACAAAAGGAAAATGAAAGAGAGGGGAAAGGGAGAAAGAGAGAGAGTTTGAACTTCAGAAATTGGTATTTACAAAGAAAAGTTGGCTTAAAAGGGTAGAGGTGAATGCAGAAGGTAAGCTTAATGAGGATGACCAAACCCATCATAACAAAAGGCCTGGTGGGGATCTGTTCAAATATATACAAACATTGTCTAAATTTGATGAGAAAGATGTAGAAGCCTTTTTCACCTCATTTGAGCAAGTGGCTAAACAAATGCAGTGGCCAGTGACCATGTGGGTTTTGTTGATCCAAACAAAGCTGGTAGGTAGAGCTAGTGAGGTATTTGAATCACTATCACAAGAGGCATCTGGGGAATATGAGGATGTGAAGAAAGACATCTTAAGTAGATATGAGCTTGTGCCAGAACACTACAGATAACATTTCAGGAATCCTAAGGAGGGACCCTGGTCAAACATACTCTTCAGTTTGAAAGGATCAAACAACTTTGATAGGTGGTTGAAGGCAATAAAAATCGAGCATTCCCATGACATCCTTCCGAGGATGATTATTTTGGAGGAGTTCAGAAATGCACTTCCAGCAATAATGAGAACTCATGGAAGAACAGAGAGTTAAAACAACGAGTAGGTGAAATGGCTGATGATTGCGAGATGGTTCTTAAATCAAAGTTTGGTTTCCAACAATTTCAACCCATGAGGGATAGAAACTGGGGAAGAGAGAAATCCTCACATGACAATGGAACTGTAGACCTCAGTGAAGATTGTAAGGATAACCTACCACAGGGTAAAAAGAAAACCGTGACAGTGAAAGTAAAGTTAAAAATCTCTGGTGCTTTCACTGCAATAAAGGAGGCCACATGAACTCACAGTGTTGGTCAGTAAAGAAAAGCACTGGGAAAGTAGGATAAACCAGTGAATTTTGTTGGAGTTGTAAAGGAAAGCACAATGGAGACCGGAATGTACAAGCTGTTCGGAGGTTGGTTCAGGAGGAAGTGCCAGATCTTCTAAAACCATATACTTGTGAAGGTAAAGTTTACTCACATATTCAGGGAGCAGCAGGATTTTGAATGATGAGATATATACCTCCGAAGGACCAGTGCCAGAAAATGTGCTAGTCAGTGGAACTCACGGTGAGACAAGAGGGCTCAAGTATGTAAAGTGAGGTTAGAGTGCAAAGTGAAGAAGTGACAGTCGAAGTACTGGAAAAACTCTCAGCTCCAGGAATACAATTTGTCCTTGCTAACGATATAGCTGGTTCACAGGTAGGAGTGCTGCCTACTGTGGTTGATAAGCCCAGTGGACAATCAGGCAACTGAGCTATTACAAGAAGCATGCCCTGGGATTCCTCCTGACTGTGTGGTAAGGAGGTCGCAATGTCAGTAGTTCAAACAGGAGAGATCAAAGAGAAGTAAGAAATAGGAAATGAAATTATCAGACACGCTGGTATGATCAGATGGTTGAGAACAAAACAGGAGGAGATGGATGACAAAGCAGACATCTTTAGTTTAGAGCAATACCCTTTGTTTGGAAGGGTATATGAGTTACAGCAGGAAGATGAAAAACTGAAGCAATTGTATCGAAAAGCATACACAGAAGAGAAACTGAATGTATCCCTGTGTACTACTATCTTAAAAATAATGTCTTAATGAGGAAATGGAGACCATCACGTATTCAGGAGGATGAGAAATGGGCAGAAGTTCGTCAAGTTGTATTGACAGTGGGTTATAGAAAGGAGGTGGTACTGGAGGTGCATGAAATACCAGTAGGAGGTCATTTAGAGTCATAGAGTCATAGAGATGTACAGCATGGAAACAGACCCTTCAGTCCAACCTGTGCTAAAATACAAATATATTATTACTGACCTGGACTGCACAAGGATGTAGGTGAATTTTTCCAGACGTGCCGTACATGTCAAGTATTTGGAAAAAAACACAGGCAATAATAAAATCTATACCTTTAATACCCATTCCTGCATTTGAGGAACTTTCCACTAGAGTCTTGATTGATTATGTAAGACCCCTACCTGAAACAAAAGGTGGGAATCAATATTTGGTAACATTGATGGATGTGTCCACTAGATTTCTGGAGACATTCCATGAGGCAATATCACAGCTAAAAGGATTGTAGAAGAGTTATTCAAAGTTTTCATAAGAATGGGCTGAGGAGTGGCAGATGGAGTTTAATTTAGATAAATAAGAGGTGCTGCATTTTGGGAAAGCAAATCTCAGCAGGACTACTGCACTTAATGGTAAGGTCCAAGGGAGTGTTGCTGAACAAAGAGACCTTGGAGTGCAGGTTCATAGCTTCTTGAAACTGGAGTTGCAGGTAGATAGGATAGTGAAGAAGGCGTTTGGTATGCTTTCCTTTATTGGTCAGAGTATTGAGTACAGGAGTTGGGACGTCATGTTGAGGCTGTACAGGACATTGGTTAGGCCACTTTTAGAATATTGCGTGCAATTCTGTGATTCAAAGATGTTGTGAAACTTGAAAGGACTCAGAAAAGATTTACAAGGATGTTGTCAAGGTTGGAGGATTAAGGTATAGGGCAAAGTTGAATAGGCTGGGGCTTTTTTCCCTGGAATGTCGGAGGCTGAGGGGTGACCATATAGAGGTTTGTAAAATCATGAGGGGCATGGGTACGGTAAATAGACAAGGTCTTTTCCCTGAGGTGGGGGAGTTCAGATCTAGAGGGCATAAGTTTAGGGTGAGAGGAGAAAGATATAAGACTCAAGGGGCAACTTTTTCATGCAGTGGGTGGTGCGTGTGTGGAATGAGCTGACAGAGGAAGTGATTGCGGCTGATACAATTATAACATTTAAAGGGCATCTGGAAGGGTATATGAATAGGAAGGGTTGGGAGGATATGGGCCAGGTGCTCCCAGGTGGAACTAGATTAGATTGGGATATCTGGTTGGCATGGACGAGTTGGACTGAAGGGTCTGATTCCATGCTGTACATCTTGATGACTCTATGACTCTGTATGGGCTACCCAAAAAGATACAATCAGATAAAGGGTTAAACTTCACATCAAAATTATTCAAGCAAGAAATGGACAGCTTAGGAATAAAACAATTCAAATCCAATGCATACCATCCAGAGTCACAGGGAGTGCTGGAAAGGTGGCATTAGATATCAAAGACCATGTTCAGGGCTTATAGTCAACACTACCCAGATGATTAGGATAAAGGATTTCCATTTGTACTATCTGTAAATCGAACAAATTCAATCCATTTGAATTAGTTTTTGGGCATGAAGTGAGAGGGCCACTAAAATTGATGAAGGAGAAATTGGTAAGCCAGAATTCAGAGACCACATGTTTGAACGATGTGTCAAATTTTATGGAATGACTAAATGGAGTGGGGGTGCTGGCTACATAGCTTTTAAAAAACATCACAACATACAATGAAACAGGAAGTAGCCAATGAGTTAAAAACTCACAATTTTGCTATTGGAGATAAAGTTACTTCCAATGGTAGGTGAACCTTTTAAACGAAGGTTTAATGGACCTTATTCCGTTAAAATGAGAGTGAGTGAGGTGACCCATTTGATAAAGACTCCTGACAGAAAGAAATCTCGTCGAGTATGTCATGTGAATATATTCAAAAGATATTTTGTCAGGAAGGAAAGCAAAAGGGGAATGTGAAACGAGTTACAACGCAGAGTTAAGAACGAGTTCAGAGGATTCTGAATTGGACATTCCTCAAATTAAATTGGACAATGAGGAAATTGTCAAAAATTGAGGTAAATTATTGAGTTACCTTCAGGAAGTGAATCAAAATGACCTGCAAGAGTTATTACGATCAGCTGGGGAATTATGCGGAAATAAGCTGGAAAGTACTAAGCTGGGAAGGTAGTAACTAAAGCCTTTAAGAACATAAGAACTAGGAGCAAGAGTAGGCCCTTCGAGCCTGCTCCACCAATCAGTAAGATCAGCTGGTCTTTGAGTCGATTTGTAGCTCAGGTTGAGGTTCTGGATGTAGGTTTGCTCCCTCAGCTGGAATGTTCATTGTCAGACATTTCATCACCATACTTTAACCTCCGGTTGAAGCACTGGGGGTGCAGCCCACCTTCTATATACATGTTTAGGATTCCTTGGGTTAGTAGTGCCATTTCCGGTGGTGATGTAATTTCCTATGGTGATGTCATTTCCTGTTCTTTTTCTCAGAGGGTAGGTAAATATGATCCAAGTCAATGTGTTTGTTGATGGAGTTCTGGTTGGAATGCCATGCTTCTAGGAATTCTCCGGCATGTCTCTATTGGGCATGTCCTAGGATGGATGTGTTGTCCCAGTTAAACTGGTGTCCTTCCTCTTGTAAGGATACTAGTGAAAGAGGGTCATGTCTTTTTGTGGCTAGTTGATGTTCATGTATCCGGATGGCTAGTTTTCTAGATAGAGTGTGATGGATTTCAGATTGGTTGCAACTCTACACTCTACATTCTGTTCTCTTTTCTGTTCATGTTTCATTCAGTAAGCTGTAAATAAATTCTGTTTTGTTTAAAACTGAGTGGTTTGACCAGCTGCATGAGTCTTGGAATATCCACCTTCCATCTGCCTAAGTTAACAAAAAATGTGAAGGTCTAGGCTACCTTCTTAATTGTTTTAACGGGGTACATAACATAAGTCCAGTTCAGTTTCTTGTCCAGCCTAAATGTTCATCATGGGGAATTTAAATATGGTCATGTCGTTGAATGATAAGCAGAGATGGTGACATTCTGTGCTCCTTGTGACAGTAATCGCATGTCACCTGAGTGGCACAAAGCCACTCAGATCATGCTAGTCTGCTAAATTAGCTCATTGAGCACCATTCTATATGGAGTATTGGTCAAGTCACCTGATTTATAAGTATCTGCTGAGTGACTCACCTTTGAAGATCACCACCCTTATACAGAAGGCCACAAGCTGAGGCATGAAGAGAAGAGGCAGAAATATGACAACTACATTTGACTTCAGAGATCTGCCACCATTTGTCCATCCATTATCACATCCTTGGCAAATTCCAGCCAAACTCTACTGGAACAATCATAGATTATGAGGCCACTTTTCATCCTGATAACCCTTTCAGTTTCCACCTTCCCATTAATGTACGTGACTAAGCAGTACACCTGAAAGCCTAAGTAAGATATAACAGACATGAACTTACTGTGTGAAGCCCACAATAATTTTCCACTTCTCTGTCCGTTTCTTGCAGCAAATGTTATGACAATTATGATTCTCTCCAGAAGCAATTGTGGCCTTTCGAAATGTATCTCTGTCGACATGGTGGGCATGGCAGTAGCAGATCTATTTGTCATGATCTTCAATGTGATTGTTTACTTGATATTTAATTATCACTTTCCATATTCCTTTCTGTCTTACACTGCTGTTTTTAAGTTTGTCTTGTACATAGCTTTTGCTACGCTGGATATGTCAGTGTGGTTCACAGTCACATTCACATTTGATCGATTTGTGGCGATCTGTTGTGATGACTTGAAAGAAAAGTACTGCACCAAGAGAATTGCAACTACAGTTATAACAACATCTTCAGTCTTGACTTGTTTAAAGGGTATTCCTATGTTGTTTTCATATGAAGCTGAACAAATAAGTAACAATGTGCACCGAGGGTGCAGGACAAAAGCAGCTGTTTATACAATACCTGCATGGTCAGTGTATAGATGGATGCAGTCATTGTCATTTGTTTTGCTTCCTTTTGCTCTCATGACCTTGTTTAATTCTTTGACTGTCAGACGTATTTTATTGGCTAACAGAACACGCAAGGGACTCCGAGCTAAAAGCACCGAGAGTCAGAGTGGTCCAGAGGTGAGAGGTCGGAGGAAATCCATCATATTACTCTTCACTGTGTCAGGCACCTTTATTCTGTTGTGGTTAACATCTGTTGGAACTTTTGCAGCCACTAGACTATCAAGCAATGTCTACTATCAAAGTGATTACTCCAATCCTGGATATATCGCCACGGAAACAGGAGATCTGCTTGTGTATTTCAGTTCCTGGACAAACACGTGCATTTACGCAGCAACCCAGAGGAAATTCAGGGAAGAGCTGAGAGATGTTCTGAAGTCTCCTTCGGATAAATTTCTTGATCCTTTCTTAAAAATAACGAACATGTGAATTCAAACCAAAAAAAATCTTATAACTAAAACAATATTTCATCTGGTTTTCTGTATGAGAATATCAATCGTCCTGACAACCTGACAATAGGAAATGTTGGAAATGGCATGAATGTTCTTTAATAAAAGCTGAAATGGTACATTTGAAAGTTATATTTTCAATAATTTTCCATTGATTGTCCAAAGTAAATGATGGATGACACTGAAATCAACTCTGGTCTGGTCTGACCTGCATGTCGGCAAGCAAGTATCTCTCGATGTTTCAGGAACCTGTCCCTCTTTGCAGTTGTAGTTGGCCGAGTCAGGCTATTTCTGTGAGGGGTCCAACAACTAGAATTAACTTGAAGCTCAGGTATCCCATGGAAACACAAGTTTCTGCCCTTAACAAAGTGACAAGACGGCACAGTGGCTTAGTGGTTAGCACTACTGCCTCACAGTGCCAGGGGCAAAGTTCAATTCTAGCCTCAGTTTGTTTGCACATACTCTGGTTTCCTCCCACAGTGCCAAGTTGTGCAGGTTCAGTGGAATGGCTATGTTAAATTGCCATTAGTTATGGAAATTACAGGGATAAGGTTGGTGTGGACATAATGGGCTTAATAGTTTGCTTCCACACTGTAGAGATTCTGATTTTATTAAATGTTATTTGATGTTACTTACTTTCAAATGAGGGTTTCTCAACTATTCTGAGAAATCTCCTTACTCTTGAGTAAACACTTCCAACATCCATGCAGAACCAGGTTGTGTGCGATGTGAAATTAAAAGATTTAGTGAAAGGTTTGTGGGTAGCATGATGGTTCAGTGGTTCGGACTGCCAGGGAGATGGACTTGATCCCATCCTCCAGCGATTGTGTGGAGTTTCCACATTTTCCCCGAATCTGCAGGGTTTTTTCCAGGTGGTCCGGTTTCCACCCACAGTTCAAAGATGCACAGCTTAGGTGGATTGATCATGCTAAATCGCCAAGTAACTGTAAGCTCAGTAGACTGACATTGAGAAATGCAGGGTTACGGGGATAAGGTGGGAGTTGGGTCTGATTAGATTAGGTTAGATTTCCTACAGAATGGCAACACGTCCTTTGGCCCAACAAGTCCATACCAACCCTCCAAAGAGTAACCCACCCAGACTCATTCCCCTATCCTATATTTACCCCTGACTAATGCACCTTGCATTATGGGCAATTTAGCACCACCAATTCACCAAGCCGGCACATCTTTTGGATTGTGAGTGGAACCTGGAGAACCCATAGGAAACCCACGCAGACACAGGGAGAATGTGCATACTCCACACAGGCAGTCTCCTGATGTGGGAATGAAAGCCTGGTCCCTGGCACTGTGAGGCAGCAGCGCTAACCACTGAGCCACCGTGCCACTTCTGGGCAGGGCTCTCTTTTGAGGGTTGGTTTGGACTAAATTGACCAAATGGCCTCCTTCCACACTGTAGGGATTCTATGAAGTCATTAAGATTTCATCTCAGAAGTTTTTAAAAAGCCCTGATTCTTCTGCTTGAAAGCAGGATAATGTCCTTCCATCATCAACAAAGAATTTGGAGTGCAGTGGTTGTGGTAACCAGAGTTACAGATATGAGGATGGGGTAACAGGTGAACAGGCAGATAGAGTGTGCAGAGAGACTGTGAGGAAAGACAGACAGTTGATAGGGCAAAGTTGCAGTCGGTGTGATGGGGTGAAGTATGTCCATTTTAATGCAAGACGTGTCAGGAATAAGGATGATGAACTTAGAGCATGGATCTGTACTTGGAGCTGAAGTCCTGTGGCCATTACAGAGGCTTGGATATCACAGGGACAGGAATGGTTGTTGGATGTTCCAGGGTTCAAGTGTTTCAAAAGGAACAAGGAGGGAGGTAAAAGAGGTGGGGGAGTGGGATTCCTAATCAGGGATAGTATCACAGCTGCAGAAAGGGAGGTTGTTGAAGAGAGTTTGTCAACTGAATAATTATGGTGGAAGTCAGAAACAGGAAAGGAGCAGTCACTTTATTAGGAGTTTCCTATAGACCTCCTCACAGCAACAGAGACACGGAGGAGCACATTGGGAGGCAGATTTTGGAACAGTGCAGAAGTAGCAGGGTTGTTACCATGGGTGACTTCAACTTCCTCAATATTGATTGGATCTGACTTAGTGCAAAGAGTTTGGATGGAGCAGATTTTGTCAGGTGTGTCCAGGATGTAGATTGGATGACAAGAGAGGAGGCCATGTTGGATTTGGTGCTTGAAACAAACCAGGTCTGGTGTCAGATCTTTCAATGGGAGAGCATTTCAGTGATAGTGATCCTAACTCCCTGATCTTTACTACGGTCATGGAAAAGAATTGGAGCAGATAGTGTGGGGAGGTATTTAATTTGGGAAAGGGGGAATTACAAAGCTATTAGGCATGAACTGTGGAGCATAAATTGGGAACAGATGTTCTCAGTGAAATGAATGTCGATAATGTGGAAGGAGCACTTACTGCAAATGCTGGATAGGTTTGTCCCACTGAGGCAAGAAAAGGATGGTAGGGTGAAGGAATCTTGGGTGACAAGGGATATGGAACATCCAGTCAAGAGGAAGAAATAAGCTTACTTAAGGTTGAGGAGGCAAGGATCAGACAGGACTCTAGAGGGCTACAAGGTAGCCAGGAAGGAACTGAAGGATGGACTGTGGAGAGCTAGAAGGGGGCATGGAAAGCTTTAGCGCGTAGAATTAAGGAAAACCCTACGGCATTCTACACTTATGTGAGGAACAAGAGGATGGCCAGAGTGAGAGTAGGGCCAATCAGGAATAGTGTAGGGAATGTATGCTTCGAGTCGGAGGAGGTAGGGGACATCTTTAATGAATACTTTGCTTCAGTATTCACAACTGAGAGGGACCTTGTCGTTTGTGAGGACAGTGTGAAGCAGGCGGATATTAGGTTGATGTTAAGTTGATATAAGGTTGAAACAGGTTGATGTAAAGAAGGAGGATGTGCTGGAAATTTTGAAAAACATGAGGACAGATATGTCCCCTGGAGCAGGCGGGATGTACTCAAGGTTTCAGGGAGAAGTGAGAGATGAGATCGCTGTGCGTTTGGCGATAATCTTTGCGTCCACACTGTCCAGTGGAGCATTACCAAATGATTGGAAGGTGGCAAATGTTATTGCCTTGTTCAAGAAAGGGAATAGGGATAATCCTGGGAATTACAGACCATTCAGTCTTATGTTGGTGGTGGGCAAAGTATTCGAGATGATTCTGAGAGACAGGAATTATGATTAGTTGGAGAGCTTAGTTTGATAAGAGATAGTCAGCTTGGCTTTGTGAGGGGCACATCATGCCTCATTGAAATATTTGAGAGATCTTATTGAACTTTATTGAATTCCTTGAGGTTGTGACAAAATGTATTGATGAAAGTAGAGCAATGGATGTGGTTTATATGGATTC
Source organism: Chiloscyllium punctatum (assembly GCF_047496795.1). Taxonomy (NCBI): domain Eukaryota; kingdom Metazoa; phylum Chordata; class Chondrichthyes; order Orectolobiformes; family Hemiscylliidae; genus Chiloscyllium; species Chiloscyllium punctatum. The sequence continues at coordinate 24,418,728 of NC_092753.1, forward strand.
TAAGAAGGTGTTTAATAAGGTTCCCCATGGGAGGCTCATTCAGAAAGTAAGGAGGAATTGAATACAGGGAATTTGACTGTCTCGATACAGAATTGGCTGGCCCATAGAAGACAGAGGGTGATAGTAGATTGAAAGTATTCAGTGTGGAGCTGAGTGACCAGTGGCTTTCCACTGGGATCTGTCTAGGAACTCTGCTTTTTGTGATTTTTATAAATGGCTTGGCTGAGGAAGTGGAAGTAAGTTTGCTGATGGCAGGAAGGTTGGTGGAGTTGTGGATAGTGTGGAGGTCTGTTGCAGGTTGCAACGGGACATTAACAGGATGCAGAAATGGACTAAGAAATGGCAGATTGAGTTCAACCTGGAAAAGTGCAAAGTGATTCATTTTGGAAGGTCAAATTTGAATGCAGAATACAGGGCTAAAGGCAGGATTCTTGGCAGTGTGGAGGAACAAGGGGATCTTGGGGTCCACAAGTCCCTCAAAATTGCCACCCAAGTTGATAGGGTTGTTAAGATGGCATATTGGTTTTCATTAGCAGGGGGATTGAGTTTAAGAGCCATGAGGTTATGCTGCAGCTCTATAATACCCGACTTAGACCACTCTTGGTTGCCTGATTATAGGAAGGATGTAGATGCTTTCGAGAGGGTGGAGAGGAGGGTTACCAACATACTGCCTGGATTGGAGGGCTTGTCTAATGAAGAGACGTTGTGGGAGCTCAAGCTTTTCTCATTGGATCAAAGAAGGATGAGAGGTGATTTGATAGAGATGAACAAGATGTTGAGAGGGTTAGATGGAGTGGATAGCCAGAGACTTTTTGCCAGGGCAGAAATGGCTATCACAAGAGGGCATAATTTTAAGGTGATTGGAGGAAGGTAAAGGGGAGGTGTCAGAGGGAGGTTCTTTTCTCAGAGAGTGGTGGGTGTGTGGAATGCACCGCCAGTGGTGGTGGTAGAGTCAGAGACATTAGGGACATTTAACCAACTCTTGGATAGGCACATGGAAGATAATACAACGAGGGGCATGTAGGTTAGTTCGATCTTAAGTAGGATAAAAGGTCAGCACAACATCGAGGGCCGAAGGGCTTGTACTGTGCTGTACTGTTCTATGTTCTATAATGCTAAAGAAATTCCGTTGTTCTATCAACATTTGTGGACATAAAAGATTCGATCTGCTCTTCATTTTTTGGCCATCCTCTATCGTGCTCCCACATGTGTGGAGAGTTTGTGTCTTGTTTACTTAGCACTTAACAGAGAGCACAAAAGTCTCCCTTTCACATCCTAATTAACACCATATTTTACATGTTATTGTTGCTTTAACCTTCTTTAACAAGGTGTGGGGAGTTGGAGATGGGGGCAACAAAGATATCTTTCCTCCAGCAGACAAGAGTTAGAAGCATTTGGCATGTACACGTGCTCCTCACTGGCACAGAAACAGAGAGAGGGAGAGACACAAAATTAGACAAAAACAGAAACAAAGATCAGGACATAGACAGAAGCCATTTAATAGAGACAGAGAGAGATGCAGGCAGAGATAGAGTGACAATTTTAAGAAATGAACCTGTGCAGACAAACCCTGAATCTTTCGAGCATTAATGTTGGAGATTTGGTGATAGGTACTATCTTGTTACAGGACAATGGGTGGGAGACAGTGGAACATTTCTCAAAGACACTGGACCAGTGTCATTCATTCAGATAGTGGCTGCTGTTGCCTCTTCCTGGCCCCTTTTTCTTTCCTCATGATTCTGGTCCTCCAAGTGTCACCTCCTTGTAAATCCAACCATGTACATGGTGGCCATCTTGGAATGATGTCAACACACATGTACCATTCGAACTCTGAACATTTCTTTGACTCAACAGCGGCATTTGCTGTTACCATGGAGCATGCTCACCATGTGACGCCTTAAAACATGTACGCACGGACTTCAGGGGAACACAGCAGGGTGAGGGTTGATCAGGTCAAGGGCCAAAGAGACTGGGAGGTGTGGAGAAGTAAGGAAGAGATCTGGACGAGGGATAGAGAGACTGGAACAGCAGGGAGAACAGAGAGATCAGGACAAGGGCAAAGAGACTTGGACTAGATAGGGGTGAGCAAAGAAGTCAGTGGAGTGATCCTGAATGGGGAGGAAGAAATTGTGACAGGGGAAGAGGTCAGGACTGGGGAGCAATCGATCGGAATTCGGAAGCATGAGATAGGAACAGAAACAGAAATTGCTGAAAAATCAATTGTGGCAGCAACTGTGAGAATAAATCAGAGTTAACTTTTCAGGTCCAGTAGACCCTTCCTCAGAACTGAAGGTAGTTCGGATATAGTTAGTTTTTATGCAGAAGATAGGCTGGGGTAGGAGGTAAGCAGTAAATGACAGGTGGAGGCAAAGCCCAAAAAGAGGAGCAGTTAGATAGTTGTTAAAAATCACCTTGGGAGAAAGAATGGCTGCTGATTAGATTAGATTACCTGCAGTGTGGAAACAGTCCTTCGGCCCAACAAGTCCACAGCAACCCCCCGAAGAGTAACCCACCCAGACCCATTTCCCTCTGACTAATGTACCTAACACTATGGACTATTTAGCAAGGCCAATTCACCTGATCTGCACATCTTTGGACGGAAACCAGCACAGACACGGGGAGAATGTGCAAACTCCACAGAAACAGTCACCTGAGGCTGGAATCAAACCTGTGACCCTGGTGCTGTGAGTCAGCAGTGCTAACCACTGAGCCACCATGCCATCCTATTAATGGCTACCAATGGGTTGTGTGTAATCGCAGAACATATGATCATAAAGCCTGATGTCTGAGAGTTGGGGGAAGGCGCCTCAAGCCCTGAAATTGTTGAACTTGGTATTGAGTCTAGAGGGCTGTCGAGCTCGCAAGCAGAAAATAAGGTACTGTTCATCCAGCTGAGATTCAGTGGAACACAGCTGTAAGCCTGAGGCAGAGATGTTGACCAGGAAGCAAGGGGATATGTTGACGTGGAAACCAAGAGGAAGGTCAAGGCCATTTTTATGGACAGAATAAGACCACAAAACCATAAGACATAGGAACAGAAATTAGGCCATTCACCCAATCGGGTCTGCTCCAATACGTTTCTCAACCCCATTCTCCTGTTCTCTCCCTGTAACCCTTGATCCCCTTCATACTCAAAAACCTATCTCAGTCTTATACTCACTGACCTGGCCTCCACAGCCTTCTGTGGTAATGAATTCCGCAGATGCACCACTCTCTGGCTGAAGACATTTCACCTTATTTCCATTCAAAAATCTTTCCTTGATTCTAAGGCTGTGCCCTCAGGCCTTAATCTCTCTTAGCAACGGAAACATTTTCCCAACACCCACTCTGTCCAGACCATTCAGTATTCCGTATGTTTCAATTAGATTCCCACCCCCCCCCCACCCCCACCCCCACCCCGGATCTTTCTAAACACCATCTATTATAAACCCAGAGACCTCAAACACTCCTCATATGTTAGGTTTTTCATTCCTGGGACCATTCTCGTGGACCTCCTCTGAACACACTCCACGGCCAGTACATCCTTCCTGAAATATGGGGCCCAAAACTGCACACAATACTCCACATATGGTCTGACCAGAGTTATAGAGCCTCAGAAGTATGACCCTGCTCTTATATTCAAGTCATCTCATACTAAAAGCCATAATTGCGTTTGCCTTCCTAACTACTGACTCAACTTGCAAGTTTACCTTGAGAGATTCCTGGACTAGAACTCCCAAGTCTCTTTGCACTTCAGGCTTCTGAATTTTCTCTTCCTTTAGAAAACAGCCCATGTCCCTATTCTTCCTACCAAAGTGCATGACCTCACACTTTCCCATGTTGTACTCCATCTGCCACTTCTATGCCCACTCTCCTAAATTGTCCAAATCCTTCTGCAGCCTCCATGTCTCCTCAATGCTACCTGTCCCTCTACCTATCTTTATGTTGTCTGTAAGCTTAGTCAGAATCCACTCAGAGCTGAAAATGTGTTGCTGGAAAAGTGCAGCAGGTCAGGCAGCATCCATGGAGCAGGAGAATCGACGTTTCGGGCATAAGCCCTTCTTCAGGAATGATCGACGTTTCGGGCATGAACCCTTATTCAGGATTCCTGAAGAAGGGCTCATGCCCAAAATGTCGATTCTCCTGCTCCTTGGATGCTGCCTGACCTGCTGCACTTTTCCAGCAACACATTTTCAGCTTCCCTTGATTAAACCATGCTTCACCTAGAAGGTGTGTTTGGGCCATTGGATACTAAAGAGGGAGGAGGTAAACAGTCAGGTGTTATTCCTTCTGCAACTGCAAAAGTGCCATGGGGCTGTGAGTGTTTGGGGGTTGGGGTGGTGCAGAGGGTTGGGGAGCGAAGAGGAAGTGTCTTAGAGGGAATGATTCCTGAAGAAGTCTGAGAGTGGAGGGAGGGAAAATATGTGTCTGATGGTGGCATCCCATTGGATGTGACAGAAATGGCAGCTAATGATCATCTGGGTGTGAATGCTGGTGGAATGATAGGTGAGGACAAGGGGCACCCTATCGCCATTGTGGGAAGGAAGAGTGGTCTGAAGTGTAGGAGATGGGTCAGACCCTGTTGAGGGCCTTGACACAATGGTTTTGGGGAATCTTCAGTTCAGGATGAAGTGGATTTTTCGGAGGCCCCCTTGTTGAAGCTGGCATCATCAGAACAGATGTGACTAAGATGGAGGAACTGGAAGAATATATTAGAGTCTTTCCAGAAAGCAAGGTGTGAAGATGTATTGTCAAGGTAATTGTGGAAGTCAGTGGATTTTTCCTGGTGGCCAGCCTATCACCATAAATGGAAACAGAACTGTCGAGGAAGGGAAGGGCAGAGTCAGAGATGGACCACGTGAATGTGAGAAATTGGAAGTTAAATTGACAAGAGGGACAAGTAGCACCGAAGATATCATCGATATATATCGGAGAAAGAGTTGTGGTGGGGTTCAGAATAGGAGCTGAACAAGAACATTACTAGCTCACAAAGACATAACTGGGACTCATGCAGGTAATCATGGCCATGCATCTGGCCTGAAGAAAGGGATAGATATAAAAGAGAAGTTGTTCAGAGTGAGGATGAGCTTGGCCAGGCGCAGGAGGGCAGTGGTGGATAGGGAGAGTTCAGGCCGTTTTATCCAAGGGAGAAGTGGAGAGTCCTGAGACCATCCTAATGGGGAAAAAGATGAGGAAAGGGATTGCACATCCATAGTAAGGAGGGGGCAGCTGGAGTCTGCAAATTGGAAATTCTGAAATGGTATAAAGCTTTAAAGGGATTGTGGAATGTAAGTAGACAAGGAGAGAAAAAAAGGCATGAAATAGAGATTTGGGGTAAGAGGTTGTGATGGGGGTGGTGGGGTTGGGGAGGGAAGATGTCAGGTCTTGGACAGAAAGGAATCAGCTCAGGGATTTGGACCCCTAGCTTTTGTGCATACCAAACTGCATTCCCTCCCCACAGTCTCTGTCCAACTGCCTGACCTGCACCCTCTATAGTTCCTATGTTACCCATTCACCATATGTGGAAAATCCCTCTGTATCTCCATCAGTTTACAATTCCCTACCTCCTCACTGAGTTCCAGCTCCTGGGATGTAGGACACAGTGAGCAGGTGCAGAGACAAACTGGCCTGTTGACTGACACACAGCAAGATCCAAATTAGCAGGTATTCCTTGCAATCCCCTCACTGTGAGAATTGTTTTATCTTCCCCTCTCACCACTGTCTCCTTCAGATTAGACAGCATGGGAGTAAAGCAAAGGAGAGATGGGGAACAGAAAGAGGCATTGCATTAACTTTCCATACCATGTGGCACTGAGTCCAAATCTAACCCAGTCAGGGGTACACAGCAGAGAGAGATTCCAAGCAAAAGAGGCAGGACAGAGGGAGAGAACTCAATAGAATGACTCAACAGCAGCACTTCTGATCAAACTGATTGGGTCCTAAAGGACATAGTCGGATTGAGACTGCAGTGGGTGGTAAGTGAAATGGAAAAACATACTTGACCTCATGCTCACCAACCTGCCAACTGCAAATGCATCTGCCGATAGCAGTATCAGTAAGAGTGTCCACTATGTAGTTCTGAGAACAGTACAGCACAGGAACATGCTCACCATATTATGCTGAACATGAAACCAAATTTAACTAATCCCTTCTGTGTGCCCTTGGCCCATATCCCTCCATTTCCTGCATATTCATGTGCTCATCGAAAAGCCCCTTAAATGATCCTATCATAATTGGCTCCATCACTGCCAATTAATTGGACTTTTGCCTATCTCTTGAAGACCTTTTTAAATTCTTTATTAACCTCATTGCAGGTAATACAAAAGAATATTGATTTTTTGCAAGTTGGTACAATATTAGTTCCAACAAAGTTATGTGGCTACACTTCATGTTAGAATTCTTTAACTGACAAGTTGTGAGCAGTTTCTTTCTTGCCTTATTAATAAACAGCCCTACCTTTTCCATTGGGTGTCTTACAATGTTTTCATTCAACCCACATTCCAATGTCTGCCAGTTTCTGTACCTGTGATTCAATTCTCCCTGTAATAACATCGGGCCGCTTTTCCTGTCTGAGACTGATTTGCTTGCATAATTTTATTTGAGTCCTTTCTCCTAATGCTTTTAGTGATTTTTGTTTTGTATCTAGGTAATGCTATAACTATTCCAGAAACTATATCTATGAATATTTGAAGGGTGTAAACTAAACCTTTTCTTAGTATTGTGACAGATCCTTAGGCCTTCAACATGCACCATCCTATGAAACCCAATCTGAAGCCCATCTAACCTACACTATTCCAATCTCGTGCATATGCCTATCCAAAGACCATTTAAATGCCCTTAGAGTTGGCGAGTCTACAAATGTTGCAGGCAGTGCATTCCACGTCCCGACTACTCTCTGAGTAAAGAAACAACCTCTGACATCTGCCCTTTATCTATCACCCCTCAATTTAAAGCTATGTCCCCTTGTACTAGCCAGCACCATCCGAGGAAAAAGGCTCTTGCTGTCCACCTGATCAAAACCTCCAATTATCTTATATGTCTCAATTAAGTCACCTCTCAACCTTCTTCTCTCTAAAGAAAATAGTCACAACTTTTCCTCGTAAGACTTTCCCCCCATACCAGGAAACATCCTAGTAACTCTCCTCTGAACCCTTTCCAAAGCTTCCACACCCTTCCGATAATGCGGTGACCAGAACGGCACACAATACTCCAAGTGGGGCTGCACCAGAGCTTTGTACAGTGACCAGAACTGTACGCAATATTACGAGTGTGGCCACTCCAGGGTTTTGTACAGCTGCAGCATGACCTGATGGCTCCAAAACTCAATCCCTCTACTAATAAAAGCTAACACACCGTATGCCTTCTTAACAGCCCTGTCAACCTGGGTGGCAACTTTCAAGGATCTATGTACCTGGACACCGAGATCTCTCTGCTCATCTACACTGCCAAGAATCTTACCATTCACCCAATACTTGGCATTCCTGTTACTCCTTCCAAAGTGAATCACCTCACACTTTTCTGCATTAAACTCCATTTGCTACTTCTCAGCCAAGTTCTGCACCTTATCTATGTCTCTCTGTAACCCACAATATCCTTCGGCACTATCCACAACTCGACCGACCTTAGTGTCATCTGCAAATTTACTAACCCATCCTTCTACAACTATCCAGGTCATTTATAAAAATGACAAACAGCTGTGGACCCAAAACAGATCCTTGCAGTACACCACTAGTAACTGAACTCCAGGATAAACATTTCCCATCAACCGCCACCCTCTGTCTTCTTTCAGCTAGCCAATTTCTGATCCAAACAGCTAACTCACCCTCAATCGCATGCCTCTGTATTTTGTGCATTAGCCTACCATGGGGAAAGTTATCAAACATCTTACTGAATTCCATATACACCACATCAACCTCTTTACCTTCATCTACCTGTTTGGTCACCTTCTCAAAGAACTCATTTAGGTTTGTGAGGCATGACCTCCCTTCTCAAAACCGTGTTGACTACCCCTAACCAACTTATTTCTATTGAGATGATTATAAATTCTATCTCTTATCACCCTTTTCAACACTTTATCCACAACTGAAGTAAGGCTCCCTGGTCTATAATTTCCAGGGTTGTCTCTACTCCCCTTTTTGAACAAGGGAACAACATTTGCTGTCCTCCAGTCTTCTGGCACCACTGGTATCAACAATGATGACATAAAGATCAAAGTCAAAGGCTCTGCAATCTCCTCGTTGGCTTCCCAGAGAATCCTAGGATAAATCCCATAGAGTGCAGGGGACTTATCTATATTCACACTTTCCAGAATTGCTAACATCTCCTCCTTCTGTACTGCAATCCAATCTAGTCTTGTAGCCTGCACTTTTGTATCCTCCACGATAACCTTTTTTTTTTCCCAGTGTGAATACTGATGAAAAATGGTCATTTAGCACTTCCCCATATCCTCTGACTCCACGCACAACTTCTCACTGCTGTCCTTGATTGTCCCTAATCTTACTCTAGTTATTCTTTTGTTCCTGATATACCTATAGAAAGCTTTAGGATTTTCCATGATCCTACCCACCAATGACTTCTCATGTCCCCTCCTGGTTCTTCTTAGCTCTCTCTTTCAGTCTTTCCTGGCTAATGTGTAATTCTCACTCACCCTAATTGAGCCATAACATTTCATTCTGATGTAAGCCTTCTTCTTCTTCTCGACCAGAGATTCAACTTCCTTCATAAACCCGGGCTCCCTCGCTCAACCAACTCCTCCCTGCCTGACAGGTACATACTTATCTAAGACACGCAGGAGCTGTTCCCTAAATAAGTTCACATTTCTAGTGTGTCCCTTTCCTGTAGTTTCCTTCCCCATCCAATGCATCCTAAATCTTGTCTAATCGCATCATAATTGCCTTTCCCCCCGCTATAACTCTTGCCCTGCAGTATATACCTATCTCTTTCCATCGCTCAGGTAAACATAACCGAATTGTGGTCACTATCACCAAAATGCTAACCTACCTCCAAATCTAACACCTGGCTGGGTTCGTTACCCAATATCAAATCCTATGTGACCTCGCCCCTTGTTGCCCTGTCTACATATTGTGTCAGGAAACCCTCCTGCACACACTGGACAAAAACTGACCCATCCAAGCTACTTGAACTATAGTATTCCCAGTCAATATTTGGGAACTTAAAGTCCCCATAACAACTACCCTGTTACTCTCACTCCAATCGAGAATCATCTTTGCTATCCTTTCCTCTACATCTCTGGATCTATTTGGAAGCCTACAGCAAACTCTCAACAGGGTAACCTCTCTTTTTCCTGTTTCTAACCTCAGCCCATACTACCTAAGGAGATGAGTCCTCATCAAACGCCCTTTCTGCCACCGTAATACTGCCCTTGACTAACAATGCCACACCTTTCCCGCTTTTACCATCTTCTCTGTTCTTCCTGAAACATCTAAATCCCAGAACCTGCAATAATCATTCCTGTCCCTGCTCTATCCATGTCTCTGAAATGGTCACAGCATTGAAATCCCAGGTACCAACCCATGATGCAAATTCACCCACCTTATTCTGGATGCTCCAGGCATTGAAATAGACACACTTCAAACAAATTCTTTGCTTGCCAGAACCCTCTTGTGACCCTGAAACCTTATTTCGGACTTCACTACTCTCAATTTCCATGTACTTGAACGATAATTTCAGTTACCATCCTCTTGCTGAATTAGTTTAAATCCCCCCGAAGAGCATTAGCAAATGCCCCCAACCCCAGGATATTGGTATCCCTCTGGTTCAGGTGAAGACCATCCTGTTTGTACAGGTCCCACCTTCTCCAGAATGAACCCCAATTATCCAGGAAACCAAACCCTTCCTCCTGTACCACCCCTGTAGCCATGTGTTCAACTCCTCTCTCTCTCTCTCTCTCTCTCTCTCTCTCTCTCTCTATTCCTCAACTCACTAGCACATGGCACAGGCAACAAACCAGAGCTAACAACTTTGTCTGTTCTAGCTCTAAGTTTCCATCTTAGCTCCTGGAATTTATGCCTGAAATCCCCATTTCTCTTCCTACCTATGTCATTGGTGCCTATGTGGACTTGGGGCTGCTCCTCCTCCCCCTCAAAGATCCCAAAAACATGATCAGAGACATCACGAACCTGGGAGGCAACACACCAACCGTGAGTCCCTCCTGTGCCCACAGAACCTCCTTTCTGTCCCCCTAACTATGGACTTCCCAATGACTACTGCTCTGCTCCTCTTCCCCTTTCCCTTCTGAGCAACAGGGACAGACTCTGTGCCAGAGCCCTGTGCCACATTGCTCACCCCTGGTAAGTCGCTCCCTCCAAACAGTTTCCAATATGGTTTACTTGTTGTTGAGGGGAACGGCCACAGGGGATCCCTGCACTGCCTGTCAGTTCCCTTTCCGTCCCCTGACTGTAACCCATCTGCCTTCTTGTACCTGAAGTGTGACTACCTCCCTGTAACTCCTCTCAATAACCCCCTCCGCCTCCTGAATGATCCGAAGTTCATCCAGCTCCAGCTTCAGTTCCCTAACGCGATTTTCGAGGAACTGGCGTTGGTTGCACTTCCCGCAGATGTAGTCAGCAGGGACACAAGTGGTGACCCTTACCTCCCACATTCTGCAGGAGGAACATTCAACTGCCCCAATCTCCATCCCCACTGTTCTAACCTCCCAAAGAGATGACTGAAAACTGAAAAAAACGAAACCAGTCACCTTATCAATTGGTGCACAGAACCTTTTATTTTGGTTAGAGGAGGAGGTTGGGAGGGAGACACTACCCAAGGAGTACTTTAGGTAAAGCAAACTCCCAATTAAAAAGCCTCACTTACTCAGCAGTCAAGTGACTGCTCTGGCTCGTGTGTGCTCTGCCTGTACATGAAGCAAGTTTCTAAAATTTACTCCCACCTTCCCATCGGGCCTCTGGTGCTCGCTGTCGCTCCTTCCACTGCAACTGATCTTGGTAAAGGCCCCAGCAATCTTTTCGCTTACCTCTTTCAATAACCTGGGGTAGATACCATTGGGCCCTGGGGACTTATTCACCTTAATATCCTTCTGAAAACTCAGACTCCTCTTCACAGAGAGAATATCCTCTATTGCATTGCGTGGCCCCACCACAGTGCTAGACGGGACAGAATTCGAAAATATAGACAAAAAACAGCAGATGCTGGAATTCAACACATTCAAGCAGCAAGTTGGAACAACACAGTGAGGCAGGCAGCACCAGGAGGTTGGAACAACACAACAAGACATACAGCACCAGGAGGCTGGAACAACATAGTGAGGCAGGCAGGACCAGGAGGCTGGAACAACAAAGCAAGGCAGGCAGCACCAAGAGGGTGGAACAACACAGCGAGGCAGGCAGCACCAGGAGGCTGGAACAACACAGCAAGGCAGGCAGCCCAGGAGGCTGGAACAACACAGCAAGGCAGGCAGCACCAGGAGGGTGGAACAACACAGCAAGGCAGGCAGCACCAGGAGGGTGGAACAACACAGTAAGGCAGACAGCACCAAGAGGCTGGAACAACACAGTAAGACAGGCAGGACCAGGAGGCTGGAACAACACAGTGAGGAAGGCAGGACCAGGAGGCTGGAACAACACAGCGAGGCAGGCAGGACCAGGAGGCTGGAACAACACAGCGAGGAAGGCAGGACCAGGAGGCTGGAACAACACAGTGAGGAAGGCAGGACCAGGAGGCTGGAACAACACAGCAAGGCAGGCAGCACCAGGAGGCTGGAACAACACAGTAAGGCAGGCAGGACCAGGAGGGTGGAACAACACAGCAAGGCAGGCAGCAAAAAGAGGCTGGAACAACACAGCAAGGCAGGCAGGACCAGGAGGGTGGAACAACACAGTGAGGCAGGCAGCACCAGGAGGGTGGAACAACACAACAAGGCAGTCAGGACCAGGAGGGTGGAACAACACAGCATGGCAGGCAGCACCAGGAGTGTGGAACAACACAGCAAGGCAGGCAGCACCAAGAGGCTGGAACAACACAGCAAGGCGGGCAGCACCAGGTGGCTGGAGCAACACAGTGAGGCAGGCAGCACAGGAGGCTGGAACAACACAGCAAGGCAGGCAGCACCAGGAGGGTGGAGAAATCAACGTTTCATGTCTAGCCCTTCTTTAATCCTTTGATTCTGAGCGTCCACCATCGGCTAATCCGCCACACTCCAGGTACATTCCCCCTTTTGGCGGGGATCCTGACTTGTTGCTTTGATCTTTGGATCAACAAGGAGGGATGTGGAAGCTGTTTTTGCAAGCCTGCCTGTTTGCAGCCATTTTAGTCAGACATTATATTGTTCTCACCGGGCTTGGCCCCTTGCTCTGGGTGACCCCTAGCATACTAGTACATTCTGCATTAACCACATAAATTCCACTCTTCCCACATAACTTCTGCTTTTTTATCTGCAGCTACCTGCTAAGCAAAAGCGCAGCCCAGCCAGATTTTATAAATGGGCAAATCTCGCCTCTGGAATGTGCATTGACTCAAGATCTGAGAACAATAGCTTGTTATGTCCAGTCTAAGATAAGGCCGACCTCAGACTCTGCCTGGTATATTGTCATGTAGGCCCTCTAGTGACTGTAGTTGGTGTCTGATTGAGCAACTGGCAGCTAGTTCTCTATTGTACTATATAAATCCACAGTGATCTGGAACGCTTTGAAGTAATACCGGACTGTACTAAGAAAAGGTGAGTTCCCTAACGTTGATTTCTCCACCTCTTAATGCTGCCTGGCATGCTGTGTTCTTCCAGCCTCCTGCTTGTCTACCTCTGAATAGACATGGCCACTCAAGACTGGGCACCCATGAGGCACTGTGGGCCATCGACAGCAGTCGATTTCTACTCCAAAACAATCTACAACCTCATGGCTTGACATATCCCACACTCAACCCCTTCCCATCACACCAGGACTTAAAGTCTGTTTCAATGAAGATTGCAGCTAAAAAATGTGTTGCTGGAAAAACGCAGCAGGTCAGGCAGCAACCAAGGAGCAGGAGAATCGATGTTTCGGGCATGAGCCCTACTTCAGGAATGAGGAGGGTGTGCCAAGCAGACTAAGATAAAAGGTGGGGAGGAGGGGCGTTGGGAATGTGATAGGTGGAAGGAGGTTAGATTAGATTACATACAGTGTGGAAACAGGCCCTTTGGCCCAACAAGTCTACACCGCCCCACCGAAGCACAACGCATCCATACTCCTACATCTACCCTGTTACCTAACACTACGGGCAATTTAGCATGGCCAATTCACCTGACCGGCACATCTTTGGACTGTGGGAGGAAACCAGAGCATCCGGAGGAAACCCACGCAGATTCGGGGAGAACGTGCAAACTCCACAAAGTTAGTCGCCTGAGGCAGTAATTGAACCTGGGTCTCTGGCGCTGTGAGACAACAGTGCTAACCACTGTGCCACCGTACCACCCACAAGGTGAGGGCGATAGGCCGGAGAGGGGGTTGGGGCGGAGAGGCCTCTTACCCGCCCTCAATCTCGTCATAGCTGCCTCTTACCCCGCCCTCGATCTCTTCATGGCTGCCTCTTACCCGCCCTCGATCTCTTCATAGCGCCTCTTACCTGTTCTCGATTTCTCCATAGCCAACTGCCGCCGCGACATCAACTGCCTCAACTTCTCCGGCCCTCTTACCCACTCTAACCTCTCAGCCTCGCAACGTGCAGCCCTCCACTCCAACCCCAACCTCACTATCAAACCGGCAGACAAGGGAGGAGCGGTGGTAGTTTGGCGCACTGACCTTAACATTGCTGAGGCTAAATGCCAGCTCGCGGACACGTCTTCCTATTGCCCCCTGGAACATGATGCCACCTCCCACCACCAAACCATCATCTCCCAGACCATCCATAACCTCATCACCTCAGGGGATCTCCCATCCACCGCCTCCAACCTCATCGTCCCACAACACTTCACCGCCAGTTTATACCTCCTGCCCAAAATCCACAAACCTGAATGCCCCGGCCGACCCATTGTCTCAGCCTGTTCCTGCCCCACCGAACTCATCTCTGCATACCTTGACATGGTCCTGTCCCCCTCAGTCCAAGAACTCCCCACCTCCGTTTGGGACACCACCCATGTCCTCCACCTCCTCCATGATTTTCGCTTCCCTGGCCCCCAGCGCCTTATCTTCACCATGGACATCCAGTCCCTGTACACCTCCATCCCCCATCACGAAGGCCTCAAAGCCCTCCGCTTCTTCCTTTCCCGCCGAACCAACCAGTACCCTTCCACTGACACCCTCCTTCGACTGACTGAACTGGTCCTCACTCTGAGCAACTTCTCTTTCCAATCCTCCCACTTCCTCCAAACCAAAGGAGTAGTCATGGGCATCCGCAGGGGCCCCAGCTATGCCGACCTCTTCATCGGATAAGTGGAACATTTCATCTTCCGAGGCTACACTGGCTCAACTTCCCCTCCCACTCCACCAAGGACATGCAGGTCCTTGGACTCCTCCGTCAGCAGACCATAGCAACACGACGGCTGGAGGAAGAGCGCCTCATTTTCCTCCTAGAAACCCTCCACCCACAAGGGATGAACTCAGATTTCTCCAGTTTCCTCATTTCCCCTACCCCACCTTGACTCAGTCAAATCCCTCGAACTCAGCACTGCCTTCCTAACCTGCAATCTTCTTCCTGAACTCTCCGCCCCCACCCCCCACTCCGGCCTATCACCCTCACCTTAACCTCCTTCCACCTGTCACATTTCCAACACCCCTGCCCCAAGTCCCTCCTCCCGACCTTTTATCTTAGCCTGCTTGGCACACTCTCCTCATTCCTGAAGAAGGGCTCATGCCCGAAACATCCAGCTCCTTGGATGCTGCCTGACCTGCTGCGCTTTTCCAACAACACATTTTCAGCTCATCTAGTGATCGCCAGAATAACATGTACAAGTGTTCTGGCAGTTCAGTTCACTCAATGTGATATCAAGAAATGGTTGAACGCATTGGATAATGCTCAGGCTATGAGCCCTGACAACATTACAAGAATGGGTGGGTGGTGGCGTAGTGGCGTAGTGGCTTAGTGGTTAGCACTGCTACCTCACAGCACCAGGAACCTGGGTTCAATTCCTGCCAATCAGGTGAATTGGCCAAGTTACATTGCCCACAGTGTGTTAGTCGGGGGTAAATATAGGGTAGGGGAATGGATTTGTGTGGACTTGAACTTGGGAGGGGCAGTGTGGATTTGTTGGGCTGAAGGACCTTTTTCCACACTGTAGTGAATCTAACCTAATAAGTCGTGAAGAGCTGTGCTCCAGAACTTGCAGCTCCAAAGGCGAAACTCGTCCAGTGCTATTGCAGCACTGTATTAACCCAACAAAGTGGAAAACTGTGCATATATGTCCCAAACGCAAAAAGCAAGACAAATCTAACCCAGGCAATTACTGCACCATTAGTCTACTCTTGATTATCAGTAAAATGATGGAAAGCACCAGTCAATATTTCCATCAGGCAGCACCTGCTTTTATTGTTCAGTGACACCCAGTTAGAGTTCAGTCAGGGCCACTCAGCTTCCGATCTCATTGTTTCAAAAATGACAGTGTTCTGTGTGAGACATGGTTTGGAGATGTCGGTGTTGGACTGGGGCGTACAAAGTTAAAAATCACACAACACCAGGTTTTAGTCCAACAGGTTTAGTTGGAAGCACGCTCCTTCCAGTTAAGACTGTTGGACTATAACTTAATGTTGTGTGATTTTGAACTTTGTCCTCCCCAGTCCACCACAGGCTCCTCCACGTCATCATCCGAGATAGTCATCATGAATTTGTTAAGGGAAGGTAGTGTCTGATGAAGGTGACTGATTTTCTTTGAAGGATAAAGAATGGATGGAGTGTTTCCGATGTAGATCAACCTGATGATAAGAAGGACCATAAGACGCAGTATTTATAGCAAAAGGATTACAGTTTCATGCAGCTGAAATGATATATTAAATACATTTAGTTTAAGCCTTTCATCTTTTACAATGGGTTTACGAGTTTCCGTTCTTTAATATGAGGACCTCAGAAACTTTTTAAAGTTACGTTGTCGAGATAACTTCAGGTTGTCTACTAAGAGATGCCATATCAGCTCAGAACATTGCATTAAAGATGTGAGGTTAAAGTCTGTCTGTGTCCCAATCTTGAGTCAGACTGGTTCCAGCCTCCCAGTCGGAGAGCACTTCAGCACTCTGGGACTTTCGGTCTCGGACCCCTGGGTGACCATCCTCCAAGGCAGAATATGGGACAGGCAACAATGCAAAGTGGCCAAGCAGAGGCTGATAGTCAAGTTCGGTACCCATGGGGATTACTTTAACTGGGCCCTTTGGTCCATGTCACACGACACGTGACAACACTGCACTGTATACTATTTCACGGACACTCACAAGGACACGCACACACACAAAAGCACACGCCTACCGACCCACACACACATGCATACCCTCTCTCAAACACAAGCTCTCTCTCAGAAACTCACTCAAACACTTCCACATTCACAGCCACTCACGCACCTTCTCACAAACTGATACCCCAGTACACTCACACACATGCACCTACACACACTCTCACAGACCTGCATATCCCTACATGCACACACACACACACGCACATGCACCCAAACACGCAGACACACACACACAGCCACACACACCCAAACATGCACACACACACACATGCACCCACACCCACACACAACCCCATACACACACAGTGATTCCGGGTTCTCATAAGTCTAAGCTGGACACAATCATTGCCTGCAGACCCGAACTTCATCCCCCCACCACACCATGAAGGTTAACACTTGGTCATGGCCTTACACTGGGTCATGCCCTTTCCATCTTGCCCACCGCCCCTCCATGCCCCTCTACCTCCTTCCTGCGCTGGGTTGCTCTGACAATGTCAATTTCACTTCCTATATCAATTTCACCGCACTAGGTTTTCATTTTCCCCTCACGAACCGGGATCACCCTACTCTGTGCTTGCTGACCCCACCCCCTACGTTTGCCTTCCCGGATAGCGCTTTGTGTTTCGTTGGACCCGCGGGAGTAGCTGCGGACGTTCTGCTTAAACCTGAGCGGATAACACTGTTCTGCTCGCAGACAGGGAGGTCTGCAGATGCTGGAGCCCGAAACATCGATTTCCCTGCTGCGCGTTTCCAGCAACACACTCTCGACACTGTTCTGCCACGACCCTGTCTCGGTTCCACACAATCCCATTCATCATTAAGGCGCCACGGCATCCCAAGGACTTGGGACCCATGGGAACTAAATTATGACAGCGGCCTCAGCACTCTGCACCCCCTGACCTTGGAAAGCCCATCTTGGTTCAGGTTACCTATCTCGGGCAGGGAGGGTTTTGCGTGCACTGCCTTCCCAAATCAGTGGAAGTGACCTTCACTAAACAGCTGCCCATGACTACCCCTTGCTGTGAAGTTAAACATCACACAACACCAGTTTATGGTCCAACAGATTTAATTGGAAGCTCTAGATTTCGGACAACCAGCTGATGAAGGAGCAGCGCTCCGAAAGCTAGTGCTTCCAATTAAACCTGTTGGTCTATAACCTGGTGTTGTGTGATTTTTAACTTTCTATACCCCAGTCCAACACTGGCATCTCCAAATCATGCCCTCCTGAGAAAAGCCCTTACTGCTGACTGACACCTCCCCCTCTTCTACAAAGTAAAAGAGAAACCTGCAAATCTATCAACGGGATCGAACTTCAAATTAATACATATTCCTCGAGAGGGTTCTGCTTCCCGAACTGTTACCCGGAATTCCCTCCTCTCCACAATTACTGCAGCGTGGCCTCAGTCTAATGGTTCCTCTGTTTTTGCCGTTTTTGTTTTCTAAGAAAACTCTTGAGAAGTTTTAGAAACTGAAAGAACTGCTGAATTATGTGGGGCATGGATAGGATAAATAGACAAAGTCTTTTCCCTGGGGTCGGGGAGTCCAGAACTAGAGGGCATAGGTTTATTGTGAGAGGCGAAAGATATAAAAGCGACCAAAGGGTCAACGCTTTCATCCAGAGGGTGGTACGTGTGTGGAATGAGCTGCCAGAGGAAGTGGCGGAGGCTGGTACAATTGCAACATTTTCCAGGCATTTGGATGGGTATATGAATAGGAAGGGTTTGGAAGGATATGGGCCGGGTGCTGGCAGGTGGGTCTAGATTGGGTTGGGATATCTGGTCGGCATGGGCAGGTTGGACCCAAGGGTCTGTTTCCGAGCTGTACATCTCTATCTCGATGACTATGACTACGCTGTAAATCAGAAACCAAACCCGAAGTCGGTGGTAAAGCTGTATGAAGAGAAATCAATTTTCGGTCCGGTGAACCTTTCTGAGAACTTCACAAGTTTTAATTGTGTGATTGTTCCAGGGCTGCCCTGGGATTTTCGTGCTATTTTTGTTATTGATTGATTTCAGATGATGAGAAATCCGAAATGCTGCTTTGTGTGTATTAAAAGGTGAGGCGGGGCATCAGGAGACCGATCCACTCAGTAAAACTCCGTCTTTTATGACTTCTCAATTCTAATATTTCACTGTAAAATTTCCAACAAAACAACAACGAAATTTAGAGTCAAGAACTATTATGGCACATCAGCTGACTTCTAGAGTGCTCCTGGCTGTAGCGATGGTGGTATAGTGGTGAGCATAGCTGCCTTCCCGGGAGTTGACCCGGGTTCAATTCCCGGCCATTGGAGCAGGGCATTTTAACACCACTCCACAACCAAAAGAGCCGATCGATTCAGTGGTAATGAAACAATTCCGTCTGCACATCACATTGAGTATGCCAGACCTCTGGAGTGCAGACACAACTTTGAAGTTGAGGATGTCCCCAGGAGGATTAAGGATTCAAGTCGATCACGGTTCAAAGAAACTCGAGTCATGGCAGAATTCCTTGGTTTTCCATCTTATTTCGAAAGAAATGTTTCCGGATTTCACTCATTTCAACATTACTCTCATTTTGTTTTTTGTGAACTAATATCAAGTGAAATGTGAGTGGACAGTTCACAAATCTCCAAACAACGTTATTTCTCATATCGAATCGGTAATGTTATTGTTTTAGGTGCAGGTCAGAAATAGGAGGAGTGGACACCAGCTGCTTTTATATTTCCAGTATGAGAAAATGATTCGATAAAACTCTGAGAGATGATAGAAATGACCACACAGTGAGTGAAAGTTTAATCCAGGATAAAGTTAAAAATCACACAACACCAGATTACAGTCCAACAGCTTTATTTGGAAGCACTAGTTTTAGGAGTGCTCCAAAAGCTACTTGGACGATAACCTGGTATTGTGTGATTTTGAACTTTGTCCTCCCCAGTCCACCACAGGCTCCTCCACGTCATCATCCGATATAGTCATCATGGATTTGTAAAGGGAAGGTCGTGTCTGATGAAGGTGACTGATTTTCTTTGAAGGATAAAGAATGGATGGAGTGTATCCAATGTAGATCAACCTGATGATAAGAAGGACCATAAGACGCAGTATTTATAGCAAAAGGATTACAGTTTCATGCAGCTGAAATGATATATTAAACACATTTAGGTTCAGCCTTTCATCTTTTATAATGGGTTTACTAGTTTCCGTTCTTTAATATAAGAACCTCAGAACCTTTTCAAAGTTACGTTGTCGAGATAACTTCAGGTTGTCTAACAAGAGATGCCATCTCAGCTCAGACAATGCATTAAAGGTGTGAGGTTAAAGTCTGTCTGTGTCCCAATCTTGAGTCAGACTGGTTCTAGCCTCCCAGTCGGAGAGCACTTCAGCGCTCTGTGCCTTTCGGTCTCGGACCCCTAGGTGACAATCCTCCAAGGCAGACTATGGGACAGCCGGCAATGCAAAGTGGCCAAGCAGAGGCTGATAGTCAAGTTCGGTACCCATGGGGATGACTTTAACTGGGTACTTTGGTTCATGTCACATGACACGTGACAACACTGCACTGTATACTCTTTCACGGACACTCACAAGCACACGCACACACACAAAAGCACACACCTACCGACCCACACACACATGCATACCCTCTCTCAAACACAAGCTCTCTCTCATAAACTCACTCTAACACTTCCACATTCACATCCACTCACGCAACTTCTCACAAACCGATTCCCCAGTACACCCACACACATTCTCACAGACCCGCATATGCACACACACACATACACACACACACAGCCACACACACCCACACATTCACCCACACACACAGAAACACATTCACGCATGCACCCTCACACGCAGACTCACACACACACACAGGACACACACCCACACATGCACCTACACACACACGCATGCACCCACACACACACACACACACAGCCACACACACCCAAGCATGCACACAAACACGCACACGCGCGCACACGCTCACACACACACACACAAACAAGCACCCACACCCACACACAGCCCCCCCCCCACACACACACACAGTGATTCCGGGTTCTCATGACTCTCAGCTGGAGACTATCATTGCCTGCAGACCCGACCTTCATCCCCCCACTACACCATGAAGGGTAACACTTGTTCATGCCCTTGCACAGCCGTCTGTGCCCTCCCTTGACCCCGTCCTTTCCATCTTGCCCACCGCCCCTCCATGCCCCTCTCCCTCCTTCCTGCGCAGGGTTGCTCTGACAATGTCAATTTCACCTCCTTTGTCAATTTCACTTCCTTTGTCAATTTCACCGCACTACGTTTTCTTTTTCCCCTCACGAACCGGGATCACCCTACTCTGTGCTTGCTGACCCCACCCCCTACGTTTGCCCTCCCGGATAGCGCTTTGTGTTTCGTTGGACCCGCGGGAGTAGCTACGGACGTTCTGCTTAAACCTGAGCGGATAACACTGTTCTGCTCGGAGACAGGGAGTTCTGCAGATGCTGGAGCCCGAAACATCGATTTCCCTGCTGTGCTTTTCCAGCAACACCCTGTCAACACTGTTCTGCCACGACCCTGTCTCGGTTCCACACAATCCCATTTATCGTTCAGGCGCCAGCGCTTTCTTTTATTTGAAAAATATACTTTATTCATAAAATAATTTGACGGTCTGTACAGTTGGACATGCCATATATATGTAAATATTCCATTTCCTTGCATTCCGAAACAGAGTAATCATTCCTGTTTACATGTCTGTACGATTACATTTTTAGCTGAGGCGCACGCAGAGCCCAAATGACTGTGTGGGCCCCCTGTTCTTCTTTAGGCAGGCAGATATTACACGGTGGTCTTTCCCCATCGTGCCTTGGCGGCTGCTGCCCCAACCTTCAGCGCGTCCCTCAACACGTAGTCCTGGACCTTGGAACATGCCAGTCTGCAACACTCAGTCAGGGTCAACTCCTTCAACTGGAAGATCAACTGGTTTCGGACCACCCAGAGAGCGTCCTTCACCGAGTTGATGATCCTCCAGGCACAGTTGATGTTGATCTCGATGTAAGTTCCGGGGAACAGGCAGTAGAGCACGGAGTCCTGCGTCACGGCACTGCTCGGGACGAACCTCGACAAACACCACTGCATTCCTCTCCAGACTTCTTCTGTGTAGGCACATTCCAGAAGGAGGTGTGTGACAGTCTCGTCCCCCACCCCGCACCCCCCGCAGCCGCTTCGAGGTCAGCATGCGATGCAGCAGAGAGTCTGGGTGTACATAAAGGATCTCACAGGCAGAGCCCTTCTCACCACCAGCCAAGCCATGTCTTGGTGCTTGTTGGAAAGTTCTGGCGATGAGGCATTCTGCCAAATGACTTTGACAGTCTGCTCAGGGAACGGCTCGATAGGATCCGCACTCTCCTTCTCCTGAAGGGTCTCAAGGACACTACGTGCTGACCACTTCCTGATTTACTTGTGGTCAAAGGTGTTTTTCTTCACAAACTTCTCCACGAAGGACAGGTGATACGAAACGGTCCAACTAGTCGGAGCGTTCCGTGTCAGCGAGGCCAGGCCCATCCTTCGCAACACCGGGGATAGGTAGAACCTCAGGACGCAGTGACACTTGGTGTTTGCGTACCGGGGATCCACACACAGCTTGATGCAGCCACACACAAAGGTGGCCATCAGGGTGATGGTGGCATTGGGTGTATTTTTTCCCCCATTGCCCAGATCTTTGTACAACGAGTCCCTTCGGACCCGGTCCAACTTTGACCTCCATATAAACTGGAAGATGACTGCAGTGGCACATGTTCTGGGAATAGGCCAAACCTCTGCCACATATAATAGCAATGATAGTGCCTCACACCTGATGACCAGGTTTTTCCCGTGATGGAGAGCGACCGTAGCTTCCATCTGCCCAGTTTCTGCCTCACTTTGCTGATACGCTCCTCCCAAGACTTGGCTCATGCCCCAGCCCCTCCCGAACCAAATACCCAGCAACCTCAGGTGGTCAGACATGACGGTGAAGGGGATCAAGGATTGGTCGGCCAAGTTCCCGAAGAGCATGGCCTCGCTCTTGCCTCGGTTTACCTTGGCCCCAAGTCCCGTTCGAACTGGTCACATATGCACATGAACCTGCGCACGGACAGTGGATCCGAGCAGAAAATGGCGACGTCATCCATGAACAGGGAGGCCTGAACCTGCAGGCCCCCCCTGCCAGGAATAGTCACCCCTCTCAGGCTCGCATCCTTCCTGATGGACTCAGCAAATGGCTCTATGCAGCACACAAACAAGGCAGGAGAGAGAGGTCAGCCCTGCCTCTCTGATTCCCACCCATTGATTGAGACTGCACTGATAATGTTGGTGTAGAGCAGTCTGATTCAAATGCAGATTCCCTCCCCAAGGCCCATTTTGGAGAGAACATCTCTCATATACCTGTGTGATATCCTGTCAAAGGCTTTCTCCTGGTACAGGCTGATCAGGCAGGTGTCCAACCCTCTGTCCTGCACGCAGGCTATCGTATCCCTGAGGAGTGCGAGACTCTCAGCAATCTTCCTGCCCGGTACAGCACAGGTTTGGTCAGGGTGAATCACTGACCCCAGAGCAGACCTGACCCAGTTGGCGATTACCTTTGACAGAATTTTGGAATCCGCATTCAACTGTGAGATTGGTCTCCAATTTTTGAGTTCCTCCCTCTCCCCCTTCCGCTTGTAGATGAGGGTGATGATGCTTTTCCTCATGGATTCACTCATGGTACCTGCCCGAATCATACTGCCAGACACCTCCAGCAAGTCCTGGCCAATCAAGTCCCACAGAGCGGAATAGAGCTCGACCGGTAAACCGTCACTTCCGGGAGTTTTATTCTTTTCGAAGGACTTGAGGGCCTTGGTCAGCTCGTCCTGAGATAGCGGCTGGTCCAGCCTCTCGTGTGTTCTGTCATCTAAGACCTCCGTGACAGAGGAGAGCAACCACTGGGAGGCCGAGCTGTCGGTCAGCTTCGCGTTATACAGACTGGCATAGAAGGATTTACTGATCCTCATGATGTCAGCCTGAGATGACGTTATCGAGCCATCTTCATGGTTCAGGCTGCTGATCACAGAGCTCTCTTTGTACACCTTCTGGAAGAAGAAACGTGAGCACGTCTCATCCTGCTCCACCGAGTGGACCCTGGACCGGAAGATTATCTTGGTGGCCTCCAAGGCTATGAGCGAGGCTTGCTGGCCCTTCAACTCCTTAAGGTCCTGCGTGACATCGACCCCCATCGTCTGCAGCAGTAGCAGGTTCTGCATACTTTCCTGGAGCTGGGACCAGGGCGCCACAGCATCCCAAGGACTTGGGACCCATGGGAACTAAATTATGACAGCGGCCTCAGCACTCTGCACCCCTTGACCTTGGAAAGCCCATCTTGGTTCAGATTACCTATCTAGGGCAGGGAGGGTTTTGCGTGCCCTGCCTTCCCACATCAGTGGAAGCGACCTTCACGAAACAGCTGCCCATGACTACCCCCTTCTGTGAAGTTAAACATCACACAACACCAGGTTATAGTCCAACAGATTTAATTGGAAGCACTAGATTTCGGACAACCACCTGATGAAGGAGCAGCGCTCCGAAAGCTAGTGCTTCCAATTAAACCTGTTGGACTATAACGTGGTGTTGTGTGATTTTTAACTTTGCATACCCCAGTTCAACAATGGTATCTCCAAATCATGCCCTCCCGTGAAAACCCCATACTGCTGACTGATAGCTCCCCCTCTTCAGCAAAGTAAAAGAGAAAACTGCAATTCTATCAACGAGATCGAAATTCAAATTAATACATATTCCTCGAGAGGGTTCTGCTTCCCGAACTGTTACCCGGAATTCCCTCCTCTCCACAATTACTGCAGCGTGGCCTCAGTCTAACCGATTCTTTTTTTGCCCATTTGTCTTCCAAAAACCCTCCCCAAGTTTTAAAACCGGAAAGAACTGCGGATGCTGTAAATCAGAAACCAAATCCGAAGTCGGTGGAAAACCTGTATGAAGAGAAATCAGAGTTCACGTTTCGGACCGGTGACCCTTTCTGAGAACCTCACAAGTTTTTAATTGTGTGATCAGTCCAGGGTTGCCCTGGGATTTTCGTACTGTTTTTGTTACTGATTGGTTTCAGATGATGAGAAGTCCGAAATGCTACTTTGTGTGTATTAACAAGTGAGGCGGAGCATCATGAGACCGATCCACTCAATAAAACTCGATCTTTTATGATTTCTCAATTCTCATATTTCACTGCAAAATTTCCAACAAAACAACAACGAAATTTAGAGTCAAGAACTACTATTGCTGGTGGAATGCACTGCCATCGATGGTGGTATAGTGGTGAGCATAGCTGCCTTCCAAGCCGTTAACCCGGCTTCGAACGTTGCCAGACCTCTGGAGTGCAGACACAACTTTGAAGTTGAAGATGCGCCCAGGAGGATAAAGGAGTCAAGTCGATCACGGTTCAAAAAACCGAGAGTCATGGCAGAATTCCTTGGTTTTCCATCTTATTTCAAATGAAATGTTTCCGGATTTCACTCATTACAACATTACTCTCAGTTTTTTTTGTAAAATAAACCTGGTGTTGTGTGATTTTTAACTTTGTATCGGAATGCTGTTGACAAACTGAGGGCAGAAGCTGGAAGAGGGGGAAGCGGACAGATACATTCAAGGACAAAGCGAAGGAAAATGGAGTGGATTTTTCTGATAGAGGTGTACAAGTTAATGAGAGGCTTAGACAGAGTAGGTAGCCAGAGAATTTCCCACCCCCCACCCCCGGGCAGAAATGGGTGACACAAGAGGTCATAATTTTAAGGTGACTGCAGGAAGGTATAGGGGCAATGTGAGAGGTAGGTTCTTTATTCAGAGAGCGGTGGGTGTGTGGAATGCACTGCCAGCGGGGGAAGAAAAGTCAGTGACATTAGCGACATTTAAGCAACTGCTGGACAAGCACATGGACGGCAGTAATTTGCAGGGTGTGTAGATGTGGTTGATGTTAGATAAATGCTCAGCACAACATGGTGGGCCGAAGGGCCTGTACTGTGCTGTCCCATGTGGTGTCCGGTGCTCACCGGTGCCAGTAGCTGCCCCTCGGCCAGGTGCTCTGCCAGCCGTTGTCCTTCCTCGCCAGCGCAAGACGCTCCAGGTTCCGGGGGTTGCGGTTCACAAATCGCGGCGAGACCGTCTCGTTCTCTCGCGTGTCCGGGGCTATCGAGGCTTCAGCCGAGGCCGACATCAACCGCCAACCTTCAGGCCCAGAGAGAGAGAGACGGGGTTAATGCAGGGGCACATGGGTCATCACTGCTGACAATGGCCGGGTGACAGGGGCATGAATCTGCCCACCCCGTACCTGCTCGAGCGGGAGCCGCCACCGCCGCTCGCTCCAGCTGCAACCCGAGAGCGACCACCACCACCGCCATTGCGCTGAGAACCCCGCCCCCTGACGTCACTACGGGACACGTAGCCCCGCCCCTGACGTCACTACGGGACACGTAGCCCCGCCCCTCGACCTCACTCCCAGATACTCAGATCTGTCCCCTGAAGCCTCGCCCTCCGCCCATGGACACCAAGTCCCGCCCACTTATTACCCGCCCTGGCAACGAAGCCCCGACCCCGAACGCCTCACCCAGTTTCCAAGCCACGCCCCCGGGCAACCAAGCCACGCCCCCCGGACATCCTTCGAGGACACCTCGCCTGGCCTCCGAAGCCTCTCCAGGATTTTGGGTTCATGCCACACTTCAAGGGACCGCACTACACAATAGCCACACACTGTTACATACTCACATGGACCCGATCAGACACACACATACACCACCCACACTCACACCCATGTACACACTCTCTCACAGGCTTATTCTCAGTCATACTCATGCACACACTCCACTTAGAATGCACACACGCAAACACACCCTCTCACAAGCATTAACACTTACATGCACACACTCACAGTCTTTACGCATATAAAATCATTCAGAGTCTCTGAGACTTACGTGCACGCACACACTCATATAAGTCTATGGGGTGATTTTGCGTTTACAGTATTGTAATTGCAGATAGATTCTATTTTGTTCAAAAAGCACACAATTTGCAAGCAGTCAATGCAGGCAGTCAATCCATGTAACATTTTACAAATTCCTACTTTGGAAATAGAACCAGTCTGGCTCAAGATTAAGATACAGACAGGCTCTAACTTCACACAGTTAATGCATTGTCTGACCTGAAATGTCATCTCTTTTCTAATAAAACCTGAAGTTATCTCAAGCATGTGACTTGAAAGAAGTTCTGTGATTTACATATCAATGAACTGAAACCTGCAGCCCATTCTAAAAGATGAAAGACTTAACAGCAATCTAGGTTTGTACAACATATCATTTCAGTTGCATGACACTGTGATCTTTTTCTATAAAGTCTGTGTCTTATAGTCCTGCTCCACAGCTCCCTCATGAAGGAGCAGTGCTGCGAATGCTGGTACTTCCAAATAAACCTGTTGGACTACAACCTGGTGCCGTGTGATTTTTAACAATCTCCATCCCCTGTCTTCATCCTCCACACTATCACATATCTCATATCATCCCCATCCCTACACTGTTCCAAACCTCCACACCATCCTCATTCCACACACCATGTCCATCATTACTCTCACTTTCCCACACCATTTCTCTCATCCCATTGGACAATCTCTTTGTACAGCCTCAACAGTTCACTTCTGCTCTTGTATTCTAGTCGATTCAAAACAAATGCAAACATTGCATTTGCCTTCCTAACTGTTCACTGAATCCACTTGATACCTCAAAAGATTTCTGAATTAAAACTCCGAAATACAGTATCCACATCCTTCATCCTGTGTCCCACTGCCCACCTCACCATCACTGCTATGTTATTGGCGAGTTTCCATGTTCATCACCAAACCTCCTCTGCACTATCTCCCACATCCTATTGGCCATTCCCAGAATCCAACATTACTGGCATCCCATTGGTCAGTTACCATGGCCATCATAGCTCTCCATACCTAACCCACCATCACTCTAAACCCAGCATGCACATCTCCATGTCCAGTCTCCATGTACATTATCATTCTCTTTCTCATATCTCCCTCACCAACATTCCCATCCTATTGGCATTCATACCATAATTCCTCTGCCTGACCGCCAACATCATCACACCAACACCAATGGCCAATCACCATGCCCATTATTACTCTGACAGCTCATCATTGCTGCGAGCCCAGTCACTCATCTCCTGAGGATGCATCATTCTGTCTTCTGTGATGAGACTGTGGCTTTATGGATTGTATTATGACACGGTGGTGAACTCCTCTGTTAATTAAACGAAACACCCAAAAAAGTTAACCTCACCTCATAATCTGTTAAAATATGAGTAATAGAGAACATCCAAATTCCACTATGTAGAGAAAATAACATTAATTTATTCCTTAACTCTAAAAGTGAAGATTAAACAACAATTCACAACTCTAAGCTCCTTCCTCCCTCTCTTAACTGCTTATTGTCTGCCTACAATTCTATCACAATGAACTCTTCCAATAAAAAAACATATTAACATTACATCAATTTAGTTTCAAAACCATACAGTGGTTGTCGTCTCCGGTGCCTATCTTCTTTTGGCTGAAGATCTCTCTGGGTTGCTTTCTGCCTTTTACTGTGAAGATATTTCATATGAAGAAGATACCTCTGACAGAGAGTGTTTTTGAATGGCAGTCTTTCTTGATAGCAGTTACTCTCTCAATAACAGTTGCTCTGTCAGACTTTCTAAATGCCGGCTTTTTTTTAATACCCCAACATCAGATCGTCTCACTGGTTGTATGTTTGCAAAAACAATAAATACAAACGCGATTGGGTTTTAGTATCCTGGGGCATAATTCAAATGATTGGTTCAGTTTGAATTCTTGTCAAAGCAGCAACCAACTCATGTATCCATTTCACAGCCAAATTATACATATTTTCAAATTTCCAATACTCTCTGAAACTGCCATCTAGTCACCACAGCTGCGTGTCAGCTCTCAGTTCAGAACAGCATTTACTCTCTCTTAAACTTCAACTTCATAACACCTCCCCTCCGTTTAGAAAAAGATGGACCATCATAATGCAACAACTGCTTCATCTTTTTTTCTAATTCTTAAATCCCATTACAATAAAATACATAAGACATTAATTTAAGATCATATTAAATTTCTGCACACATATACATAACATAAGGTATCTGTCCAATCTTAGTTGTAATTTATCTGTTGAATTCACAATAACACGTGCTGTCAGATGAAATTCCTTGATGGCCTTTGTCTTTGCGATCCTTGAGGTCAACCTTCCATGACAGATTTTATGCCCCAAAAGCATCACCTCGGTTTTCGCAAATTCAGTTTTCTTTACATTTATTACGGCTTTATTTCTCTTAATTGTTCAAAGAGCTCTGCCAACTGTACCATGTGATCTTTCCATGACTCGCTAAACATCAATATATCATCCAGATAAACTGCACAGTTTGTTGACTCAGCCACAATTCTGTTCATAAATCTTTGGGATGCGGCTGGTGTGTTCTTCATTCGACTTTGAATTGATATAGCCCATTTGGGATGACAAACGCAGAAACCTCTTTCACTTTCTCTGATAAAGGTACCTGTCAATAACCACACAGTAAGTCCAACTTTGTGATGTAACTAGTTTATCCAACCTTCACCCTACAGTCCTCCAATCTTGTATGAGTCTGATTTTGTTACGGCATTGATCTTCCAATAGTCCACACAACACCATTGAGTCTTGTCAGGTTTGGGAACTATCACGATCGGCGAACTCCACTTGCTCTGACTCAGTTCGAAGATATCTCCGTTAAGCATCACATCCACTTCCTTCTGGACCTGTGTGGCTTTGAAATGAAGAAGTCTGCAGGGGTGTTATTTTATGCATCAGCATTCCCAACTTCCAGCTCATGCACAACAGTATTAGTCCTCCTCATCTTATTCCTGCATATGTTGTCATGCTGCTGCACCAATCATTTCAACTGGATTCTTTGCTCCTGAGACAGAGAGTTCATTAACCTATCCCACTTCTCAAGGACTTCCTCACTGAGGCAATGAAATGTCCCCCCCTACCTCCACGTGGATTGGAGTCTCAGACGGGGAGTGTGAGGAGCGTTTAGAGACAGCCTGCAAAATCTTGCTCCTGTAGTAGCCCAAGGGTCTCGCGTGTTGGGGAAATGGCTCATTCATAATTTAGGAGGCCTGCGGAGGCTTTCTCTGTGGATGGGCACCGTTTCGCTGAGTACCTGAGAATAGTGCATGGGTGGACTGCTACAAGAGGGGCTGTGATCCAATAATCCCTTGTCCAGAGACCCTGCTCTCTGTGTCCCCTGCATTGATCGGTACTCCTGTCCCAACATCACTTTGCCTGGCCAGGCTAATGGTTCCTCTGTTTTTGCCGTTTTTGTTTTCGAAGAAAACTCTTGAGAAGTTTTAGAAACTGAAAGAACTGCAGAATTATGTGGGGCATGGATAGGATAAATAGACAAAGTCTTTTCTCTGGGGTCGGGGTGTCCAGAACTAGAGGGCATAGGTTTAGTGTGAGAGGCAAAAGATATAAAAGCGACCAAAGGGGCAGCGCTTTCATCTAGAGGGTGGTACATGTGTGGAATGAGCTGCCAGAGGAAGTGGCGGAGGCTGGTACAATTGCAACATTTTCGAGTCATTTGGATGGGTATATGAATAGGAAGGGTTTGGAAGGATATGGGCCGGGTGCTGGCAGGTGGGACTAGATTGGGTTGGGCTATCTGGTCGGCATGGGCAGGTTGAACCGAAGGGTCTGTTTCCGAGCTGTACATCTCTATCTCGATGACTATGACTACGCTGTAAATCAGAAACCAAACCCGAAGTCGGTGGTAAAGCTGTTTGAAGAGAAATCAGAGTTCACGTTTCGGTCCGGTGAACCTTTTTGAGAACTTCAAAAATTTTAATTGTGTGATCGTTCCAGGGTTGCCCTGGGATTTTCGTGCTATTTTTGTTATTGATTGATTTCAGATGATGAGAAATCCATAAGACCATAAGACATAGGAGTGGAAGTAAGGCCTTTCGGCACATCGAGTCCACTCCGCCATTCAATCATGGCTGATGCGCATTTCAGCTCCACTTACCAGCGTTCTCCCCGTAGCCCTTAATTCCTCTAGACAACAAGAATCTATCAATCTCGGCCTTGAAGACATTTAGCGTCCCGGCTTCCACTGCACTCCGTGACACTGAATTCCACAGGCCCACCACTCTCTGGCTGAAGAAATCTTTCCGCATTTCTGTTCTGAAATGACCCCCTCTAATTCTAAGGCTGTGTCCACGGGTCCTAGTCTCCTCGTCTAACGGAAACAATTTCCTAGCATCCACCTTTTTCAAGCCATGTATTATTTTGTACGTCTCTATTAAGTCTCCCCTTAATCTTCTAAACTCCAACGAATACAATCCCAGTATCCTCAGCCGTTCCTCATATGCTAGACCTGTCATTCCAGGGATCATCCGTGTGAATCTCCGCTGGACACGTACCAGTGCCAGTCTGTCCTTCCTGAGGTGTGGGGACCAAAACTGGACACAGTACTCCAAATGGGGCCTAACCAGAGCTTTATAAAGTCTTAGTAGTACATCCCTGCTTTTATATTCCAACCCTCTTGAGATAAGAGACAACATTGCATTCGCTTTCTTAATCATGGACTCAACCTGCATGTTTACCTTTAGAGAATCCTCGACTAGCACTCTCATATCCCTTTGTGCTTTGGCTTTATTAATTTTCTCACCATTTAGAAAGTAGTGCATGCTTTTATTCTTTTTGCCAAAGTGCATGACCTCGCACTTGCTCACGTTAAATTCCATCAGCCATTTCCTGGACCACTCTCCCATCCTGTCTAGATCCTTCTGTCGCCTCCCCACTTCCTCAGTACTACCTGCCTGTCCACCTAACTTCGTATCATCGGCAAACTTCGCTAGAATGCCCCCGGTTCCCTCATCCAAATCATTAATATATAATGCGAACAGCTGTGGCCCCGGCACCGAACCCTGCGGGACACCACTCGTCACCGGCTGCCATTCTGAAAAAGAACCTTTTATCCCAACTCTCTGCCTTCTGTTAGACAGCCAATCCTCAATCCATCCCAGCAGCTCACCTCGAACACCATGGGCCCTCACCTTGCTCAGCAGCCTCCCGTGTGGCACCTTATCAAAGGCCTTTTGAAAGTCTAGATAGACCACATCCACTGGGTTTCCCTGGTCTAACCTACTTGTTACCTCTTCAAAAAATTCCAACAGGTTTGTCAGGCATGACCTCCCTTTACTAAATCCATGTTGACTTGTTCTAATCAGACTCTGCTCTTCCAAGAATTTAGAAACCTCATCCTTAATGATGGATTCTAGAATTTTACCAACAACCGAGGTTAAGCTGATTGGCCTATAATTTTCCATCTTTTGCCTTGATCCTTTCTTGAACAAGGGGGTTACAACAGCCATCTTCCAATCGTCCGGGACCTTTCCTGACTCCAGTGGCTCTTGAAAGATCTCAACCAATGCCTCTGCTATTTCCTCAGCCACCTCTCTCAGAACTCTAGGGTGTATCCCATCGGGGCCAGGAGATTTATCAATTTTAAGACTTTTTAACTTTTCTAGCACTATCTCTTTCGTAATGGCAACGATACTCAACTCAGCCCCGTGACACCCTTTAATTTTTGGGATATTACTCATGTCCACTGTGAAAACTGACGCAAAGTCCTTGTTAAGTTCTCCTGCTATTTCCTTATCTCCCATCACTAGGCTTCCTGCATCAGTTTGAAATGGCCCAATGTCTACTTTTGCCTGTCGTTTGTTTCTTATGTACTGAAAGGAACTTTTACTATTATTTCTAATATTACTGGCTAGCCTACCTTCATATTTGATCCTCTCATTTCTTATTACCCTCTTTGTTATTCTGTTTGCTTTTGTATCCTTCCCAATCTTCTGATTTCCCACTGTTCTTAGCCACTTTATAGGATCTCTCTTTTTCTTTAATACATTTCCTGACTTCTTTTGTCAGCCAAGGTTGTCTAATCCCTCCCCGGTTAATCTTTCTGATCTTGGGAATGAACCTCTGTACAGTGTCCTCAATTATACCAACAAACTCCTGCCATTTTTGCTCTACTGCCTTCCCGGTTAGCCTCTGCTTCCAGTCTATTTTAGTCAGTTCCTCTCTCATGCCCTCATAATTACCTTTATTCAACTGTAACACCATTACATCCGATTTTCCCTTCTCCCTTTCAAACTCCAGACTGAACTCTACCATATTATGGTTGCTACTTCCTAAGGGTTCCCTTACTTTAAGATCTTTTATAGAGTCTGGTTCATTGCAAAGCACGAGGTCCAGAAAAGCCTGCTTTCTTGTGGGCTCCATGACAAGCTGTTCCATAAAGCCATCCTGTAAGGATTCCATAAATTCCCTTTCTTTAGATCCACGAGCAACATTATTTACCCAGTCCACCTGCATATTGAAGTCTCCCATGATCAATGTAACCTTGCCTTTCTGACATGCCTCTCTATTTCTCTAAATACGAAATGCTGCTTTGTGTGCAATAAAAAGTGAGGCGGGGCATCAGGAGACCGATCCACTCAGTAAAACTCGGTCTTTTATGACTTCCCAATTCGAATATTTCCCTGCAAAATTTCCAACAAAACAACAACGAAATTTAGAGTCAAGAACTATTATGGCACGTCAGCTGATTTCTAGAACGCTTCAGGCTGTTGCGATGGTGGTATAGTGGTGAGCATAACTGCCTTTCAAGCAGTTGACACGGGTTCGATTCCCGGCTATCGCAAGCTGTGCATTTTAACACCACTCCACAACCAAAAGAGCCGATCGATTCAGTGGGAATGAAACACCTCCGTCTGCACATCACATTGAGTCTGCCAGACCTCTGGAGTGCAGACACAACTTTGAAGTTGAGGATGTCCCCAGGAGGATTAAGGAGTCAAGTCGGTCACGGTTCAAAGAAACGCGAGTCATGGCAGAATTCCTTGGTTTTCCATCTTATTTCGAAAGAAATGTTTCCGGATTTCACTCATTTCAACATTACTCTCATTTTGTTTTTTGTGAACGACAGCCTAATATCAAGTGAAATGTGGGTGGACAGTTCACAAATATCCAAACAACGTTATTTCTCATATCGAATCGGTAATGTTATTGTTTTAGGTGCAGGTCAGAAATAGGAGGAGTGGACACCAGCTACTTTTATATTTCCAGTATGAGAAAATGATTCGATAAAACTCTGAGAGATGATAGAAATGACCACACAGTGAGTGAAAGTTTAATCCAGGATAAAGTTAAAAATCACACAACACCAGATTAAAGTCCAACAGCTTTATTTGGAAGCACGAGTTTTAGGAGTGCTCCAAAAGCTACTTGGACGATATCCTGGTATTGTGTGATTTTGAACTTTGTCCTCCCCAGTCCACCACAGGCTCCTCCATGTCAATTTCCGAGATACTCATCATGGATTTGTTAAGGGAAGGTAGTGTCTGATGAAGGTGACTGATTTTCTTTGAAGGATGAAGAAAGGATGGAGTGTATCCGATGTAGATCAACCTGATGATAAGAAGGACCATAAGACGCAGTATTTATAGCAAAAGTATTAAAGTTTCATGCAGCTGAAATGATATATTAAACACATTTAGGTTAAGCCTTTCATCTTTTATAATGAGTTTACTCGTTTCCGTTCTTTAATATAAGAACCTCAGAACCTTTTGAAAGTTACGTTGTCGAGATAACTTCAGGTTGTCTAACAAGAGATGTCATCTCAGCTCAGACAATGCATTAAAGGTGTGAGGTTAAAGTCTGTCTGTGTCCCAATCTTGAGTCAGACTGGTTCTAGCCTCCCAGTCGGAGAGCACTTCAGCGCTCTGTGCCTTTCGGTCTCGGACCCCTGGGTGACAATCCTTCAAGGCAGACTATGGGACAGCCAACAATGCAAAGTGGCCAAGCAGAGGCTGATAGTCAAGTTCGGTACCCATGGGGATGACTTTAACTGGGCACTTTGGTTCATGTCACACGACACGTGACAACACTGCACTGTATACGATTTCGCGGACACTCACAAGCACACGCACACACACAAAAGCACACTCCTACCGACCCACACACTCATGCATACCCTCTCTCAAACACAAGCTCTCTCTCATAAACTCACTCAAACACTTCCACATTCACAGCCACTCACGCACCTTCTCACAAACTGATACCCCAGTACACTCACACACATGCACCTACACACACTCTCACAGACCGGCATATCCCTACATGCACACACACACAGACACACACACACACAGCCACACACACCCACACATGCACCCACACACACACACACGCATGCACCCACATACGCAGACACACACACACACACAGGACACACACCCACACATGCACCCACACTCACACACATGCAGCCACACACACACGCATGCACCCACACACGCAGACACACACACACACACATACACACACAGACAGCCCCCCCCCCCCCCCCCCCCACACACACACACACACTGATTCCGGGTTCTCATGACTCTCAGCTGGAGACTGTCATTGCCTGCAGACCCGAACTTCATCCCCCCACGACACCATGAAGGGTAACACTTGTTCATGCACTTACACAGCCGTCTGTGCCCTCCCTTGACCCCGTCCTTTCCATCTTGCCCACCGCCCCTCCATGCCCCTCTACCTCTTTCCTGCGCTGGGTTGCTCTGACAATGTCAATTTCACGTCCTATGTCAATTTCACTTCCTATGTCAATTTCACCGCACTACGTTTTCTTTTTCCCCTCACGAACCGGGATCACCCTACTCTGTGCTTGCTGACCCCACCCCCTACGTTTGCCCTCCCGGATAGCGCTTTGTGTTTCGTTGGACCCGCGGGAGTAGCTGCGGACGTTCTGCTTAAACCTGAGCGGATAACACTGTTCTGCTCGGAGACAGGGAGGTCTGCAGATGCTGGAGCCCGAAACATCGATTTCCCTGCTGTGCGTTTCCAGCAACACACTCTCGACACTGTTCTGCCACGACCCTGTCTCGGTTCCACACAATCCCATTCATCATTAAGGCGCCACGGCATCCCAAGGACTTGGGACCCATGGGAACTAAATTATGACAGCGGCCTCAGCACTCTGCACCCCCTGACCTTGGAAAGCCCATCTTGGTTCAGGTTACCTATCTAGGGCAGGGAGGGTTTTGCGTGCACTGCCTTCCCACATCAGTGGAAGCGAACCTTCACTAAACAGCTGCCCATGACTACCCCTTACTGTGAAGTTAAACATCACACAACACCAGGTTATAGTCCAACAGATTTAATTGGAAGCTCTAGATTTCGGACAACCACCTGATGAAGGGTCAGCGCTCCGAAAGCTAGTGCTTCCAATTAAACCTGTCGGTCTATAACCTGGTGTTGTGTGATTTTTAACTTTCTATTCCCCAGTCCAACACTGGCATCTCCAAATCATGCCCTCCTGTGAAAACCCCTTACTGCTGACTGACACCTCCCCCTCTTCTACAAAGTAAAAGAGAAACCTGCAAATCTATCAACGGGATCGAACTTCAAATTAATACATATTCCTCGAGAGGGTTCTGCTTCCCGAACTGTTACCCGGAATTCCCTCCTCTCCACAATTACTGCAGCGTGGCCTCAGTCTAATGGTTCCTCTGTTTTTGCCGTTTTTGTTTTCTAAGAAAACTCTTGAGAAGTTTTAGAAACTGAAAGAACTGCTGAATTATGTGGGGCATGGATAGGATAAATAGACAAAGTCTTTTCCCTGGGGTCGGGGAGTCCAGAACTAGAGGGCATAGGTTTAGTGTGAGAGGCGAAAGATATAAAAGCGACCAAAGGGTCAACGCTTTCATCCAGAGGGTGGTCCGTGTGTGGAATGAGCTGCCAGAGGAAGTGGCGGAGGCTGGTACAATTGCAACATTTTCCAGGCATTTGGATGGGTATATGAATAGGAAGGGTTTGGAAGGATATGGGCCGGCTGCTGGCAGGTGGGACTAGATTGGGTTGGGATATCTGGTCGGCATGGGCAGGTTGGACCGAAGGGTCTGTTTCCGAGCTGTACATCTCTATCTCGATGACTATGTCTACGCTGTAAATCAGAAACCAAACCCGAAGTCGGTGGTAAAGCTGTATGAAGAGAACTCAGAGTTCACGTTTCGGTCCGGTGAACCTTCTGAGAACTTGACAAGTTTTAATTGTGTCATCGATCCAGGGTTGCCCTGGGATTTTCGTGCTTTTTTTGGTATTGATTGATTTCAGATGATGAGAAATCCGAAATGCTGCTTTGTGTGTATTAAAAAGTGAGGCGGGGCATCAGGAGACCGATCCACTCAGTAAAACTCGGTCTTTGATGACTTCTCAATTCTAATATTTCACTGCAAAATTTCCAACAAAACAACAACGAAATTTAGAGTCAAGAACTATTATGGCACATCAGCTGATTTCTAGACCGTTTCTGGCTGTAGCGATGGTGGTATAGTGGTGAGCATAGCTGCTTTCCAAGCAGTTGGTCCGGGTTCGATTCCCAGCCATCGCAAGCTGTGCATTTTAACACCACTCCACAACCAAAAGAGCCGATCGATTCAGTGGGAATGAAACACCTCCATCTGCACATCACATTGAGTCTGCCAGACCTCTGGAGTGCAGACACAACTTTGAAGTTGATGTTGTCCCCAGGAGGATTAAGGAGTCAAGTCGATCACGGTTCAAAGAAACTAGAGTCATGGCAGAATTCCTTGGTTTTCCATCTTATTTCGAAAGAAATGTTTCCGGATTTCACTCATTTCAACATTACTCTCATTTTGTTTTTTGTGAACGACAGCCTAATATCAAGTGAAATGTGGGTGGGCATTTCACAAATATCCAAACAACGTTATTTCTCATATCGAATCGGTAATGTTATTGTTTTAGGTGCAGGTCAGAAATAGGAGGAGTGGACACCAGCTGCTTTTATATTTCCAGTAATGAGAAAATGACTCGATAAAACTCCGAGAGATGATAGAAATGACCACACAGTGAGTGAAAGTTTAATCCAGGATAAAGTTAAAAATCACACAACACCAGATTACAGTCCAACAGCTTAATTTGGAAGCACTAGTTTTAGGAGTGCTCCGAAAGCTACTTGGACGATAACCTGGTATTGTGTGATTTTGAACTTTGTCCTCCCCAGTCCACCACAGGCTCCTCCATGTCAATTTCCGAGATAGTCATCATGGATTTGTTAAGGGAAGGTCGTGTCTGATGAAGGTGACTGATTTTCTTTGAAGGATAAAGAATGGATGGAGTGTATCCAATGTAGATCAACCTGATGATAAGAAGGACCATAAGACGCAGTATTTATAGCAAAAGGATTACAGTTTAATGCAGCTGAAATGATATATTAAACACATTTAGGTTAAGCCTTTCATCTTTTATAATGGGTTTACTAGTTTCCGTTCTTTAATATAAGAACCTCAGAACGTTTTTAAAGTTACTTTGTCGAGATAACTTCAGGTTGTCTAACAAGAGATGCCATCTCAGCTCAGACAATGCATTAAAGGTGTGAGGTTAAAGTCTGTCTGTGTCCCAATCTTGAGTCAGACTGGTTCGAGCCTCCCAGTCGGAGAGCACTTCAGCGCTCTGTGCCTTTCGGTCTCGGACCCCTGGGTGACAATCCTTCAAGGCAGACTATGGGACAGCCAACAATGCAAAGTGCCCAAGCAGAGGCTGATAGTCTTTTGTTTCTAACCTGCAACGTCCATCACAAGGGCAACAATTATTGTCTGTTCTCTCATTCTCTCTGATTAGGGAACTTCATTGTTCCACAAGTTAGTGACCACTACTGGCCACAAGTGGGAATTGCAACCAACCGGCAGAAATACTCAAGAGTCTGTCAGGGTGAATGAAGTGAGCAAAACAGATTCTGTCTGTGCACGAAACAATCAGATTGGTGTACATTTCAGTTTAAACTGCTCAGCCTTCAGTACATTTCAGTCCTTGGGATGCCGTGGCGCCTTAATGATGAATGGGATTGTGTGGAACCGAGACAGGGTCGTGGCAGAACAGTGTCGAGAGTGTGTTGCTGGAATCGCACAGCAGGGAAATTGATGTTTCGGGCTCCAGCATCTGCAGACCTCCCTGTCTCCGAGCAGAACAGTGTTATCCGCTCAGGTTTAAGCAGAATGTCCGCAGCTACTCCCGCGGGTCCAACGAAACACAAAGCGCTATCCGGGAGGGGGTGGGGTCAGCAAGCACAGAGTAGGGTGATCCCGGTTCGTGAGGGGAAAAAGAAAATGTAGTGCGGTGAAGTTGACATAGGAAGTGAAATTGACATAGGACGTGAAATTGACATTGTCAGAGCAACCCAGCGCAGGAAGGAGGTAGAGGGGCATGGAGGGGCGGTGGGCAAGATGGAAAGGACGGGGTCAAGGGAGGGCACTGACGGCTGTGTAAGGGCATGACCAAGTGTTAACCTTCATGGTGTGGTGGGGGGATGAAGGTCGGATCTGCAGGCAATGATAGTCTCCAGCTTAGCGTCATGAGAACCCGGAATCACTGTTTGTGTGTGGAGGGGGGCTGTGTGTGGTTGTGGGTGCATGTTTGTGTGTGTGTGTCTGCGTGTGTGGGTGCATGCGTGTGTGTGTGGCTGCATGTGTGTGCGTGGGTGCATGTGTGGGTGTGTGTCCTGTGTGTGTGTCTGTGTCTGCATGTGTGGCTGCATGTGTGTGTGTGTGGCTGCATGTGTGTGTGGGTGTGTGTCCCATGTGTGTGTCTGCATGTGTGGGTGCATGCGTGTGTGTGTTTCTGTGTGTGTGTTGCTGCATGTGTGTGTGTGTGCGGGTGGGTGCATGTGTGGGTGTGTGTGGGTGTGTGTGTGAGTCGGTGTGTGTGTGCATGTAGGGATATGCGGGTCTGTGAGAGTGTGTGTAGTTGCATGTGTGTGAGCGTACTGGAGGAACAGTTTGTGAGAAGGTGCGTGAGTGGCTGTGAATGTGGAAGTGTTTGAGTGAGTTTATGAGAGAGAGCTTGTGTTTGAGAGAGGGTATGCATGAGTGTGTGGGTCGGTAGGAGTGTGCTTTTCTGTGTGTGCGTGTCAGTGAAAGAGTATACAGTGCAGTGTTGTCACGTGTCATGTGACATGAACCAAAGTGCCCAGGTAAAGACATCCCCATGGGTACCGAACTTGACTATCAGCCTCTGCTTGGCCACTTTACATTGTTGTTTGTCCCAAAGTCTGCCTTGAAGGATTGTCACCCAGGGGTCCGAGACCGAAAGGCACAGAGCGCTGTAGTGCTCTCCGACTGGGAGGCTAGAACCAGTCTGACTCAAGATTGGGACACAGACAGACTTTAACCTCACACCTTTAATGCATTGTCTGAGCTGAGATGGCATCTCTTGTTAGACAACCTGAAGTTATCTCGACAACGTAACTTTAAAAAGGTTCTGAGGTTCTCATATTAAAGAACGGAAACTACTAAACCCATTATAAAAGATGAAAGGCTTAACCTAAATGTGTTTAATATATCATTTCCGCTGCATGAAACTGTAATCCTTTTGCTATAAATACTGCGTCTTATGGTCCTTCTTATCATCAGGTTGATCTACATCGGATACACTCCATCCATTCTTTATCCTTCAAAGAAAATCAGTCACCTTCATCAGACACTACCTTCCCTTAACAAATCCATGATGACGATCTCGGAAATTGACGTGGAGGAGCCTGTGGTGGACTGGGGAGGACAAAGTTCAAAATCACACAATACCAGGTTATCGTCCAAGTAGCTTTCGGAGCACTCCTAAAACTAGTGCTTCCAAATAAAGCTGTTGGACTGTAATCTGGTGTTGTGTGATTTTTAACTTTATCCTGGATTAAACTTTCACTCACTGTGTGGTCATTTCTATCATCTCTCAGACTTTTATCGAGTCATTTTCTCATTACTGGAAATATAAAAGCAGCTGGTCTGCACTCCTCCTATTTCTGACCTGCACCGAAAACAATAACATTACCGATTCGATATGATAAATAACGTTGTTTGGATATTTGTGAACTGTCCACCCACATTTCACTTGATATTAGGCTGTAGTTCACAAAAAACAAAATGAGAGTAATGTTGACATGAGTGAAATCCGGAAACATTTCTTTCGAAATAAGATGGAAAACGAAGGAATTCTGCCATGACTCTAGTTTCTTTGAACCGTGATCGACTTGACTCCTTAATCCTCCTGGGGACATCCTCAACTTCAAAGTTGTGTCTGCACTCCAGAGGTCTGGCAGACTCAATGTGATGTGCAGACGGAGATGTTTCATTCCCACTGAATCGATCGGCTCTTTTGGTTGTGGAGTGGTGTTAAAATGCACAGCTTGCGATGGCCGGGAATCGGACCCAGATCAACGGCTTGAACGGCTTTTCAGGCAGCTGTGCTCACCACTATACCACCATTGCTACCGCAAGAGGCGCCCTAGAAATCGGCTGATGTGCAATAATAGTTCTTGACTCTAAGTTTCATTGTTGTTTTGTTGAAAATTTTGCAGTGAAATATTAGAATTGAGAAGTCATAAAAGACCGAGTTTTACTGAGTGGATCGGTCTCCTGATGCCACGCCTCACTTTTTAATACACACAAAGCAGCATTTTGGATTTCTCATCATCTGAAATCAATCAATAACAAAAATAGCTCGAAAATCCCAGGGCAACCCTGGAACGATCACACAATTAAAACTTGTGAAGTTCTCAGAAAGGTTCACTGGACCGAAACGTGAACTTTGATTTCTCTTCATACAGCTTTACCACCGACTTCGCGTTTGGTTTCTGACTTACAGCGTCCGCAGTTCTTTCGGGTGTTAAAACTTAGGAAGGGTTTTTGGAAGACAAAAGGATCTGTCAGAGTGAGGCCATGTTGCAGTAACTGTGGAGAGGAGGGAATTCCGGGTAACAATTCGGGAAGCAGAACCCTCTTGAGGAATATGTATTAATTTGAAGTTCAATCCCGTTGTTAGATTTGCAGTTTTCTCTTTTACTTTGTGTAAGAGTGTTAGGTGTCAGTCAGCAGTAAGTGTTTTTTTTAACGGGAGGGTATGATTTGGAGATGCCAGTGTTGGACTGGGATATACAAAGTTAAAAATCCCACAACACCAGGTTATAGTCCAACAGGTTTAATTGGAAGCACTAGCTTTCGGAGCGCTGCTCCTTCATCAGGTGGTTGTCCGAAATCTAGAGCTTCCACTTAAATCTGTTGGACTATAACCTGGTGTTGTGTGATGTATAAGTTAGAGTCATAGAGTCATAGAGATGTATTGAATGGAAACAGACCGTTCGGTCCATCATGTCCATGCCGACCAGATATCCCAACCCAATCTATTCCCACTTGCCAACACCCGGCCCATAACCCTCCAAACCCTTCCTATTCATATACCCACACAACTGCCTCTTAATTGTAGCAATTGTATCAGTGTCCACCACATCCTATGGGAGCTCATTCCATACACGTACCACCCTCTGCGTAAAATGTTGCCCCCTAAGTCTCTTTTATATCTTTCCCCTGTCACCCTAAACCTATGCCTTCTACTTCTGGTCTCCCCGACCCCAGGGAGCAGACTTTGTCTCTTTATCCTATCTATGCCCCTCATAATTTTATACACCTCTATAAGGTCACCCCTCAGCCTCCGACGCTCCAGGGAAAACAGCCCCAGCCTGTTCAGCCTCTCCCTGTAGCTCTGATCTTCCAACCCTGGCAACATCCTTGTAAATTTTTTCTGATCCCTTTCAAGTTTCACAAAATCTTTCTGATAGAAAGGAGACCAGATTTGCACGCAATATTCCAACAGCTGCAACATGACCTCCCAACTCCTGTACTCAGGACTCTTACCAATAAAGGAAAGCGTACAAAACGCCTTCTTTGCTATCCTGTCTAACTGCGACTCCACTTTTTAGGAGCAATGAACCTTGACTCCAAGGTCTCTTTGTTCAACAACACTCTCTAGGACCTTACCATTAAGTGTATAAGTCCTGCTAAGATTTGCTTTCCGAAAATGCCGCACCTCACATTTATCTGAATTAAACTCTATCTGCCACTTTTCAGTCCATTGGCCCATCTGGTCCAGATCCTGTTGTAATCTGAGGTAACCCTCTTTGCTGTCCACTACACCTCCTATTTTGGTGTCATCGGCAAACTTACTAATTGTACCTCTTATGCTCACATCCAAATCATTTATGTAAATGACAAAAAGTAGTGGACCCAGCACCGATCCTTGAGGCACTCCACTGGTCACAGGCCTCCTGTCTAAAAAACAACCACCCAACGCCACCCTCTGTCTTCTACCCTTGAGCAAGTTCTGTATCCAAATGGCTCGTTCTCCCTGTATTCCATGTGATCTAAAGTTGCTAACCAGTCTCCCATGGGGAACGTTGTCGAACGCCTTACTGAAGTTATATAGATTACATCTACTACTCTGTCCTCGTCAATCCGCTTTGTTACTGCTTCAAAAAAACTCAATCAAGTTTGCCTGACTTGATTTCTCACACACAAAACCTTGTTGACTATCCCTAATCAGTCCTTGCCTTTCCAAATACATGTACATCCTGTCCCTCAGGATTCCCTCCAACAACTTGCCCACCACCGAGGTCAGGCTCACCGGTCTATCATTCCTTGGCTTGTCTTTACAACCCTTCTAAAACAGTGGCACCACGTTTGCCAATCTCCAGTCTTCCGGCACCTTACCTGTGACTATCGATGATACAACTATCTCAGCAAGAGGCCCAGCAATCACTTCTCTAGCTTCCCACAGAGTTCTCGGGTACACCTGATCAGGTCCGAGGGATTTATCCACCTTTAACCG
The DNA here is from genome assembly GCF_047496795.1 of Chiloscyllium punctatum. Taxonomy (NCBI): domain Eukaryota; kingdom Metazoa; phylum Chordata; class Chondrichthyes; order Orectolobiformes; family Hemiscylliidae; genus Chiloscyllium; species Chiloscyllium punctatum. The sequence goes on from NC_092753.1 coordinate 24,461,915, forward strand.
TTTCAAGACATCCAGCACTTCCTCCTCTGTAATCTCGACATTTTGCAAGATGTCACCATCCATTTCCCAACAGTCTATGTTTTTTTTTAATTTTATTCAACAATACGGAGTTTGCAAAAGAATTAACATTAACAGCTGCACACAGAGAAACACCAATTTTACGAGGGAAAGGAGTGGCAAAGCCAGGCCCCAACCCGACCAGTTCAACCAGTTTTCAGGGAAAAGAGGACAAACCTCAAATCCCACTTTCAATCATTACAAAACACTAACAATGATATTTGTACATATAAGACAGTCCAATTACGTTTTTAAAAATGTATACAAAATAGACCACAAGCAACCCAACCAGTCCCTCCCACCTTCCGGCCACTCTAAGGCAGCCTGCCCCTACAACCCTTCCAGCTCTCGGTCAACCTCATGCCCCTTCCAGCTCTCAGTCCACCCTGACACACCTTCCGGCCTCCTCTAGGACAGCCCACCCTGGTTTGTTCCCCTTGTATCGGACAGTTCAAGTTAGAAATAATGAGTGGAGACCAGCTGCTATTATATTTCCTGTGGTGAGAAAATGATTGGAAAATCTCTGAGCTACAATAGAAATGATCAAATAGAATGTGAAATTTTAATCCAGGAGAGTCAGCATGGACTCGTTAAGAGAAGATCGTGACTGATGAACTTAACTGATTATCTTTGAAGGAACAAGATTATTATTTGAGATAGCATTTGTGATGCAGGTCAAATACATCACAGGAAACGTGGTCCATGTTCTTGGCTGAAATAGCTCAGTTGTGAGAACGTTAGCCTGAAGATCTGACCTGGTGTTGGACAAGACTTGATTTGGTTTTTACTGACACAATGACAATGCTTCTTTCTTTGCTATAAACTGTCTCTAGTTCCATGACCCCATGTATAAGTGTGGTAGCAAGGTAAAGTAACAGGTTAGATTGATAATGACACCAAAGTGAAAGGGAATGATGGACTCATATTTGCATGATTGGAAAGTTGATTTCGAAACAGAGGAACAAGGACGGGCTGTTTTGCCCCTGGAGCGTATTCCACCATTCAAAAGCCAGATCCATGGCCTAACTCCATATGCCTTGGGCCTATATTCCTTGAAACCCTTGCTTTTAAAAATGTTTATCTCAGATTTCAATTTAACAATTGAATGAGGAACAACCACCCATTTGAGGAAGAGAATTCAATTCTCCTGAAGTCTTGTGTGACTAAGTGCTTTCCACCGTCCTTCGTGAATGGCCTGGCCCTAATTCTTACACTATGCCCCTGTTTCTAGAATCTTTAACCAGTGGAAAAAGTTATCTCTATCAACTCTGTCTTTCCCTGTTAATTTGCTGAAGAGCTCAATAAACTCATTCCTGAACCATCTAAATTCTGGAGAATAAAAGCGTAATTTGATTAAATTGATTGCATATCTGGACCACTGAATCCCAGGTATCATCCTTGTAAACCTATGTTGAACTCCCACCAGAGCTAAAACAGTCTTCCTAATGAATGATGCCCAGCTCTGCTCACAGTACTCTAAGTGGGATCTAACTAGGATTTTCCATACCATATGCATCCCCTTAATCCAGCTTTTTAGATTTGAAGGCCAGCATTCCATTAGCTGCCTGAATTATTTTCTGAAACTGAACCTCAAAATCTTGTTGGACGTTCACTGTATTAAACAAATTGCCTTCTAAAAATAATCCTAATCTATCCTTGTTCGAACAAATTGGGTAATTTCTCATTTGTTTGCATTGAAATCAATCAGTCTCAGCTTTGCCCATTCACCTCATCTATTAACATTATGCTGCAATTTGATTACACTTGCTCCAATTTTGCCCAATGTTGTGTCTTCAGCAACCTTGGATATTTGATTTTTGGTACCATTACCAAAGTGTTGATGAAATGGCAAATAATTGAGGGCCCCACCACAGATCCCTTTGGGACATCACGAGCCACAACCTTCCAGTTTGATTACTTACCGTATATTCTGACTCCCTGTTTGCTGCGACAACATACAGCTGACGAGCTGAGGCTGATAGCCAAGTTGGGTACCCATGGGGATGACCTCAACTAGGACCTGGGGTTCACGTCACACTGCAGGTGACCCCAGTGCGCTATAAACTCTTACACAAGCACACACACACACACACACACACACTTACATACACACACTCACACAGATCCTCTCTCATACATATGCTCTGTCTCATTCACTCTCTCTCTCTGTGTCTCTCTCTTTCTCTCTCTTTCCCTCACCTGCTCACACACACGCATATAAGTCTCTGGTGTGAATTTGCATTTGTAAAATTCTATTTGGAAATACATTCTATTTTTGCTCAAAAAGCACACAGTCTGCAGGCAGTCAATCCATCTGACATTTTATAAATTCCTACTTTGAAAATAGAACCAGTCTGACTCAAGATTTGGATACAGACAGACTCTAACCTCACACCTTTAATGCATTCTCTGAGCTGAGATATCACCTTTTTTTTAAATAAAACCTGAAGTCATCTCGGGAATGTGACTTAAATGAAGTTCTGGGATTTACATACTAATGAACCGAAATCTGCAAGATGAAAAATGTAACAGTAATCTATGTTTGCTCAATATGTCGTATCAGTTGCATGATATGATGATCTTTTGCTATAAATTCTAAGTCTTATGATCCTGCCCCACTATCTACCTGATGATGGAGCGGTGCTCCGAAAGCTAGTGCCTCCAAATAAACTTGTTGGACTATAACCTGATGTTATGTGATTTTTAAACATTGTCTACCCTAGTCCAACACAGGCACCTCCTCATCAGTCTTAAAGTCATTATAGAAAAGGATAGATCAGATCTGAAAGTTAAAATTCTAAATTGGAGGAAGGCCAATTTTGATGGTATGAGGCAAGAACTTTCAAAAGTTGATTAGGGGGCAGATGTTCATTGGTAGAGGGACGGCTGGAAAATGGGAAGCCTTCAAAAATGAGTTAATGATAGTCCAGATACAGTATGTACCTGTTAGAGTGAAAGGCAAGGTTGGCAGGTGTCAGGAACACTGGACTGATGTTTTAGTTCAAAAAAAGAAGGAAGCATATGACAGGAGAAATCCAATGAATCCCTAGAAGGGTATAAAGGTAGTGGGAGTATACTTTCGAGGGAAATCAGGAGGGCAAAAAGGGGACACAGGATAGTTTTGGCAAATAGGGTTAAGGAGAATCCAAAGGGATTCTACAAATACATTTAGGACAAAAGGGTAACTAGGGAGAGAATAGAGTCCCTTAAAGAACAGCAAGGCGGCTTTTGTGTGGAGCTGCAGGAGATGGGGAGATACTAAACACATACTTTGCATCAGAATGACAATCATGACCTAATTCATATTAACTTTCAGCCCATTTTATTGATAAGTTGATTGTTGATTTTCATTTGAAACCTGTGCTGGAACTAAATGTAAACAAATTGGTCTGTCACAGAATGAAAAACAAAAAAAAACCTGTTGGAGACCAGAACCAATCAGGATACACAATATTCTGCAGAAACCCATCATTTCTGGCAACATCTTTTGAGTGAGAGAAATGTGATAAATGTCACAAATGTGAGGAAGTTAGAAAGCCAGAAAAGAAGGAGTTCCATTTTTACTTCTTTTTCCTGACATTCTGGGAACTCAAGGGTTAAGCATTCCACTGCTGGTTGACTCCCGGGAGAACCGAATCCTCTGGAGCCATACATGTGGATTTCACTTCCAGCCTCAGGCAAAGGTGTTTGTCTTCCCTGGATAAGACTGATAGCCTTGGCCATAACCTTATTAACTGCCTCCTGTTCCCATTATCATGTTTCCCCTACCTATTAACATAGGTGTGTGAATCCAACAATGAGAACAAAGCAAAATCCTTCTGTCTAAATCTCTTCCCATCAACATATGCTGATGAAGAATACAATAACCAGTCCCTGGAAACCATTCGCTAGTTATCACAGGAAATTGGCAATCACTGGACATTGTAAAATTGTAATTACCTGTCTTAAACAATGTAACAGCAATCAACCATGTGACTTGTCGAACTCTGTATTATTCCTATAAAATATCCTGCCTCCGTGTGTGGAGCAGAGATTCGTTGCAAAGTACCACCACAAGTAGCTACACGACTTCTTTTGTGTCACTGAGAATCTCTCACTGTCTGTCTGATAATAAAGCATCTCCCTTTGTATGGAAACTTGTGTCGTCCGGATTTGTAGAAAAACTAGATTACTTGCAGTTTGGAAACAGGCCCTTCGGCCCAATAAGTCCACACCGACCCGCGACCCACCCCCATATATTTACCCCTTCACCATGGGCAATTTAGCACAACGAATTCACCTGACCTGCACATTTTTTTAGGAAGTGGGAGGAAACTGCTCCAAACCCACACAGACACAGGGAGAATGTGCAAAAGCCACACACAGAGTCACCTGACACAGAGATTGAAACTGCGTCTCTAGCACTGTGAAGCAGCAGTGCTAACGACTGTGCCACCATGCCACCGAACAAACCTTCGACAAATACTTCAACAAATCCGACTATTAACTCCGTTTCTCCACACTCAAACAATAAACAGATACAGACCTGCAATCTCCCTCACACTCACAGAGTCACACACACCCAAACTCTGTCACACACACCCATACACTCAGACACTCACAGACAATAATACACTCACACGTATTCATTCATGCTCAAACAAACACACATGTATACACACAAATTCAGGGTTGCATTCACACATACAGACGCACTCATGTGCTCACATGTGGCTCAGTGGCTGACACTGCTGCCTCACAGCACCAGCGTACCAGGTTCGATCCCAGCCTTGGGCAACTGTCTGTGTGGTGTTTGCACATTCTCCCTGTGTCTGTGTGGGTTTGCTCCGGTTTTCTCCCACAATCCAAAGATGTGTCGGTCAGGTGAACTGGCCATGCTAAATTGACCATAGTGTCACGTGAGTTTGTCAGAGGAGGGTGGGTTACTCTTCAGAGGGTCGGTGTGGACTCGTTGGGCCAAATCACCTGTTTCCACACGATAGGGAATCTAATCTAAACACGTGCATGGAGTTGCACAATCAAAAAAGCACACATGCTTACAAACTCACTCACATGCACAGAAGCACAAACGCGCAATCAAAAATTGGCACACAGCCTGTCTCACACAGTTAAAAATCACACAACACCACGTTATAGTCCAACAGCTTTAATTGGAAGGAGCGTGCTTCCAAATAAACCTGTTGGACTTTTACCTGGTGTTGTGTGATTTTTAACTTTGTACACCCCAGTCCAACACCGACATCTCCAAACCATGTCTCACACAGAACACTGTCATTTTTGAAACAATGAGATCGGAAGCTGAGTGGCCCTGACTGAACTCTAACTGGGTGTCACTGAACAATAAAAGCAGGTGCTGCTTGATGGAAATATTGACTGGTGCTTTCCATCATTTTACTGATAATCAAGAGTAGACTAATGGTGCAGTAATTGCCTGGGTTAGATTTGTCTTGCTTTTTGCGTTCGGGACATATATGCACAGTTTTCCACTTTGTTGGGTTGATACAGTGTTGCAATGGCACTGGATGAGTTTAGCCTTTGGAGCTGCAAGTTCTGGAGCACAGCTCTTCACTACTATTAGATTAGATTCGCGACAGTGTGGAAACAGGTCCTCTAGCCCAACAAATCTACACTGCCCCTCCCAAGATCAAACCCACCCAAATCCATTCCCCTACCCTATATTTTCCCCTGACTAACATACCTAACACTGTGGGCAATGTAACATGGCCAATTCACCTGATCGGCACATCTTTGGACTGTGGGAGGAAACCGGAGCACCCGGAGGAAACCCACGCAGGCACGGAGAGAATACACAAACTCCACACAGATAGGCAAGAATTGAACCCAGGTCCCTGGTGCTGTGAGGCAGCAGTGCTAACTGCTAAGCCACGATGCCACCACCCACCCATTGCTGTAATTCTGTCAGGGCTCATAGCCTGAGCACTATCCAATGCCGTCAACCATTTCTTGATGTCACATGGAGTGAACTGAACTGCCAGAACACTTGTACATGTTATTCTGGGGATCACGAGATGAGCTGAAAATGTGTTGCTGGAAAAGTGCAGCAGGTCAGGCAGCATCCAAGGAGCTGGTTGTTTCGGGCATGAGCCCTTCTTCAGGAATGAGGAGAGTGTGCCAAGCAGGCTATGATAAAAGGCAGAGAGGAGGGACTTGGGGGAGGGGCGTTGGAAATGTGATAGGTGGAAGGAGGTTAAGGTGAGGGTGATAGGCCGGAGTTGGGGGTGGGAGCGGAGAGGTCAGGAAGAAGATTGCAGGTTAGGAAGGCGGTGCTGAGTTCGAGGGATTTGACTGAGACAAGGTGGGGGAGGGGAAATGAGGAAACTGGAGAAATCTGAGTTCATCCCTTGTGGGTGGAGGGTTCCTAGGTGGAAAATGAGGCGCTCTTCCTCCAGCCGTCGTGTTGCTATGGAGTGGTGATGGAGGAGTCCAAGGACCTGTATGTCCTTGGTGGAGTGGGATGGGAAGTTGAGCCAGTGTAGCCTCAGAAGATGAACTGTTCCACATATCCGACAAAGAGGCAGGCATAGCTGGGGCCCATGTGGGTGCCCATGACTACTCCTTTGGTTTGGAGGAAGTGGGAGGATTGGAAAGAGAGGTTGTCCAGAGTGAGGACCAGTTCAGTCAGTCGAAGGAGGGTGTCAGTGGAAGGGTACTGGTTGGTTCGGCGGGAATGGAAGAAACGGAAGTCTTTGAGGCCTTCGTGATGGGGTATGGAGGTGTTCAGGGACTGAATGTCCATGGTGAAGACAAGGCGGTGGGGGCCAGGGAAGCGAACATCATAGAGGAGGTGGAGGGCATGGGTGGTGTCCCGAATGGAGGAGGCGAGTTCTTGGACTAAGGGGGACAGGACCATGTCAAGGTATGCAGAGATGAGTTCAGTGGGGCAGGAGCAGGCTGAGACAATGGGTTGACCAGGGCATTCAGGTTTGTGGATTTTGGGCAGGAGGTAGCAACTGGCGGTGCAGGGTTGTGGGACTATGAGGTTGGAGGCGGTGGATGGGAGATCCCCTGAGGTGATGAGGTTATGGATGGTCTGGGAGATGATGGTTTGGTGGTGGGAGGTGGCGTCATGGTCAAGGGGGCAATAGGAGGAGGTGTCCGCGAGCTGGCATTTAGCCTGAGCAATGTAAAGATCAGTGCGCCAAACTACTACCGCGCCTCCCTTGTCTGCCGGTTTGATAGTGAGGTTGGGGTTGGAGCAGAGGGAGTGGAGGGCTGCACGTTGCGAGGCTGAGAGGTTGGAGTGGGTAAGAGGGCCAGAGAAGTTGAGGCAGTTGATGTCGCGGCAGCAGTTGGCTATGGAGAGATCGAGAGCGGGTAAGAGGCGCTATGAAGAGATCGAGGGCGGGTAAGAGGCAGCCATGAAGAGATCAAGGGCGGGTAAGAGGCACTTATGAAGAGATCGAGGGCGGGTAAGAGGCCTCTCCACCCCAACCCCCTCTCCGGCCTATCGCCCTCACCTTGTGGGCGGCACGGTGGCACAGTGGTTAGCACTGCTGTCTCACAGCGCCAGAGACCCGCGTTCAATTACTGCCTCAGGTGACTGACTGTGTGGAGTTTGCACGTTCTCCCCGTATCTGCGTGGGTTTCCTCCGGGTGCTCCGGTTTCCTCCCACAGTCCAAAGATGTGCAGGTCAGGTGAATTGGCCATGCTAAATTGCCCGTAGTGTTAGGTAACGGGGTAGATGTAGGGGTATGGGCGGGTTGTGCTTCGGCGGGGTGGTGTGGACTTGTTGGCCCAAAGGGCCTGTTTCCACACTGTAAGTAATCTAATCTAACCTCCTTCCACCTATCACATTCCCAACGCCCCTCCTCCAAGTCCCTCCTCCCTACCTTTTATCTTAGCCTGCTTGGCACACCCTCCTCATTCCTGAAGTAGGGCTCAGGCCCGAAACGTCGATTCTCCTGCTCCTTGGATGCTGCCTGACCTGCTGCGCTTTTCCAGCAACACATTTTTCAGCTGCAATCTTCATTGAAACAGGCTTTAAGTCCTGGTGTGATGGGAAGGGGTTGAATGTGGGATATGTCAAGCCATGAGGTTGTAGATTGTTTTGGAGTAGAAATCGACTGCTGTCGATGGCCCACAGTGCCTCATGGGTGCCCAGTCTTGAGTGGCCATGTCTATTCAAAGGTAGACAAGCAGGAGGCTGGAAGAGCACAGCAATGCCAGGCACCATTAAGAGGTGGAGAAGTCAACGTTTCAAGTTGTTGAAGAAATTCTCCAGACTCAGACCTTAGGGAGCTCACCTTTTCTTAGTACAGTCCGGTATTACTTCAAAGCGTTCCAGATCACTGTGGATTTATATAGTACAATAGAGAACTAGCTGCCAGTTGCTCAATCAGACACCAACTACAGGACAGTCACTAGCGGGCCGACATGACAATACACCAGGCAGAGTCTGAGTCGGCCTTATCTTAGACTGTACATAACAAGCTATTGTTCTCAGATCTTGAGTCAATGCACATTCCAGAGGCTAGATTTGCCCATTTATAAAATCTGGCAGGGCTGCGCTTTTGCTTAGCAGGTAGCTGCAGATAAAAAGCAGAAGTTATGTGGGAAGAGTGGAATTTATGTGGTTAATGCAGAATGTACTAGTATGCAAGGGGTCACCCAGGGCAAGGGGCCAAGCCCAGTGAGAACAACATAATGTCTGACTAAAATGGCTGCAAACAGGCAGGCTTGCAAAAACAGCTTCCACAATCCCTCCTTGTTGATCCAAAGATCAAAGCAACAAGTCAGGATCCCTGCCAAAAGGGGGAATGTACCTGGAGTGTGGCGGATTATCCGATGGTGGGCGCTCAGAATCAAAGGATTAAAGAAGGGCTAGACATGAAACGTTGATTTCTCCACCATCCTGGTCCTGCCTGCCTTGCTGTGTTGTTCCAGCCTCCTGGTGCTGCCTGCCTTACTGTGTTGTTCCACCCTCCTGATGCTGCCTGCCTCACTGTGTTGTTCCACCCTCCTGGTGCTGCCTGCCTTACTGTGTTGTTCCAGCCTCCTGGTGCTGTCTGTCTTGCTGTGGTGTTCCACCCTCCTGGTGCTGCCTGCCTTGCTGTGTTGTTCCAGCCTCCTGGTGCTGTCTGTCTTGCTGTGTTGTTCCACCCTCCTGGTTCTGCCTGCCTTGCTGTGTTGTTCCACCCTCCTGGTGCTGCCTGCCTTGCTGTGTTGTTCCACCCTCGTGGTGCTGCCTGCCTTACTGTGTTGTTCCACCCTCCTGGTGCTGCCTGCCTTGCTGTGTTGTTCCAGCCTCCTGGTGCTGCCTGCCTTGCTGTATTGTTCCAGCCTCCTGGTGCTGCCTGCCTTGCTGTATTGTTCCAGCCTCCTGGTGCTGCCTGCCTTGCTGTATTGTTCCACCCTCCTGGTGCTGCCTGCCTTGCTGTGTTGTTCCAGCCTCCTGGTGCTGCCTGCCTTGCTGTATTGTTCCAGCCTCCTGGGCTGCCTGCCTTGCTGTGGTGTTCCAGCCTCCTGGTGCTGCCTGTCTTACTGAGTTGTTCCACCCTCCTGGTGCTGTCTGTCTTGTTGTGTTGTTCCACCCTCCTAGTGCTGCCTGTCTTACTGTGTTCTTCCAATTTTCTGCTTGAATGTGTTGAATTCCAGCATCTGCTGTTTTTTGTCTATATTTTCGAATTCTGTTCGGTCTAGCACTGTGGTGGTGCCACACAATGCAATAGAGGATATTCTATCTGTGAAGAGGAGTCTGAGTTTTCAGAAGGATATTACGGTGAATAAGTCCCCAGGGCCCAATGGTATCTATCCCAGGTTATTGAAAGAGGTAAGCGAAAAGATTGCTGGGGCCTTTACCAAGATCAGTTGCAGTGGAAGGAGCGACAGCGAGGACCAGAGGCCCGATGGGAAGGTGGGAGTAAAGTTTAGAAACTTGCTTCATGTATAGGCAGAGCACACACGAGCCAGAGCAGTCACTAGACTGCTGAGTAAGTGAGGCTTTTTAATTGGGCGGTTGCTTTACCTAAAATACTCCTTGGGTAGTGTATCCCACCCAACCTCCTTCTCTAACCAAAAAAAAAGGTTCTGTGCACCAATTGATAAGGTGACTGGTTTCATTTTTTTCACTTTTCAGTCATCTCGTTGGGAGGTTAGAACAGTGGGGATGGAGATTCGGGCAGTTGAATGTTCCTCCTGCAGAATGTGGGAGGTAAGGGTTCCCACCAGTGTCCCTGCTGACTACATCTGCGGGAAGTGCATCCAACTCCAGCTCCTCGAAAACTGCATTAGGGAACTGGAGCTGGAGCTGGATGAACTTCGGATCATTCGGGAGGCGGAGAGGGTTATTGAGAGGAGTTACAGGGAGGTAGTCACACTTCAGGTACAAGAAGGCAGATGGGTTACAGTCAGGGGACAGAAAGGGAACTGACAGGCAGTACAGAGATCCCCTGTGGCCGTTCCCCTCAACAACAAGTATACCATGTTGGAAACTGTTCGGAGGGAGCGACTTACCAGGGGTGAGCAATGTGGCACAGGGCTCTGGCACAGAGTCTGTCACTGTTGCTCAGAAGGGAAAGGGGAAGAGGAGCAGAGCAGTAGTCATTGGGAACTCCATAGTTAGGGGGACAGATAGGAGCTTCTGTGGGCACAAGAGAGACTCACGGTTGGTGTGTTGCCTCCCAGGTTCGTGATGTCTCTGATCATGTCTTTCGGATCTTTGAGGGGGAGGAGGAGCAGCCCCAAGTCCACATAGGCACCAATGACATAGGTAGGAAGAGAAATGGGGATTTAAGGCATAAACTCCAGCAGCTAAGTTGGAAACTTAGAGCTAGAACAGACAAAGTTGTTAGCTCTGGTTTGTTGCCTGTGCCATGTGCTTGTGAGGCGAGGAATAGAGAGAGAGAGAGAGAGAGAGAGAGAGAGAGAGAGAGAGAGAGGAGTTGAACACATGGCTACAGGGATGGTACAGGAGGAAGGGGTTGGTTTCCTGGATAATTGGGGCTCATCCTGGGGAAGGTGGGACCTGTACAAACAGGATGGTCTTCACCTGAACCAGAGGGATACCAATATCCTGGGGGTGGGGGGCATTTGCTAATGCTCTTTGGAGGGATTTAAACTAATTCAGCAAGAGGATGGTAACTGAAATTATAGTTCAAGTATATGGAAATTGAGAGTAGTGCGGTACGAAATAAGGTTTCAGGGTCACAAGATGGTCCTGGCAAGCAAAGAATTTGTTTGAAGTGTGTCTATTTCAATGCCTGGAGCATCCAGAATAAGGTGGGTGAATTTGCAGCATGGATTGGTACCTGGGATTTCAATGCTGTGACCATTTCAGAGACATGGATAGAGCAGGGACAGGAATGAATATTGCAGGTTCTGGGATTTAGATGTTTCAGGAAGAACAGAGAAGATGGTAAAAGAAGGGAAGGCGTGGCATTGTTAGTCAAGGGCAGTATTACGGTGGCAGAAAGGGTGTTTGATGAGGACTCATCTACTGAGGTAGTATGGGCTGAGGTTAGAAACAGGAAAAAGAGAGGTTACCCTGTTGAGAGTTTGCTGTAGGCTTCCAAATAGATCCAGAGATGTAGAGGAAAGGATAGCAAAGATGATTCTCGATTGGAGTGAGAGTAACAGGGTAGTTGTTATGGGGACTTTAAGTTCCCAAATATTGACTGGGAATACTATAGTTCAAGTAGCTTGGATGGGTCAGTTTTTGTCGAGTGTGTGCAGAATGGTTTCCTGACACAGAATGTAGACAGGCTAACAAGGGGCGAGGCCACATTGGATTTGATATTGGGTAACGAACCCAGCCAGGTGTTAGATTTGGAGGTAGGTTAGCATTTTGGTGATAGTGACCACAATTCGGTTATGTTTACCTTCGCGATGGAAAGAGATAGGCAAGAGTGAAAGCTGGGGGAAAGGCAATTATGATGCGATTAGACAAGATTTAGGATGCATTGGATGGGGAAGGAAACTACAGGAAATGGACACATTAGAAATGTGAACTTATTTAGGGAACACCTCCTGCGTGTCTTAGATAAGTATGTACCTGTCAGGCAGGGAGGAAGTTGTTGAGCGCGGGAGCCCTGGTTTATGAAGGAAGTTGAATCTCTGGTCAAGAAGAAGAAGAAGGCTTACATCAGGATGAAATGTGATGGCTCAGTTAGGGTGAGTGAGAGTTACACATTAGCCAGGAAAGACCTAAAGAGAGAACTAAGAAGAACCAGGAGGGGACATGAGAAGTCATTGGTGGGTAGGATCAGGGAAAACCCTAAAGCTTTATATAGGTATATCAGGAACAAAAGAATAACTAGAGTAAGATTAGGGACAATCAAGGACAGTAGTGAGAAGTTGTGCGTGGAGTCAGAGGATATGGGGAAGTGCTAAATGTCCATTTTTCATCAGTATTCACACTGGGAAAAAAAAGGTTATTGTGGAGGATACAAAAGTGCAGGCTACAAGACTAGATGGGATTGCAATACAGCAGGAGGAGGTGTTAGCAATTTTGGAAAGTGTGAATATAGATAAGTCCCCTTGACTGTATGGGATTTATCCTAGGATTCTCTGGGAATGCAAGGAGGAGATTGCAGAGCCTTTGACTTTGATCTTTATGTCATCATTGTTGATAGGAGTAGTGCCAGAAGACTGGAGGACAAATGTTGTTCTCTTGTTCAAAAAGGGGAGTAGAGACAACCCTGGAAATTATAGACCAGGGAGCCTTACTTCAGTTGTGGATGAAGTGTTGAAAAGGGTTATAAGAGATAGAATTTATAATCATCTCAACAGAAATAAGTTGGTTAGAGATAGTCAACAAGGTTTTGTGAAGGGAGGTCACGCCTCACAAACCTAAATGAGTTCTTTGAGAAGGTGACCAAACAGGTAGATGAAGGTAAAGAGGTTGATGTGGTGTATATCGATTTCAGTAAGATGTTTGGTAACTTTCCTCATGGTAGGTTATTGCACAAAGTACAGAGGCATGGGATTGAGGGTGAGTTAGCTATTTGGATCAGAAATTGGCTAACTGAAAGAAGACAGAGGGTGGCGGTTGATGGGAAATGTTTATCCTGGAGTTCAGTTACTAGTGGTGTACTGCAAGGATCTGTTTTGGGTCCACAGCTGTTTGTAATTTTTATAAATGACCTGGATAGTTGTAGAAGGATGGGTTAGTAAATTTGCAGATGACACTAAGGTCGGTCGAGTTGTGGATAGTGCCGAAGGATATTGTGGGTTACAGAGAGACATAGATAAGGTGCAGAACTTGGCTGAGAAGTAGCAAATGGAGTTTAATGCAGAAAAGTGTGAGGTGATTCACTTTGGAAGGAGTAACAGGAATGCCAAGTATTGGGTGAATGGTAAGATTCTTGGCAGTGTAGATGAGCAGAGAGATCTCGGTGTCCAGGTACATAGATCCTTGAAAGTTGCCACCCAGGTTGACAGGGCTGTTAAGAAGGCATACGGTGTGTTAGCTTTTATTAGTAGAGGGATTGAGTTTTGGAGCCATAAGGTCATGCTGCAGCTGTACGAAACTCTGGAGTGGCCACACTTGTAATATTGCGTACAGTTCTGGTCACTGTACAAAGCTCTGGTGCAGCCCCACTTGGAGTATTGTGTGCCGTTCTGGTCACCGCATTATAGGAAGGATGTGGAAGCTTTGGAAAGGGTTCAGAGGAGATTAATTAGGATGTTTCCTGGTATGGAGGGAAAGTCTTACGAGGAAAAGTTGAGGGGCTTGTGACTATTTTCATTAGAGAGAAGAAGGTTGAGAGGTGACTTAATTGAGACAGATAAGATAATTGTAGGTTTTGATCAGGTGGACAGCAAGAGCCTTTTTCCTCGGATGGTGCTGGCTAGTACAAGGGGACATAGCTTTAAATTGAGGGGTGATATATAAAGGACAGATGTCAGAGGTTGTTTCTTTACTCAGAGAGTAGTTAGGACGTGGAATGCACTGCCTACAACATTTGTAGAATGGCCAACTCTAAAGGGCATTTAAATGGTCTTTGGATAGGCATATGCACGAGATTGGAATAGTGTAGGTTAGATGGGCTTCAGATTGGGTTTCATAGGATGGCGCATGTTGAAGGCCTAAGGATCTGTCACAATACTAATAAAAGGTTTAATTCACACCCTTCAAATATTCATAGATATAGTTTCTGGAATAGTTTTAGCATTACCCAGATACAAAACAAAAATCACTAAAAGCATTAGGAGAAAGGACTCAAATAAAATTATGCAAGCAAATCAGTCTCTCAGGAAAAGCGGCCCGATGTTATTACAGGGAGAATTGAATCACAGGTACAGAAACTGGCAGACATTGGAATGTGGGTTGAATGAAAACATTGTAAGACACCCCATGGTAAAGGTAGGGCTGTTTATTAATAAGGCAAGAAAGAAACTGCTCACAACTTGTCAGTTAAAGAATTCTAACATTAAGTGTAACCACATAACTTTGTTGGAACTAACATTGTACCAACTTGCAAAAAATCAATATTCTTTTGTATTTCCTGCAATGAGGTTAATAAAGAATTTAAAAAGGTCCTCAAGAGATAGGCAAAAGTCCAATTAATTGGCAGTGATGGAGCCAATTTTGATAGGATCATTTAAGGGGCTTTTCGATGAGCACATGAATATGCAGGAAATGGAGGGATATGAGCCAAGGGCACACAGAAGGGATTAGTTTAATTTGGTTTCATGTTCAGCATAATATGGGGAGCATGTTCCTGTGCTGTACTGTTCTAAGAACTACATAGTGGACACTCTTACTGATACTGCTATCAGCAGATGCATTTGCAGTTGGCAGGTTGGTGAGCATGGGGTCAAGCATGTTTTTCCCGTTTCCCTTACCACCCACTGCAGTCTCAATCCAACTATGTCCTTTAGGACCCAATCAGTTTGATCAGAAGTGCTGCTGTTGTGTCACTCTGTTGAGTTGTCTCCCTCCTTCCTGCCTCTTTTGCTTGGAATCTCTCTCTGCTGTGTACACCTGACTGGGTTAGATTTGGACTCAGTGCCACATGGTATGTATAGTTAATGCAATACCTCTTTCTGTTCCCCATCTCTCCTTTGCTTTACTCCCATGCTGTCTAATCTGAAGGAGACAGTGGTGAGAGGGGAAGATAAAGCAACTCTCACAGTGAGGGGATTGCAAGGAATACCTGCTAATTTGGATCTTGCTGTGTGTTAAAGCAGTCAGTCAACAGGCCAGTTTGTTTCTGCATATGCTCACTGTGTCCTACATCCCAGGAGCTGGGACTCAGTGAGGAGGTAGGGAACTGTAAACTGATGGAGATACAGAGGGATTTTCCACATATGGTGAATGGGTAACATAGGAACTATAGAGGGTACAGGTCAGGCAGTTGGACAGAGACTATGGGGAGGGAATGCAGTTTGGTATGCACAAAAGCTAGGGTTCCAAATCCCTGAGCTGATTCCTTTCTGTCCAAGACCTGACATCTTCCCTCCCCACCCCCACCACCCCCATCACAACCTCTTGCCCCCAATCTCTATTTCATGCCTTTTTTTCTCTCCTTGTCCACTTACATTCCACAATCCCTTTAAAGCTTTATACCCATTTCAGAATTTCCAGTTTGCAGACTCCAGCTGTTCCCTCCTTACTATGGATGTGCAATACCTTTCCTCATCTTTTCCCCATTAGGATGGTCTCAGGACTCTCCACTTCTCCCTTGGATAAAACGGCCTGAACTCTCCCTATCCACCACTGCCCTCCTCCGCCTGGCCAAGCTCATCCTCACTCTGAACAACTTCTCTTTTAACTCTGTCCCCTTCTTCAGCCCAGAAGCATGGCCATGATTACCTGCATGAGTCCCAGTTATATCTTTATGAGCTAGTAATGTTCTTGTTCTGCTCCTATTCTGACCCCCACCCACAACTCTTTCTCCGATATATATCGATGATATCTTCAGTGCTACTTGTCCCTCTTGTCAATTCAACTTCCAATTTCTCACATTCACGTGATCCATCTCTGACTCTGCCCTTCCCTTCCTCGACATCTCTGTTTCCATTTCTGGGGATAGGCTGGCCACCAGGAAAAATCCACTGACTTCCACAATTACCTTGACAATACATCTTCACACCCTGCTTTCTGGAAAGACTCTAATATATTCTTCCAGTTCTTCCATCTTAGTCACATCTGTTCTGATGATGTCAGCTTCAACAAGGGGACCTCCGAAAAGTCTACTTCATCCTTAACTGAAGGTTCCCCAAAACCATTGTGTCAATGCCCTCAACAGGGTCTGACCCATCTCCTACACTTCAGACCTCTCTTCCTTCCCACAATGGCGATAGGGTGCCCCTTGTCCTCACCTATCATTCCACCAGCATTCACACCCAGATGATCATTAGCTGCCATTTCTGTCACATCCAATGGGATGCCACCATCAGAGACATATTTCCCCTCCCTCCACTCTCAGACTTCTTCAGGAATCATTCCCTCTAAGACACTTCCTCTTCGCTCCCCAACCCTCTGCACCACCCCAACCCCCAAACACTCACAGCCCCATGGCACTTTTGCAGTTGCAGAAGGTATAACAACTGACTGTTTACCTCATCCCTCTTTAGTATCCAATGGCCCAAACACACCTACTAGGTGAAGCATGGTTTAATCAAGGGGAGCTGAAAATGTGTTGCTGGAAAAGCGCAGCAGGTCAGGCAGCATCCAAGGAGCAGGAGAATCGACGTTTCGGGCATGAGCCCTTCTTCAGGAATCCTGAAGAAGGGAACATGCCCGAAACGTCGATTCTTCTGCTCCTTGGATGCTGCCTGACCTGCTGCGCTTTTCCAGCAACACATTTTCAGCTCTGATCTCCAGCATCTGCAGTCATCACTTTCTCTTTAATCAAGGGGAGGTCAAGTCCGACAAATCTGCTAGAATTCTTTGTGGAGGTAGCAAACAGGTTAGACCAAGGAGAGCCAATGGATGTTGTCTGCCTGGACTTCAAGAAGACCTTTAACAAGGTGACACATTGGAGGCTACTGAGTAAGATAAGGGCCCGTGGTGTCAGAGGCAAGGTGCTGGCATAGATTAAAGCCTGGCTGCTTGGCAGAAAGCAGAGAGTGGGGATAAAAGGGTCCTTCTCAGGATGGCAGCTGGTGACAAGTGGTGTTCCACAAGGCTCAGTGTTGGGACCACAACCTTTCACTTTATACATTAATGATCTGGATGAAGGAACTGAAGGGATTCTGGCTAAGCTTACAGACAACATAAAGATAGGTAGAGGGACAGGTTGCATTGAGGAGACATGGAGGCTGCAGAAGGATTTGGACAATTTAGGAGAGTGGGCATAGAAGTGGCAGATGGAGTACAACACGGAAAAGTGTGAGGTCATGCACTTTGGTAGGAAGAATAGGGACATGGACTGTTTTCTAAAGTAGGAGCAAATTCAGAAACTGGCACAGTGGTTAGCACTGCTGCCTCACAGCGCCAGAGACCATGGTTCAATTCCCGCCTCAGGCGACTGACTGTGTGGAGTTTGCACGTTCTCCCCGTGTCTGTGTGGGTTTCCTCTGGGTGCTCCAGTTTCCTCCCACAGTCCAAAGATGTGCAGGTTAGGTGAAGTGGCCATGATAAATTGCCTGTAGTGTTAGGTAAGGGATAAATGTAGGGGTATGGGTGGGTTGCGCTTCGGTGTGTCGGTGTAGACTTGTTGGGCCGAAGGGCCTGTTTCCACACTGTAAGTAATCTAATCTAAAAAAGCCTGAAGTGCAGAGACTTGGGAGTTCTAGTCCAGGATTCTCTCATGGTAAACTTGCAGGTTGAGTCAGTAGTTAGGAAGGCAAACGCAATTATGACATTTATTATGAGATGACTTGAATATAAAAGCAGGGTCATAGTTCTGAGGCCCTATAACTCTGGTCAGACTATATTTGGAGTACTGTGTGCAGTTTTGGGCACCATATTTCAGGAAGGATGTACTGGCCGTGGAGTGTGTTCTGAGGAGGTTCACGAGAATGGTCCCAGGAATGAAAAACCTAACATATGAGGAGTGTTTGAGGTCTCTGGGTTTATAATAGATGGTGTTTAGAAAGATCCTGGGTGGGGGTCGGGGGGGGGGGGGGTAGGGGGGTTGGGATCTAATTGAAACATACGGAATACTGAATGGTCTGGACAGAGTGGGTGTTGGGAAAATGGTTCCATTGGTAAGAGAGATTAAGACCTGAGGGCATAGCCTAAGAATCAAGGAAAGATTTTAGAATGGAAATAAGGTGAAACATCTTCAGCCAGAGAGTGGTGCATCTGTGGAATTCATTACCACAGAAGGCTGTGGAGGCCAGGTCAGTGAGTATTAGACTGAGATAGGTTTTTGAGTATCAAGGGCATCAAGGGTGACAGGGAGAGAACAGGAGAATGGGGTTGAGAAACTTAATGGAGCAGACCCGATTGGGTGAATGGCCTAATTTCTGTTCCTATGTCTTATGGTTTTGTGGTCTTATTCTGTCCATAAAAATGGCCCTGACCTTCCTCTTGGTTTGCACGTCAACATATCCCCTTGTTTCCTGGTGAACATCTCTGCCTCAGGCTTACAGCTGTGTTCCACTGAAGCTCAGCTGGATGAACAGTACCTTATTTTCTGCTTGCGAGCTCGACAGCCCTCTAGACTCAATACCAAGTTCAACAATTTCAGGGCTTGAGGCGCCTTCCCCCAACTCCCAGACATCAGGCTTTATGATCATGTGTTCTGCGATTACACACAACCCATTGGGAGCCATTAATAGATTGGCATGGTGGCTCAGTGGTTAGCACTGCTGCCTCACAGCACCAGGGTCCCAGGTTTGATTCCAGCCTCAGGCGACTGTCTATGTGGAGTTTGCACATTCGCCCCGTGTCTGTGTTGGTTTCCGTCCAAAGATTTGCAGGTCAGGTGAATTGGCCATACTAAGTAGTCCATAGTGTTAGGTACATTAGTCAGAGGGAAATAGGTCTGGGTGGGTTACTCTTCGGGGGGTTGCTGTGGACTTGTTGGGCCGAAGAACTGTTTCCACACTGCAGGTAATCTAATCTAATCAGCAGCCATTCTTTCTCCCAAGGTGATTGGAAACAACTATCTAACTGCTCCTCTTTTTGGGCTTTGCCTCCACCTATCCTTAACTGCTTACCTCCTACACCAGCCTATCTTCTGCATAAAAACTAACTTTATCCGAACTACCATCAGTTCTGAAGAAGGGTCCACTGGGCCTGAAAAGTTAACTCTGATTTATTATCACAGTTGCTGCCAAACGTACTGAGCATTTCCAGCAATTTCTGTTTCTGTTCCTATCTCATGCTTCCGAATTCCGATCTATTGCTCCCCAGTCCTGACCTCTTCCCCGTCACAATTTCTTCCTCCTCATTCAGGATCACTCCACTGACCTCTTTGCTCACCCCTACCTAGTCCAAGTCTCTTTGCCCTTGTCCTGATCTCTCTGTTCTCCCTGCTGTTCCAGTCTCTCTATCCCTCGTCCAGATCTCTTCCTTACTTCTCCACACCTACCAGTCTCTTTGGCCCTTGACCTGATCAACCCCCACCCTGCTGTGTTCCCCTGAAGTCCGTGCATATATGTTTTAAAGCGTCACATGGTCAGCATGCTCCATGGTAACAGCAAATGCCGCTGTTGAGTCAAAGAAATGTTCAGAGGTCGAATGGTACACGTGTGTTGACATCATTCCAAGATGGCCACCATGTTCATGGTTGGATTTACAAGGAGGTGACGCTTGGAGGACCAGAACCATGAGGAAAGAAAAAGGGGCCAGGAAGAGGCATCAGCAGCCACTATCTGAATGAATGACACTGGTTCAGTGTCTTTGAGAAATGTTCCACTGTCTCCCACCCATTGTCCTGTAACAAGATAGTACCTCTCACCAAATCTCCAACATTAATGCTCGAAAGATTCAGGGTTTGTCTGCACAGGTTCATTTCTTAAAATTGTCACTCTATCTCTGCCTGCATCTCTCTCTGTCTCTATGAAATGGCTTCTGTCTATGTCCTGATCTTTGTTTCTGATTCTGTCTAATTTTGTCTCTCTCCCTCTCTCTGTTTCCGTGCCAGTGAGGAGCACATGTACATGCCAAATGCTTCTAACTCTTGTCTGCTGGAGGAAAGATATCTTTGTTTCCCCCATCTCCAACTCCCCACACCTTGTTAAAGAAGGTTAAAGCAACAATAACATGTAAAATATGGTGTTAATTAGGATGTGAAAGGGAGACTTTTGTGCTTTCTGTTAAGTGCAAAGTAAACAAAATACAAACTCTAAACACATGTGGGAGCATGCTAGAGGATGTCCAAAAAATGAAGAGCAGATCGAATCTTTTATGTCCACAAATGTTGACAGAACAACGGAATTTCTTAAGCATTATAGAACATAGAACAGTACAGCACAGTACAGGCCCTTCGGCCCGCGATGTCGTGCTGACCTTTTATCCTACTTAAGATCGAACTAACCTACATGCCCCTCGTTGTATTATCTTCCATGTGCCTGTCCAAGAATTGGTTAAATGTACCTAATGTCTCTGACTCTACTACCACCACTGGCGGTGCATTCCAAACACCCACCACTCTCTGAGTAAAGAACCTCCCTCTGACACCTTCCTCCAATCACCTTAAAATTATGCCCTCTTGTGATAGCCATTTCTGCCCTGGGAAAAAGTCTCTGGCTATCCACTCTATCTAAGCCTCTCAACATCTTGTACATCTCTATCAAATCACCTCTCATCTTTCTTTGCTCCAATGAGAAAAGCTTGAGCTCCCACAACCTCTCTTCATAAGACAAGCCCTCCAATCCAGGCAGTATGTTGGTAACCCTCCTCTCCACCCTCTCTAAAGCAGCTACATCCTTCCTATCATCAGGCAACCAAGAGTGGTCTAAGTAGGGTTTTATAGAGCTGCAGCATAACCTCATGACTCTTAAACTCAATCCCCCTGCTAATGAAAACCAATACATCAAATGCCATCTTCACAACCCTATCAACTTGGGTGGCAACTTTGTGGGACTTGTGGACATCAAGATCCCTCTGTTCCTCCACACTGCCAAGAATCCTGCCTTTATCCCTGTATTCTGCATTCAAATTTGACCTTCCAAAATGAATCACTTTGCACTTTTCCAGGTTGAATTCAATCTGCCATTTCTTCGTCCATTTCTGCATCCTGTTAATGTCCCGTTGCAACCTGCAACAGCCCTCCACACTATCCACAACTCCACCAACCTTCGTGTCATCAGCAAACTTACTAACGCACCCTTCCACTTCCTCAACCAAGCCATTTATAAAAATCACAAAAAGCAGAGTTCCTAGACAGATCCCAGTGGAACGCCAATGGTCACTAAACTCCACACTGAATACTTTCCATCTACTACCACCCTCTGTCTTCTATGGGCCAGCCAATTCTGTATCTCGACAGTCAAACTCCCTGTATTCAATTCCTCCTTACTTTCTGAACGAGCCTCCCATGGGGAACCTTATTAAACACCTTGCTAGAATCCATATAAACCACATCCATTGATCTACTTTCATCAATACATTTTGTCACAACCTCAAATAATTCAATAAAGTTCAATAAGATCTCTCAAATATTTCAATGAGGCATGATGTGCCCCTCACAAAGCCAAGCTGACTATCTCTAATCAAACTATGCTTTCCAACTAATCATAATTCCTGTCTCTCAGAATCATCTCGAATACTTTGCCCACCACCAACATAAGACTGAATGGTCTGTAATTCCCAGGATTATCCCTGTTCCCTTTCTTGAACAAGGCAATAACATTTGCCACCTTCCAATCATCTGGTACTACTCCACTGGATAGTGTGGACGCAAAGATCATCGCCAAACGCACAGCGATCTCTTTCCTCACTTCCCCCTGAAACCTTGACATATCTGTCCTCATGTTTTTCAAAATTTCCAGCACATCGTCCTTAACATCAACCTAATATCAACCTAATATCAACTTAACATTAACCTAATATCAGCCTGTTTCACACTGTCCTCACAAACGACAACGTCTCTCTCAGTAGTGAATACTGAAGCAAAATATTCATTAAAGATGTCCCCTACCTCCTCCGACCCGAAGCATACATTCCCTACACCATTCCTGATTGGCCCTACTCTCACTCTGGCCATCCTCTTGTTCCTCACATAAGTGTAGAATACCGTAGGGTTTTCCTTAATTCTACGCGCTAAAGCTTTTCCATGCCCCCTTCTAGCTCTCCTCAGTCCATCCTTCAGTTCCTTCCTGGCTGCCTTGTAGCCCTCTAGAGTCCTGTCTGATCCTTGCCTCCTCAACCTTAAGCAAGCTTATTTCTTCCTCTTGACTGGATATTCCACATCCCTTGTCACCCAAGATTCCTTCACGCTACCATCCTTTTCTTGCCTCAGAAGGACAAACCTATCCAGCATTTGCAGTAAGTGCTCCTTCCACATTATCGACATGCATTTCCCTGAGAACATCTGTTCCCAATTTATGCTCCACAGTTCATGCCTAATAGCTTTGTAATTCCCCCTTTCCCAAATTAAATACCTCCCCACACTATCTGCTCCAATTCTTCTCCATGACCATAGTAAATATCAGGGAGTTAGGATCACTATAACTGAAATGCTCTCCCACTGAAAGATCTGACACCAGACCTGGTTCGTTTCAAGCACCAAATCCAACATGGCCTCCCCTCTTGTCAGCCTATCCACATCCTGGACACACCTGACAAAATCTACTCCATCCAAACTCTTTGCACTAAGTCAGATCCAATCAACATTGAGAAAGTTGAAGTCACCCATGGTAACTTCTGC
This sequence comes from Chiloscyllium punctatum, assembly GCF_047496795.1. Classification (NCBI taxonomy): domain Eukaryota; kingdom Metazoa; phylum Chordata; class Chondrichthyes; order Orectolobiformes; family Hemiscylliidae; genus Chiloscyllium; species Chiloscyllium punctatum. The sequence goes on from NC_092753.1 coordinate 24,484,703, forward strand.
ACTGTTCCAAAATCTGCCTCCCAATGTGTTTCTCCGTGTCTCTGTTGCTGTGAGGAGGTCTATAGGAAACTCCCAATAAAGTGAATGCTCCTTTCCTGTTTCTGACTTCCACCATAATTATTCAGTTGGCAAACCCTCCTCAACAACCTCCCTTTCTGCAGCTGTGATACTGTCCCTGATTAGGAATCCCACTCCCCCACCTCTTTTACCTCCCTCCCTATTCCTTTTGAAACACTTAAACCCTGGAACATCCAACAACCATTCCTGTCCCTGTGATATCCAAGCCTCTGTAATAGCCACAGCACTTTAGCTCCAAGTACAGATCCATGCTCTAAGTTCATCATCCTTATTCCTGACACGTCTTGCATTAAAATGGACATACTTCACCCCATCACACCGACTGCAACTTTGCCCTATCAACTGTCTGTCTTTCCTCACAGATTCTCTGCACACTCTATCTACCTGTACACCTGTTACCCCATCCTCAAATCTGTAACTATGGTTACCACAACCACTCCCCTCCAAATTCTTTGTTGATGATGGAAGGACATTATCCTGCTTTCAAGCAGAATAATCAGGGCTTTTTAAAAACTTCTGAGATGAAATCGTAATATCTTCATAGAATCCCTACAGTGTGGGAAGGAGGCCATTCGGCCAATTTAGTCCAAACCAACCCTCAGAAGAGAGCTCTGCCCAGAGGTGGCACGGTGGCTCAGTGAGGGGTGGCATGGTGGCTCAGTGGTTAGCGCTGCTGCCTCACAGTGCCAGGGACCCGGCTTTGATTCCCACCTCAGGCGACTGCCTGTGTGGAGTATGCACATTCTCCCTGTGTCTGCGTGGGTTTCCTATGGGTTCTCCGGTTTCCACTCATAATCCAAAAGATGTGCCGGCTTGGTGAATTGGTTGTGCTAAATTGCCCATAATGCAAGGTGCATTAGTCAGGGTTAAATATAGGATCGGGGAATGAGTCTGGGTGGGCTACTCTTTGGAGGGTCGGTATGGACTTGTTGGGCCAAAGGACCTGTTGCCACTCTGTAGGAAATCTAACCTAATCTAATCAGACCCAACTCCCACCTTATCCCCGTAACCCTGCATTTCTCAATGTCAGTCTACCTAGCTTACAGTTCCTTGGCGATTTAGCATGGTCAATCCACCTAAGCTGTGCATCTTTGGACTGTGGGTGGAAACCGGACCACCTGGAAAAAACCCTGCAGATTCGGGGAAAATGTGGAAACTCCACACAATCGCTGGAGGATGGGATCAAGTCCATCTCCCTGGCAGTCCGAACCACTGATCCATCATGCTACCCACAAACCTTTCACTAAATCTTTTAATTTCACATCGCACACAACCTGGTTCAGTATGGATGTTGGAAGTGCTTACTCAAGAGTAAGGAGATTTCTCAGAATAGTTGAGAAACCCTCATTTGAAAGTAAGTAACATCAAATAACATTTAATAAAATCAGAATCTCTACAGTGTGGAAGCAAACTATTCATCCCATTCTGTCCACACCAACCTTATCCCTGTAATTTCCATAACTAATGACAATTTAACATGGCCATTCCACTGAAACTGCACAACTCGGCACTGTGGGACGAAACCAGATATGTGCAAACAAACTGGGGCTAGAATTGAACTTTGCCCCTGGCACTGTGAGGCAGTAGTGCTAACCACTAAGCCACTGTGCTGCCTTGTCACTTTGGTAAGGTCAGAAACTTGTGTTTACATGTGATACCTGAGCTTCAAGTTCATTCTAGTTGTTGGACCCCTCACATTAATAGCCTGACTCGGCCGACTACAACTGCAAAGAGGGACAGGTTCCTGAAACATCGAGAGATACTTGCTTGCCGATATCCAGGTCAAACCAGACCAGACTTGATGTCAGTGTCATCCATCATTTACTTTGGACAATCAATGGAAATTTATTGAAAATATAACTTTCAAATGTACCATTTCAGCTTTTATTAAAGAACATTCATGTCATTCCCAACATTTCCTATTGTTAGGTTGTCAGGAAGATTGACATTCTCATGCAGAAAAACAAATGAAATATTGTTTTAGTTACAAGATTTTTTTTTGGTTTGAATTCACATGTTCCTTATTTAAAAAAAGGATCAAGAAATTTATCCCAAGGAGACTTCAGAACATCTCTCAGCTCTTCTCTGAATTTCCTCTGGGTTGCTGCATAAATGCACGTATTTGTACAGGAACTTAAATACACAAGCAGATATCCTGTTTCCGTGGCGACATATCCAGGATTGGAGTAATCACCTTGATAGTAGACATTGCTTGATAGTCTGGTGGCTGCAAAACTTCCAACAGATGTTAACCACAACAGAATAAAGCTGCCTGACACAGTGAAGAGTAATATGATGGATTTCCTCCGACCTCTCACCTCTGGATCACTCTGACTCTCGGTGCTTTTAGCTCGGAGTCCCTTGCGTGTTCTGTTAGCCAATAAAATACGTCTGACAGTCAAAGAATTAAACAAGGTCATGAGAGCAAAAGGAAGCAAAACGACTGACGCTGACTGCATCCAACTATACACTGACCATGCAGGTATTGTATAAACAGCTGCTTTTGTCCTGCACCCCCAGTGCACATTGTTAATTATTTGTTCAGCTTCGTATGAAAACAACATAGGAATACCCTTTAAACAAGTCAGGACTGAAGATGTTGCTATAACTGTAGTTGCAATTCTCTTGGTGCAGTACTTTTCTTTAAAGTCATGACAACAGATCGCCACAAATCGATCAAATGTGAATGTGACTGTGAACCACACTGACATATCCAGCGTAGCAAAAGCTATGTACAAGACAAACTTACAAACAGCAGTGTAAGACAGAAAGGAATAGGGAAAGTGATAATTAAATATCAAGTACACAATCACATTGAAGATCATGACAAATAGATCTGCCACTGCCATGCCTACCATGTAGACAGAGATGCATTTCAAAAGGCCACAATTTCCTCTGGAGAGAATCATAATTGTCATAACATTTGCTGCAAGAAACGGACAGAGAAGTGGAAAATTATTGTGTGCTTCACATCGTAAGTTCATTTCTGTTATATCTTACTTAGGCTTTCAGGTGTACTGCTTAGTCATATACATTAATAGGAAGGTGGAAACTGAAAGTGTTGTCAGGATGAAAAGTGGTTTCATAATCTATGTTTGTTCCAGTAGAGTTTGGCTGGAATTTGCCAAGGAAGTGATAATGGATGGACAAATGGTGGCAGATCTTTGAAGGCTAAGGTAGTAGGCAGATTTCTGCCTCTTCTCTTCATGCCACAGCTTGTGGCCTTCTGCATAAAGGGTGGTGATCTTCAAAGGTGAGTCACTCAGCAGATACTTATAAATCAGGTGACTTGACCAATACTCTAAAAAGAATGGTGCTCAATGAGCTACTTTAGCAGACTAGCATGATCTGAGTGGATTTGTGCCACTCAGGTGACATACGATTACTGTCACCAGTAGCACAGAATGTCACCATCTCTGCTTATCATTCAATGACATGACCATATTTAAATTCCCCATGATGAACATTTAGGCTGGACAAGAAACTGAACTGGACTTATGTTATGGACCCCGACAAAACATTTACGAAGGTAGCTGAGACCTTAACATTTTTTGTTAACTTAGGCAGATGGAAGGTGGATATTCCAGGACTCATGCAGCTGGTCAAACCACTCAGTTTTAAACAAAACAGAATTTATTTAAAGCCTACTGAATGAATCATGAACAGAAAAGAGAACAGAATGTAGAGTGTAGAGTAGCAACCAAACTGAAAATCCATCCCAATCTATCTAGAAAACTAGCCATCCGGATACATGAACATCAACTAGCCACAAAAAGACATGTCCCTCTTTCACTAGTATCCTTACATGCAGATGAGGAAGGACACCACTTCAACTGGGACAACACATCCATCCTAGGACATGCCCAACAGAGACATGTAGGAGAATTCCTAGAAGCATGGCATTCCAACCGGAACTCTATCAACAAACACATTGACTTGGATCATATTTACCAACCCCCTGAGAAAAAGAACAGGAAATGACATCACCGTAGGAAATGACATCACCACCAGAAATGGCACTACTAACCCAAGGAAACCTAAACATGTAAATAGAAAGTGGGCTGCACCCCCAGTGTTTCATCCGGAGGTTAAAGTATGGTGATGAAATGTCTGACAATGAACATTCCAGCTGAGCGAGCAAACCTACATCCAGAACCTCAACCTGAGCTACAAATCAACTCAAAGACCAGCTGATGTTACTGATTGGTGGAGCAGGCTCGAAGGGCCTACTCTTGCTCCGAGTTCTTATGTTCTTAAAAGCTTTAGTTACTACCTTCCCAGCTTAGTACTTTCCAGCTTATTTCCGCATAATTCCCCAGCTGATAGTAATAACTCTTGCAGGTCATTATGATTCACTTCCTGAAAGTAATTCAATAATTTACCTCAATTTTTGACAACTTCCTCATTGTCCAATTTAATTTGAGGAATGTCCAATTCAGAATCCTCTAAACTAGTTCTTCACTCTGCGTTGTAACTCGTTTCACATTCCCCTTTTGCTTTCCTTCCTGATCAAAATACTTTTGAATATATTCACATGACATACTTGACGAAATTTCTTTCTGTCTGGAGTCTTTATCAAATAGGTCACCTCACTCACTCTCATTTTAACGTAATAAGATCCATTAAACCTTCGTTTAAAAGGTTCATCTACCACTGGAAGTAACTTTATCTCCAATAGCAAAATTGCGAGTTTTTAACTCATTGGCTACTTCCTGTTTCATTGTATGTTGTAATGTTTTTTAAAAGCTATGTAGCCAGCACCCCCACTCCATTTAGTCATTCCATAAAATTTGACACATAGTTCAAACATGTGGTCTCTGAATTCTGGCTTACCAATTTCTCCTTAATCAATTTTAGTGGCCCTCTCACTTCATGCCCAAAAACTAATTCAAATGGACTGAATTTGTTCGATTTACAGATAGTACAAATGGAAATCCTTTACCCTAATCATCTGGGTAGTGTTGACTACAAGCCCTGAACATGGTCTTTGATATCTAATGTCATCTTTCCATCACTCCCTGTGATTCTGGCTGGTATGCATTGGATTTGAATTGTTTTATTCCCAAGCTGTCCATTTCTTCCTTGAACAATTTTGATGTGAAGTTTAACCCTTTATCTGATTGTATCTTTTTGGGTAGCCCATACAGAGTCATAGAGTCATAGAGATGTACAGCATGGAATCAGACCCTTCAGTCCAACCTGTCCATGCCAACCAGATATCCGAATCTAATCTCGTCCCACCTGGCAGCACCTGGCCCATATCCTCCCAACCCTTCCTATATACCCTTCCAGATGCCCTTTAAATGTTATAATTGTATCAGCCTCAATCACTTCCTCTGGCAGCTCATTCCACACACGCACCACCCACTACATGAAAAAGTTGCCCCTTGAGTCTTATATCTTTCTCCTCTCACCCTAAAATATGCCCACTAGTTCTGAACTCCCCCCACTCAGGGAAAATACCTTGTCTATTTACCGTATCCATGCTCCTCATGATTTTACAAACCTCTATAAGGACACCCCTCAGCCTCCGACATTCAGGGAAAACAGCCCCAGCCTATTCAACTTTGCTGTACAGCTTAAGTCCTCCAACCTTGACAACATCCTTGTAAATCTTTTCTGAGGCCTTTCAAGTTTCACAACATATTTCCAATAGGAAGGAGACCAGAATTGCACGCAATATTCCAACAGTGGCCTTACCAATGTCCTCTACAGCCTCAACATGACCTCCCAACTCCTGTACTCAATACTCTGACCAATAAAGGAAGCATACCAAACACCTTCTTCACTATCCTATCTACCTGCGACTCCACTTTCAAGAAGCTATGAACCTGCACTCCAAGGTCTCTTTGTTCAGCAACACTCCCTAGGACCTTACCATTAAGTGCAGTAGTCCTGCTGAGATTTGCTTTCCTAAAATGCAGCACCTCTTATTTATCTAAATTAAACTCCATCTGCCACTCCTCAGCCCATTCTTGTGAAAACTTTGAATAACTCTTCTACAATCCTTTTCGCTGTGATATTGCCTCATGGAATGTCTCCAGAAATCTAGTGGACACATCCATCAATGTTACCAAATATTGATTCCCACTTTTTGTTTCAGGTAGGGGTCTTACACAATCAATCAAGACTCTAGTGGAAAGTTCCTCAAATGCAGGAATGGGTATTAAAGGTATAAATTTTATTATTGCCTGTGTTTTTTCCAAATACTTGACATGTACGGCATGTCTGGAAACATTCACCTACATACTTGTGCAGTCCAGGTCAGTAATAATATTTTTGTATTTTAGCACAGGTTGGACTGAAGGGTCTGTTTCCGTGCTGTACATCTCCTTGACTCTATGACTCTAAATGACCTCCTACTGGTAGTTCATGCACCTCCAGTAACACCTTCTTTCTATAACCCACTGTCAATACAACTTGACGAACTTCTGCCCATTTCTCATCCTCCTGAATACGTGATGGTCTCCATTTCCTCATTAAGACATTATTTTTAAGATAGTAGTACACAGGGATACATTCAGTTTCTCTTCTGTGTATGCTTTTCGATACAATTGCTTCAGTTTTTCATCTTCCTGCTGTAACTCAGTTAATTTCTCTGAGCTAAAGATGTCTGCTTTGTCATGCATCTGCTCCCGTTTTGTTCTCAACCATCTGATCAAACCAGCGTGTCTGATAATTTCATTTCATATTTCTTACTTCTCTTTGATCTCTCCTGTTTGAACTACTGACATTGTGACCTCCTTACCACACAGTCAGGAAGAATCCCAGGGCATGCTTCTTGTAATAGCTCAGTTGCCTGATTGTCCACTGGGCTTATCAACCACAGTAGGCAGCACTCCTACCTGTGAACCAGCTATATCGTAAGCAAGGACAAATTGTATTCCTGTAGCTCAGAGTTTTTCCAGTACTTCGACTGTCACTTCTCCACTTTGCACTCTAACCTCACTTTCTCACTTTACATACTTGAGCCCTCTTGTCTCACCGTGAGTTCCACTTACTAGCACATTTTCTGGCACTGGTCCTTCGGAGGTCCTTCGGAGGGGGGGGGGCAGCACGGTGGCACGGTGGTGAGCACTGCTGCCTCACAGCGCCAGAGACCTGGGTTCAATTCCCACCTCAGGCGACTGTCTGTGTGGAGTTTGCACGTTCTCCCCGTGTCTGCGTGGGTTTCCTCCGGGTGCTCCGGTTTCCTCCCACAGTCCAAAGATGTGCAGGTCAGGTGAATTCGCCATTCTAAATTGCCTCTAGTGTTAGGTCAGGGGTAAATGTAGGGGTATGGGTGGGTTGCGCTTCGGCGGGGCGGTGTGGACTTGTTGGGCCGAAGGGCCTGTTTCCACACCGTAAGTAATCTAATCTCACCATTCAAAATCCTGCTGGTCCCTGAATATGTGAGTAAACTTTACCTTCACAAGTATATGGTTTTAGAAGATCTGGCACTTCCTCCTGAACCAACCTCCGATCAGCTTGTACATTCCGGTCTCCATTGTGCTTTCCTTTACAACTCCAACAAAATTCACGGGCTTTTCCTACTTTCCCAGTGCTTTTCTTTACTGACCAACACTGTGCGTTCATGTGGCCAACTTTAATGCAGTGAAAGCACCAGAGATTTTTAACTTCTCTTTCCCCATCACGGTTTTCTTTTTACCCTGTGGTAGGTTATTCTTACAATCTTCACTGAGGTTTACAGTTCCCTTATCATGTGAGGATTTCTCTCTTCCCCCAGTTTCTATCCCTCATGGGTTGAAATTGTTGGAAACCAAACTTTGATTTATGAACCATCTCGCAATCATCAGCCATTTCAGCTGCTCGTTGTTTTAACTCTCTGTTCTTCCATGAGTTCTCATTATTGCTGGAAGTGCATTTCTGAACTCCTCCAAAATAATCATCCCCGGAAGAATGTCATGGGTATGCTCGATTTTTAGTGCCTTTATCCACCTATCAAATGTACGTTGTTTGATCCTTTCAAACTGAAGAGTATGTTTGAGCAAGGTCGCTCCTTAGGATTCCTGAAATGTTATCTGTAGTGTTCTGGCACAAGCTCATATCTACTTAAGATGTCTTTCTTCACATCCTCATATTCCCCAGATGCCTCTTGTGATAGTGATTCAAATACCTCACTAGCTCTACCTACCAGCTTTGTTTGAATCAACAAAACCCACATGGTCACTGGCCACTTCATTTGTTTAGCCACTTGCTCAAATGAGGTGAAAAAGGCTTCTACATCTTTCTGATCAAATTTAGACAATGTTTGTATATATTTGAACAGATCCCCACCAAGCCTTCTGTTATGATGGGTTTGGTCATCCTCATTAAGCTTACCTTCTGCATTCACCTCTACCCTTTTCAGCCAACTTTTCTTTGTAAGTACCAATTTCTGAAGTTCAAACTCTCTCTCTTTCTCCCTTTCCTCTCTCTGTCCTTTTCTTTTTGTTCTGCTCAGGCGATCCATTCATTTTTTCTTTCCTCTGCTTTTAATTGGAATTCAAACAGTTTCATGTCTTCTTCCTCTTCTTTGTCTTCTAACTGTTGTTGCCTAACTTGCAATTTGAATTTTTCTAACTCCACTGCACTTGCCTCTTTCTTTGATATATCCAAGCACTTGACCAACTCCATTACCATTTCAGCTTTGGTTTTGGGACAAACCCAATCCTAACGTATTTGTTAATTCTAAATGTATGTCCTTCCTCTGTCTTTCTAAACTTTCTTGGCAAATTTGGGAAACGCCTGCAAACCCCAGGATGTACTTAGCAATGTCAAAGCCATTTCCAAAGATTCTAATGACATTTGCAGCACATTTAAATGTTGAGCGATTTTGGTAATAACCAAATCCTTTTTCAGAGACGCAGCAATTTCAGCTCCAGCTTGACTGTCATTTCCAGCGGCTTTGCCTTTTTCACCTTCTGGAAAGCCCCAATGTCATTTCTTCCACCCCCAGAACAAACCCTACAAAGGGACTCCAATCTGTAATGGATCAGACCAGACCCCTTCCAAACATTTTAAGAAGGTTACCCAGATGGTCACTTGTTTTATGCAGATGTAAGGTAGATATTCCAGGAATTATGTTGCTGGTTCAAACCAATCAGTTTTAAGCAAAACAGAATTAACCTACAGTCTACCAAATGAAACACAAACAAAAGAGTACAGAACACAGAGCAACAACCCATCTGAAAGCCCAGGTGACCCTATTGCAAACTAATGATGTTGTTCCAATTTATTGCAACATCCCCTTTAACTCAGCCTTTTTAAAAAGGGTAAGTTCAAACACAGGTTCTGACATGTGAGATGTCAGAGAGAGAGGATCAGCTAGGGATCATTTGCTGAAGCATGGAACTTCTTTTAACTGAACCCCCTGTTTCTCTGATGTTTCTTTCTGAAATATGTTCCATGTTAACATTCAAAGAATGTGAGGTGAAGGTGTCTGAAAATCCAATAAATGATCATAACATAAAATTAGATTAAGATGAGCAATTCAATTGTTATCAGAAGGGGCAGAATAGTGTCAAACTTCAGTGACTGATCCTCTCTGAAAGGGAAGGCGAGTCCCTGACTGGGGTAAGGAATCCCAAGCTCTCAATGTTGCAGTGGTGCAGTGAGTTTACACACTGGGTATACCTGACCCCCATGGACTGCAGCAATTCAAGACTGATTTCTGCACCAATCTCTGAACAGCAATGGAAGTAGCCAGTGACAGTGACCTCTTTGGGATGAATAAAGACACCTCTGCAATAACAAATAAACATAAAGAAATAATGCCCAGGTTGCTTGTAAATGATTGAGAAGGGTTGTCTGGTAATTTGGAACTTACGGAATATCAGCCCTGCAGACAACAGCCAGAGCATTCTCTTGTTTTTTGAAAGCACTTCCTCTCTGATCAACTCAAACATATTTTTGAGTCAGCATTGTGCTCTGAACAGATATAGCCATGAATTTTTAACGCATATGTTGCGCCATCCAATATCATACCTTCTTTCAATTTAAACTACAGACCTATTTAAGTAACAGATGGAAACAATGTTAAATTAGAATTGTTTTCCAGGTTTCCCAAGTGTAGGAGAAATGGTGAAGCATGACTCTCAGTCTGAGGCCAGCGAATGAAGGGAAAGAGAGAGCGAGCATCACAAGACACAAAGCATTCATCTCAAACTGTATTGAGGAGCGGGAAGGGGGAGAGGAAAAACGGGAATTCCGGGAGTGTGCAACAGGAGGGAATCAGACAAGGAGCCAGACAGCAAGATCCCTATTGGCCACGGACAGTGGGAAATAGTGCAGGAGTCTTATTGATCACGGACAATAGGAAATAGGGCAGGAGTCTTATTGATCACGGACAATAGGAAATAGGGCAGGAGTCTTATTGGTCATTGACAGTGGGAAATAGGCAGAAGTCTTATTGTTCACGGATAGTGGGAAATAGTGCAGGAGCCTTATTGATCAAGGACAATAGGAAATGGGGCTGGAGCCTTATTAGTCATGGACAGTAGGAAATAGTGCAGGAGTCTTATTGATCACGGGCAGTGGGAAATAGTGCAGGAGTCTAATTGATCATGGACAGTGGGAAATAGTGCAGGAGCCTTATTGGTCACGGACAGTGGGAAATAGTGCAGGAGCCTTATTGGTCATGGACAGATGGCAAAACTGTATGAACCCAAGTGATCAAGGACAGGAGGTAAGCGAACAGGAGTTTGATTGATCATGGATAGTTTTCAGGGCAGAAGAATGCCTATTGATCCAAAATGGGGGGCAGGGGGTGGGGGGTGGTGGGGGTGGGGAGGACATGTTTGGGGCAAGGCAGCAGGAGACCATTGATCAAAGAGTTGTGGAAAGAAAACATGAGGTTTTATTGAACATATAGAGGAGGCAGTACAGCAGGGACAATATTGATCAAGACATCTAGAATTTTATTGATCAAGATATTTGGAATTTTATTGATCATCACCTTGAAGCCATGAATGTAACAGGGGGGAGTGATCATCCATTCCGCAAAAACTTGTTACTTACTGGATTCCAAATACACGACTGAAAGACCAAGAATTTTAAAAAGGTACTGCAAATATCCAACAGGTCAGGCAGTGCAGTAAGAGATTAAACATTGCCTTTTCAGATTTGTGAGCTTTCTGCAGCATTCTGATTTCTATTTGTTATGGACACGGCCAGACCCCCTCAAAATATTTTAAGCCTCGACTCAAACATTTTCTTATTTTAAGGGCAGATGTGAAGTGGATATTGCTGGTGTAACGCAGCTGGTCAAACCACTCGGCATTAAGCAAAACAAAACTTAATTAAACATGACAGCTGAAAATCAACAAAAGAAGGCAGAATTTAGAATAAGCTAACTATTGGAAAATGTAACTGACCCGATACAGTAACTGTTATTAATTAACAGTCCCAAGGCAACAACACCCAAGAACACATACCTTGGCAAAAAGGAAAGTTCAAACGCAGGTTCATACAGGCAAGAGGGAGCAATATCCAAAGGGATAGCTCAGAGGAAAATCAGAAGAGTTCTTCATTGAAGCTTGCAACTCCTCTGGATTCTCACAGCTTGTGATTGCTATCGCAAAATCAAACTAGAAATAAAGTGAACTGGGAGAACTGGCAATTCCCCTACCATTGTTAAACTAGATCCTTAGGTAGCTCTGCCTTTACAATCCTTATTCCAAAAACCTCAGACAAAAGAACCTTTTCAAAGTGACAGCATCATTGCGTAATTTCCTCGCCTTTTTGACTGTCTGACATTAAAGTGGTTACAGCATTTGCTTGTCTCTCTTTGATGATACAAGCACATTCCTGATATCACTCAAAATGATCACTTTTCTCTGGGTCAAACAGGAAAGAGAGCGGGAGATCAAACAAGATGTGATAGGCTGAAATCTTTGCCATGAATGTCATTCACACTTTTTCAATATAGTGCACTCTGGTATTCCCAGAATATTCCTCATCATGCGTCGGGGCCAGTTTTGGGGCTGCATTCTGGCGTCAGGAATTATTCATGATGTCTCCACAACAAGAGTCGGTTCCCAGAGACCCTTTACTGTTTCTTCCAAGAAGCATTTCATAAACTGTGGAGTTGCCTCAGACTGCATTGTCCACATTAAACAGCGTGCAGGACGTGGGCGGCACGGTGGCACAGTGGTTAGCACTGCCAGAGACCCGGGTTCATTTCCCGGCTCAGGCGACTGACTGTGTGGAGTTTGCACATTCTCCCCGTGTCTGCGTGGGCTTCCTCCGGGTGCTCCGGTTTCCTCCCACAGTCCAAAGATGTGCAGGCCAGGTGAATTGGCCATGCTAAATTGTCTGTAGTGTTAGGTAAGGGGTAAATGTAGTGGTATGGGTGGGTTGCGCTTTGGCAGGTCGGTGTGGACTTTTTGGGCCGAAGGGCCTGTTTCCACACTGTAATCTAATCAAGCACAGACACTGCACTGTACAAGGTACAAGGGACTGGAGGTAGAGGGAGAGACAGAGAGCGAAACTCCTGTGCTACATCAAAGAATTTCAAGATCCCATTTTGCATCACTGAGACAAACACATCCCTTGCCACACGCACGGTTGAAATTCTGTATTCTGTCGGCTCCAAGATTGTGTGGCTCTGGTGTCAGAGGGGAAATGTTAATGTAACTATCAGGCACCAAACTTTCAGCTCCCATGACAACGCTTCATCAACAAGGATTCACTGACTTACCAGGTACACCAAAGGCTGCCAGAATGGGATAATAAATATCCTTTATCAGGAGGATTGCTGGCCGTCCCATTCTATTTTCAAGGGAATGGGAATTCACTTTGCCCTGATAGGTTCCAGAGAAACTGTGGATCCTACCCAAAACTGAGTCCCATTTATGACTCTCTCTGTACCCAGGTGAGATCAGTCAGTGACATCATGTGGAACATTACTTACTCCCATTAAACAAATAACATTGCATTCTCTGCTTCCCCATTCTCTCCTGGGATCAGCATCTCGCAATAATGACAGTGTAGGAGGAGGGCATTTTAGCAAATACCAGAGGTTACAGCAACTCACAATTCATATTTTAATGAGTTGGATTTATTCTGTGGAATTAAAGTTGCTGCATGAATATACTTATTTATGTGGCCACTCAGTTGAAATTTCGAGAGCAATTGAAGAGCCTGGTGAAATACCCGATTGCGTCAATGTTTCCAGTCATTCATGAACAAACCAATCAGCAGCAACCTTGAGGCAGGTTCCAGTGATTTGAATTTTTGTCGAAAGACTCTAAATAGAATCAAAGGCATGAGTAATGCAGTCTGGCAACATGTGAAAAACTGGAGTAGCAGTTGTACTCCAGGCTGGAGCAGGTGCAGTGCTGGCTGCACAAGGGGAAAGGAAAAGTCTACCATAAAATCTCAAACACCTGAATGGGTTCGAATCTCACCTTACTTTTAATCGAGAAATAAAAATAGAATAAACATCTCCTTACAGAACTCAAAGTACTGCAGATGCTGGAAATTGATATGTGTATCCAATTATTCCTCCCTTTTCTTTTAGAAACACTCTACTGAGCTTGTCTTCCTTCCATTGTCGCCAGATTGTCATAACCAATTTCTTTTTTCAAACATTTTATTCCACCCCCACCGCGATAATTCACTCTCTCTTTTTTATTTCACTCTATTAAGCTTTTTCACTCTATTCTCTTTTTCTCTTATTCTTGATTATGACTAATCGAACTCACTCCTGCTTTTTCTGATGACTGATGTACCTTCCAGATTTCTTCCCTCCTTATAGTCTCTGGCTTTATGTGTGAGTCTCCATAAAGGCACATGGATGGTGGTGGTGTCCTATATCAGTGTGGATGCATGGTTCACTGTCTAAAATGAAACTGAGAGTGGGCATTCCTGGGTGTTATTTGGGTTAGCAAATCTATAGGGAGAATATTTGAGACCTTAACCTTTTTCAAGTTATTTGTTTGACATGGATGATCAGGCAGATGCTGCCAGAATTGCTCATGAATCAAATGTGTGTTGAAAAATAAATTATGAAGTGGATGTAAAGTCACCTTAAAGCACTTTGAACAGTAGTCACGCAAATGAGATAATATCAGGTTAATGGACTTAAACTGGGGAGATGTGCAAGTGTTTATTTTGGATGCAAGAATGAAGAGAAGCAAATTATGAGCGATGAATTGAAGGGTATGGAAAGTGGCAAGGAAAGTCGACTTGGAGCAGACACAAGATCAGCCATAACCAAATGAGTTGCCAGATTAGGTCTTGAGCGGCTAAATGATCTATTCCTGCTCCTAGTTCTTATATTCTTAAGTCTTATATATTCTTACATTTCCTTCCTACACGATGAGAGAGTGCAAGAGCTCTGGTCTACCCATAGATCTGGTTGTTATAGAACATGAATTACAAAGACTGCATAATACCATAAGGTATAAAATGAACCAGTCTACCAAGCTCATTGGTGTTGGCAACTCTAGAAGAACAAGGGCATCAGATACATGGGAACACCGCCACCTTCAAGTTACTTTCCAAGTCACTCATCACCCTGATTTGGCAATAGTTTGTCCTTTCTTCACTGTCTCTGGGTCAAAACCCCCACCCTAACCACATACTGGGTCAACGCACAGCAGGTGGACTTCAAGAAGGCAGCTCACCACCATCATCCCAAGGGCAACTTCGGATGGGGAATAAATGCTGGCCAGCCAGTTATACCCACATTCCAGAAATGCATAAAAAATTAAAAATAAAGTAGTTTGTGCAGTTACACAAGAATTAGGAGTGAATCTCCACAGTGTGGAAACAGGCCATTCAGCCCAAGGAGTCCATTCTCAACATCCACGCCCCCATGCCCCCACCCTATCCCTGTCATTCCCACAGCTAATCCACCGAACTTAAACATACGTGCGTGTGCGTGTTATGAAGTTGAAGGTGTGTACTGTACCTTTAAGAGCAAGTGAATGCTGTTCAGCACTGACAGTCTCAGAGAATACTGGAGAGTTGAAAATATGTAATATTTGGCTGTGAAATAGATAACTGAGTTGGTTGCTGTTTTGATAACCATTTGTCACTAAAACCCAATTGTGAGCGAATTTATTGTTTTGCCATCATTGAATGAATGAGACAATCCGATATTAGAGATAGAAAAAAGAGACAAGCATTTTGAAAATCAGATAGAACAAATGCCATCGAGAGACACCCCAAAATTAGGAAAACCTCTCTATCAAACGTACCTTTTCATATGAAACATATTCATAGTAAAAAGAAAGAGACGACCCAGGGAGATCCTCCAGCCGGAAGAAGACAGACACTGAAGATGACAGTGGCTGTGTGGTTTTGAAATGAAGTTGATGTAATCTCAATAAGTGTTTTATTGGAGGCAGGTAATAAGTAGTTAAGAAAAAGGAGGCTTAGAGCTGAGAAAAGTTGTCATTTAATGTTCAATTTTAGAATTAATTTCCCTTAAACAGTGGAAATTAGGAGATAATTGTCAGTCATATTATAACAGATTATGAGTTGAGGTGAGCTTTCCAGGGTGTTTGGTTTAGTTAACAGAAGAGTTCACCACCATATTGTAACACTGGAACTGTTGGCAATTAGTCAAACTACCTAACGTGTACATGTCTGCAACTATGGGAGAAAACCAGAGCACCCAAAGGAAAGCCACACTGACATGGGGAGAAGGTGTGAACTCCACACAGTCATGTGAGGCTCGAATCGAACTTGCGTCCTTGGTACCATGAGATTGCAACGCTAACCACTAAGCCACCATGCCATCCAGTGTTTTGTGCTCACTGTTCTATTCACAAGCTCTTCCCTCACCTCTCCCTGTAACGACTTGATTGTGGAGACTAATCCAGGAAAACACAAGTCCGGGAATCTCCAAAACAAGGTTGTCATTCTGAGTGGATCCAAAGAGTGGATCTTATTGAGCCGAGGAGTCAATCTCAGCTGAGGCACCCAGTCCCCTTTTCACTCATAAAGTCATAGAGGTGCACAGCAGCTCCACAAATTCACCTCGAATTGGATTAACACGGGGCACTGGCAATGAACAGGAACAAAGAGTAACTTACTGATAGACGCAATGTAATTGTCAGTGTCCCACTGCAGCCCAGACTGAGTCCCACGTTTGGCTCCTTCCTGTCTGTCCCCCTTTGGAGGACAACAGAAACCGTGCTGTGGGAGAACCAATGACCCTTTGGTTGGCCTCTGACTTCACAATGGGTGATGATCCTTACTCAGCACGAGCTGGGGAAGGAGGACAAGGGACAGGGAATCAGCAGAAAATGTTCACGTGATGACAGTGGTGATGTTTATAACTTCCACTGATGTGATGTTCACACTGTCACTCTCAGTATGGATTGGAGCTCCTGCAGAGACTCCAAGTGCCTTTTTCCATTTGGAGTGAACGTATCTTTCTCACAATCTGAAACAGATGGAAAAATAAACAAGAAGTAAAGAGATGAAAACCGAATATAAATGATAGGTAGCCTGGGGTTAACATTCAGTAATGAGTACCGAAACGTATTGTATACAACCTATATTTGATTTCTAATAGTAAAGAAGCTGTGAATACTCACTCAAACCACTGCAGACTCCTGCAGTTCTGTAGTAGTTGGAGCAATGAGGGGTTATGATGTTGAACGGGAGGCGAGGGTGTGGTGACGGAAAAGCACAGCAGGTCAGGCAGCATCCGAGGAGCAGGAGAATTGACATTTCGGGCAAAGGTCCATCACCATTAATGGGAGGGGCAACTCCTTCAGTGTCTGGCTTGTACTGAAACCAAGGACAGGTTCCTCAGCACAAAGATTGGAGATGACTGCAGTATGTATCCCTGGGGGAGGTGGAAAGAAAGACCAAGAACCAAGATTTATTCATCATGGGAGGGAAAACCAAAAAATGCTGGTGATCACAGCATATCAGGTGAAAGAGAGAGAGAGAGAGAGAGCAAGCTTACATTTCGAGTCGAGCTGACAGCATTACTGACTCTGATACAAATGTATAATATGAGATATTCTGTGACAGTGAACTGACGATAACATTGGGCAGAATGTTTCCAAGCTCAGAACAAACTGGACGACAGTGTGAAATCCAGGGAAATCCAAAGAACTCCAACAGTATCTTCCCCGACATTGAGAGCGTCAAGCACGTTTTCCAAATGAGCTTTTGTCTGTCTTTATTCATGGGAGGTGAGTGTCGCTGGCTGGGCCAGCATTTACTGCCTGTCCCTACTGGGCCTTGAGAAGGCCCATCTTGAGCTGCCATCTTGATCTGCTGTAACCCACATGCTGTATGTTGGCCCACAATGCTGTTAGGCAGGGAATGTCAGGATTAGGTCGAGTGAGGATGGAGGAATGGTGATATTTATCCAAGTCAGGGTTGTGAGTGATGTGGAGGAGATCGCAGAAGCTGTGATGATCCCATATATCTTGTATATGTCCTATATCCCTTGTCCTTCTTAATGGAAGTGGTCGTCACTTTGAATCTGAGGATGCTTGGTGAATTTGGACACTACACCTGGGCAGGAGTGTAACCAATGTCCTTGGGAGCGCTTTTGCTAACGCAGTTGGGGAGGGTTTAAACTAATGTGGCAGGGGGATGGGAACCAAATGAGGAGGTTAATGGACAGTAAGGAAGTAGAAACTAAAGCCTGTAAGGAATTAGATAATGAAGTCAGTGTGACAAATGGGAAGAGGAGGCAGGGAGCAGATGATGAGCACAAAGGAATAGGTGGTCTGAGGTGCATTTGTTTGAATGTAAGAAGTGTAGTAGGTAAGGCAGCTGAACTTAGGGCTTGGATTAGTACCTGGGAGCATATGTTATTGTTATTACTGAGACTTGGTTGAAGGAAGGTCATGATGTGGCAACTAAATATCCCAGGATATAGATGCTTCAGGTGGGATAGAGAGGGAGATAAAGTGCGTGGAGGAGTTGCATTACTGGTCAGGGAGGGTATCACAGCTGTGCTAAAGGAGGGAACTGTGGAAGACCCAAGCAGTGAGGCAAGAGAAAGAAGGTGGCTTACGTTAGGATGAGACGTGAAGGCTCAGTTAACGTACTTGAGAGTTACAAGTTAGCCAGGAAAGACTGAAAGATAGAGACAATTCCAGCCAGAGTGTGGTTTACTTATTCCCATGCCTCACCAACCAAGAGTTTGTCACTGTTTACATACAATTCCTGACTATGGAACCTGGGAATACCTGTAAGTGCCACAATGATGCACACAGTAAGAAAGACAGATTTGAGATATATCTCTGTTTTGTTGCTGGTTTGTCCTCCCTACAGGCAGATTGTGCTCTGGAGGAGTTCCTGGATGCATCTCATCAACAAACAACCCTCCAAATGATCAACTGAGTGAAGGAGATGTTTGAATAAACTCGATATTACTATGACACAGCGGTGAACCCTTCTGTTAATTCAAACAAATACCCAGAAAAAACATACCTTGCCTCATAATCTATTAAAATATGAATTTGAGAACTCCCAAATTCTACTCTTTAGAGAAAGTAATAGCAATGTATTCATTAACTTTGAAAGTGAGTATTAAACAACAACTATTGACAAGTCTAAGACCACCTTTGCTTAACTGCTTATCACCTGTCTTCAACTCTATAATAACATTCTGTTCCAATGTATCATTTATTAAAATTACGTCAACTTAATTTCAAAACCACACAGTGGCTGTCATCTTCGCTGTCTGTCTTCTTTCGGCTGAAGATCACCCTGGGTCATCTCCTTTCTTTTTACAGTGAACAAGTGTCATATGAAAATGTACCTTTGATATAGAGTGCTTCCTAATTTCTTGGGTCTCTCTCAAAGGTGGTTGCTCTCTCACCAATTTCCAAAATATCCACATTTTTTTTATCCAACCCTGAACATCTCCTTGGTTTGATGTTGGCAAAACAATAAATTCAAACTTGATTGTGTTTTAGTATCCTGAGGCATAATCTAAACTGATTGATCAAATTCGAATTGTTGTCAAAACCACAACCAAAACTCAGGTATCTATTTCACAGCCAAATGTTACATATTTTCAATTTTCCAGTACATGCTAGGGCTGCCATCTAGTCATATGACACAGGTGCTTGTAAACTCTCAGCGCAGAACAGCATTCACTCTCTCTTAAAGGTATAGTGCATGCCTTCAACTTCATTTCACAATTAAAATGTTCAAAAGGCATCTGGATGGGTGTATAAATAGGAAGGGTTTGGAGGGATATGGACCAAATGCTGGTAAATGGCACAAGTCTAATTTAGGATATCCAGTTGCATGGACAAGTTGGACTCTACTGGGTCTTGGCTGTTTGCGATATATATAAATGACTTGGATGAAAACATTGATGGGTGGGTTAGTAGATTGGTGGAGTTGTGGCTAGCGTATAAAGTTGTCAAAGGCTGCACTGGGATACAGACATAGGCAGAGAACGGCAGATAGAATTTAATCTGGGTAATTGTGAAGGGCTGCACTTTAGGAGATCAAATATTAAATAACAGTGTCCAGTTAATGGCAGGACCATGAACAGCATTGATATACAGGGGGATCTTGGAGTTCAACTCCATAGCTCTCTGAAAGTGCCCACACATAGGTAAGTCGGGAAAGAAGGCATATGGCATGCTTGCCTTTACTGAGAAAAGAGTCAGGATCTCATGTTGCAGTTTTACAAGGCTGGCTAGGCCACACTTAGAATATTGCATTCAGTTCTGGATGCCACATTACAAGAAGGAAATAGAGGCTTTGGAGCGGGTGCAGAAGAGGTTTATCGGGATGCAGCCTGGATTAAAGGGTATGAGCTATAAGAAGAGATTTTAAAAACTCAGAATGTTTGCTCTGGGGCAGCAGAGGCTGAGGGAAACTTGATAGAAACTTATTAACTTATGAGATGCATAGATATGTTTGACAATCAGATTCTTTTTCCCATAGTTGAAATGTCAAATACATGCATTTAAGGTGAGAGAGGGAAAGCTGAAAGGAACATGATGGAGAGGTTTTTCACACAGAGGGATAGATGTCTGGAATGTGCTGCCAGGGGTAGATATAATAGGGGTGAGTAAGGGGTTTTTAGATAAACACACGAATATGCAAAGAATGGAGTGTTATGGGCCAAAGGCAGGTAGAAGGGAATAGTTAAACATGGCTTCGTGCTTGACAGAACACCATGGACCAAAGAGCCTGTTCCAGTGCTAGACAGTTCTATGTTCTAAGAACTGTGTGGTGGTCGCTCTTACTGAGATTGCAATCGACAGATACTTCCACAGTGGCAGATTGGAGAGGGTGAGGTCAAGTATGCTTTTCCTCCTTGTTGGTTCCCTCACCACCCAGTCTCAATCCAACTATGTCCTTTAGGACCCAATCAGTTTGATCAGAAGTGCTGCTGCCAAGTCACTCTGTCTTCCTGAGTTTTCTCTCCCTCTCTCTTGCCTCTTTTGCTCTGAATCTCTCTGACTGGGTTAGATTTGGACTCAGTGCCACATGGAATGTATAATTAATGTAATGGCTCTTTCTGTTCCCCATCTCTCCTTTGCTTTACTCCAGTGCTGTCTAATCTGAAGGAGACAGTGGTGAGAGGGGAAGATAAAGCAACTCTCACAGTGAGGGGATTGCAGGGAATACCTGCTACCTTGGATCTTGCTGTGTGTTAAAGCAGTCAGTCAACAGGCCAGTTTGTCTCTGCACCTGCTCACTGTGTCCTACATCCCAGGAGCTGGGACTCAATGAGGAGGTAGGGAACTGAAAATCAATGGAGATTCAGAGAGAAGTTCCATATATGGTGACTGGGCCATATGGGATTTAGAGAGGGTGCAGATCAGCCGGTTGGACAGAGACTGTGGGGAGGGAAGTGCAGTTTGGTATGCACAAAACCAAGGGGTGCAAATCCCTGTGCTGATCCCTGATGCGAGGACTGCAGATGCTGGAGATCAGAGTCGAACGAGTGATGCTGGAAAAGCACAGCTGGTCAGGCAGCATCCGAGGAGCAGGAGAACTTGCTTGCTGCCTGACCTGCTGTGCTTTTCCAGCACCACACTCCTCATTCCTTGTTCCAGTCCTACTTCAACCCCCACTCACAGTTCTTTCGCCGATATATCGATGATATTGTCGTTGCCGCGTCCCTCACTTGTCTGGAATTGAAAACTTTTATCAATTTCGCTTCCAATTTCTGCCACGCTCGCACATTCATCTGGTCCATCTCTGACTCTGCCCTTTCTTCCTTTGATGCCTCTGTTTCCATTTCTAGGGATAGGCTGGCCACCAGTCGAAACACCACAATCATCTTAACTGTGCATCCTCTCTCCGCGTGGGGACTCCGCAGCCTTATGGAGTCAATACCAAGTTCAACAATTTCAAGGCTTGAGACACCTTCGCCCACGTCCTACCCCCAATTCCCAAACACCAGGCCTTTTTATCAAATGCCCTGCTCTAACACACAATTCATTGTTAAGGAAGGATGGGAGAAATGATGAAAGGAAAGAATGAAGGGATTGAGGAAAGAGAAGTATGAAAGGAAGGAATGACAGAATGTAGGAATGAAAGATGAAAGGAATCACTGAAGTAATGTAGGAATGAAGGAAGGAAAGAAGGGAGGGAGGAAGGAATGATAGCTTGAAGGAAAAAAGGAAGGAAGTAACAAAGGAAGGAATGAGGAGGGAATGAGTGAATGAAAGGAAGAGGGAAGAATGGAAGAAAAGAAGAAAGGAAAGGCTGAGGCACTTGGGGTTGTTTTCATTGGAGAAAAGAAGGTTTAGGGGTGACTTGATAGAGGTGTACAAGATGATTAGGGGGTTAGATAGGGTTGACAGTGAGAACCTTTTTCCACGTATGGAGTCAGCTATTACAAGGGGGCATAGCTTTAAATTAAGGGGGGGTAGATATAGGACTGATGTTAGGCGTAGGTTCTTCACTCAGCGAGTCGTAAGTTCATGGAATGCCCTGCCAGTAGCAGTAGTGGACTCTCCCTCTTTATGGGTATTTAAGCGGGCATTGGATAGGTATATGGAGGATAGTGGCTTAGTGTAGGTTAGGTGTGCTTTGATCGGCGCAACATCGAGGGCCGAAGGGCCTGCACTGCGCTGTAATGTTCTATGTTCTATGTTCTATGTTCTATGAAAGAATGAAGGAATGAATGAATGAAAGAAGGAATGAAGTAGTGAAGGAAGGAAAGAATGAAATAAGGAATGAAAAAAGGAAGGAAGGAAGAATCGAAGGAAGGTATCAAGGAAGAAATGAAGGAACAAAGGAGGAAAGGAAATGAAAGCACGAGGGAAGGAATGAACGAATGAAGGAATGAAGGAATGAAGGAATGAATGAAGGAAGGAAAGAAAGAAGGATTATTGACGTAATCAAGGAAGGAATGGAGTAAGAATGGAATGGAGTTCAGAAGGAAGGTAGGAGGGAAGGAGCAAAGGAAGGAAGAAATGAAGAAATGAAGGAAGGACAGAAGGAGGAAAGGTGGGATGGAAGGAATGATGAAATGTAGGAATGTAGGAATTAATGATGGAAGGAATCATTAAAGTAATGTAGGAATAAAGGAAGGAAGGAAAGACGGAAGGGCGGAACAAATGATAGCTTGAAGGAAGGAAGTAACAAAGGAAGGAATGAGGAGGGAATGAATGAATGAAGGAAGGAGTGAAGGTTGGAAGAAAAGAAGAAAGGAAAGGACGAAGGAATGAATGAAGGAAGGAAGGAAGGAATGAAGTAGTGAAGGGAGGAAAGAACTATAGAAGGAACGAAAGAAAGACGGAAGGATGAATCAAAGGAAGGAATCAAGAAAGAAGTGAAGGAAAGAAGGAGGAAAGGAAATGAAAGCACAAGGGAAGGAATGAATGAAGGAAGGAAGGAACGAAGGATGGAACGAAGGAAGGAAGGAAGCAGTGAAGGAAGGAAGGAGCAGAGGAAGGATTATTGACATAATCTAGGAAGGAATGGAGAAAGAATGGAATGGAGGTTGAAAGGAAGGTAGGAAGGTAGGAAGGAAGGAGCAAAGGAAGGAAGGAATGAAGAAATGAAGGAAGGACAGAAGGAGGAAAGGTTGGATGGAAGGAATGACAGAATGAAGGAATAAAGGAAGCAAGGAAGAAATGAAGGAAAGAATATCGGATGGAATGTTGAGAGGATTGATGGAAGGAAGCAATGAAGGAAGCATGGAAGGATTGAAGGAAGGAGGGAAGGATGGATGGTTGGAAGGAAGGTAGGATGGAATGAAGGAAGGAAGGAAAGTTGGAAGAAAAGAAGGAAATAGGTAAAGAAATAATGAAGAAATGAAGGATGGAAAAAAGGAAACAAGCAAGGAAAGAAGGAAGGAATGAAGGACAGAACTAATGAAGGAAAGAAGAAAGGATGAAACAAATGAAGGAAGCAATGTATGGATGAAGGAAGAAGGAAAGAAGGAAAGAAGGAAGGAATAAAGGAAGGAAGGTAGAATGGACGGAAGGAAGGAAGGATGAAAGATAGGAAGGAAGGAACGAAGGAAAGAAGGTATGAATGAAGGAAGGAAGGAATCAACAAAAGAAGGAAGGAAGAGTGGAGGGAATGAAAGAATTAAGAAAGGACAGAATGAAGGAGTTAATGTAGGAAGAAATGAAGGAAATAATGGAGGGAATGAAGGAGGGAAGGAAGGAAGGAATGAGGTATGAAGGCAAGAAGGAAGAAACGAAGGAAATAATGAAGGGTATGAAGGATGGAAGGAAGGAATGAAGGAGGCAATGAAGGAAGTAAAAAATGAAAGACAGAAGGAAGGTTTGAAGAAAAGAAGGAATGAAGGATAGAAGGAATGAAAGAACGAGGGAAGGAATGAATGAAGAAAGGGAGGAAGGAATTAATGAGTGAAGTAAGGAAGGAATGATGGAAGGGAGGAAGAACAGAATGAAGGATGGAATGATGGAAGGGAGGAATGAAGCATTGAAGGAAGGAAGAAATGAAGAAATCAAGGAGGGAAGGAAGGAAGGAAACAAGGAAGGCACGAAGGAAGAAAGGAATGATGGAATGAAGAAATGAAGGAAGGAAAAAACAAATAAAGAATTAACATAATCAAGGAAGGAATGAAGAAAGAATAGAAAGAAGATCGGAAGGAAGGAAGAAAAAAGAAGTAAGTAAAGAATGAAGAAATGAAGGATGTAAAGAAGCAAATGAGAAAGAAAGAAGGAAGAAATGAAGAGTGAACAGAAGGAATGAAGGAATGAAGGAATTAAGGAAGCAAGGAGGGAGTATAGGATGGAATGATGGAAGGATTGAAGGAAAGAGGGAAGGAAGGATGGAAGAAAGCAAGATAGGAATGAATGAAGGAAGGATGGAAGGAAGGTCAGCTGGAAGGGAGGAAGGAAATAAGTGAGGAAAGAGTGAAGAAATGAAGATTGGAAATTGGAAGCAAGCAAGTAAGAAAGGAAGGTAGGAAGGAATGAATTAAAGAATGAAGTTGATGAGACCACAATCAGTATATTGCATGCAATTCTGGTCTCCTTCCTATCAGAAAGATGCTGTGAAACTTGAAAGACTTCAGAAAAATTCACAAGGTTGTTGCCAGGCTTGGAGGATTTGAGCTATAGGGAGAGGCTGAACAGGCTGGGACTGTTTTCCCTGGAGTGTCGGAGGTTGAGGTGTGACATAATAGAGGTTTACAAATTTATGAGAGGCATAGATAGGATAAATAGACAAAGTCTTTTCCTTGGGGTAGAGGAGTCTGAAACTAGTGAGCATAGGTTTAGGGTGAGAGGGGAAAGATAAAAAAGAGACCTAAGGGGCAACTTTTTCACACAGAGGGTCGTACGTGGATGGAATAAGTTGCCAGAGGAAGTGGTGGAGCCTAGCAAATTTGCAACATTTAAGAGGCATTTGGATGGGTATATGAATGGGAAGGGTTTGGAGGGATATGGGCCGGGTGCTGGCAGGTGGGACTGGATTGGGTTGGAATATCTGGTCAGCATGGATGGGTTGGGCTGAAGGGTCTGTTTCCATGCTGTACATCTCTATGACTCTATGACTCTATTAATCAATAGTAGTCCCTATGAGTAATCATTCACTCCCCCAGGTTGATCATTATCCAATCCTTTGTCTGTCCAACCGCTGTACTCTCTCTTTGGGCTCTCTCTCCACTTGTCATTTACTCCTTCCCCACCCCACCAACCCCCCGCCCTGCCCAAAACGTATGTTCTGCACAAAAAACACTTTATCCTAGCTACCATCAGTTCTGAGGAAGGGTCACTGGTCCTGAAACATTAGCTCTGCTTTCTCTCCATGGATGCGGATGGACCTACTGAACTTTTCCAGCAATTTCTGCTTTTGTCCCTATTTCATGCTTCCAAATTCCCTATCTATTGCTCTCCAGTCCTGGCCTCTTCCCCTGTCATGGTTTCTTCCTTCCCACTCAGGATCACTCCACTGACCTCTTCTCCCACCTCTCCCCCGTCCAAATCTCTTTGCCCTTGTCCTGGGTTCTCTCACTTCTCCCTGCCTTCTCAGTCTCTCTGCAGGAACAATACGGTTGTCATAGTGGGGGATTTTAATTTTCCTAACATGGATTGGGACTGCCAGGGTGTTAGGAGCTTAGATGGGGTGGAATTTGTTAAGTGCTTTCAGGAAAGTTTCCTCAAGCAGTGTATAGAGGGACCTACTTGGGAAGGGGCAAAGCTCGACCTACTCTTGGGAATTAGGGCAGGACAGGCGACGGAGGTGACAGTGGGGGAGCACTTTGGGACCTGTGACCATAGTTCTATTAACTTTAAAATAGCAATGGAGAGGGGTAAAACTATCCACAGGTTCACATTCTGAACTGGGCAAGGCGAATTTTGGTGGAATTAGACAGCAGCTTGCAGAGGTTGGTTGGATTAGTTGGTTTGCAGGCAAAGGGACCTCCGGCAAGTGGGAGGCCATTAAAAGTGAGATAGCGAGAGTTCAAGATCTATATGTTCCTGTGAGGGGGAAGGGCAAGGTTGTCAGGAATAGGGAATGCTGGATGGCAAGAAATACTGAGGCCTTGACCAGAATAATGAAAGAAACAAAGCCCAGGTACAGACAGCTGGGATCAAGGGAATCCCTGGAAGTATATAGGGAACACAGGTCTTTACTGAAGAAGAAAATCAGGAGGGCATAAAGGGGCTATGGTTTCCTTTGTTGAGAAGATTAGGGTGAATCCAAAGAGGTACTTTAGGTATCTTAAAGGAAAAAAGAATATCTAGACAGAGAATGGGACCCCCTCAAAGCCCAAAGTGGACATGTATATGTCGAACTGCAGGGGTTAGGCGAGGGTCTCAATGAACATTTCTCCTCTGTGTTTACCATGGAGAAAGATATGAAGACCTGGGAACTTGGAGCCGTTAGTGGTCATATCTTGGGGGACACTCCATTTCACAGTAGAGGAGGTATTAGATGTATTAGAATGTATGTAGATGAATAAATCTCCTGGTCCTGACCAGATATATCCAAGACCACTGCAAGAGACTAGAGAAGAAATCACAAGTTACCTGGCTGATATTTTTGCATCATCATTAGCCATGGGTGAGGTCCTAGAAGATTAGAGGGTGGAGAATGTTATTCAAGAAGGGCTGCTATAAAAACCTGGAAATTATAGACCAGTATGCCTAACATCTGTAGTGGGTAAATTGCTTGAGAAGATTCTGAGGCATAAGATATATGTGCATTAGAAAGTCAGGGTTTTATTCAGCGTAGTCAGCGTGGCTTTGTGCATGGGAGATCATGCCTCACAAATCTGTTACAGTTTTTTGATGAATTGAGCAGGAAGGTTAACGAGGGCAGGGCGGTGGATGTAGTCTGTATGGATTTCAGTAAGGCCTTTGATAAGCTTCTAGATAGTAGGCTGCTCTGGAAGGTGAGATCACATGGAATCCAGGGGGAGCTGGCAAAATGGATAACAATTGGCTTGATGGTATGATGCAGAGGGTAATAGTGGAAGGATGCTTGTCGGACTTGAAGCCTGTGACAAGTGGAGTGCCTCAGGGATCGGTGCTGAGCCCATTACTGTTTGTTATCGATATCAATGAATGGGATGAGAATATAAAAGGCATGGTTAGTAAGTTTGCAGATGACACTAAAATATGCGATATTGTGGACAGAGAGAAAAGTTATCAGAAATTGCAGCAGGACATTAATCATCTGGGAAAGTGGGCTGAGAAATTATAAAAGGGATTTAATATAGATCAGTGTGAGGTCTTGCATTTTGGAAGGTCAAATCAAGGTAGAAGTTTCATGGTGAATGGTTGGACCTTAAGGAGCATAGTGGAAAAGAGGGATCTTGGAGATCAGGTTCATGGTTCTCTAAACGTGGAGGCACAGGTAGACAGGGCAGGGAAGGCTTTTGGAGCATTGGCCTTCATCAGTCAGGGCATTGAGTAGAGGAGTTGGGAAGTTAAGTTGCAGTTAGACAGGACATTGGTGAGGCTGGACTTACAGTACTGTGCTCAGTTTTGATCACCTTGCTATAGGAAGGATGTTATTAATCTGGAAAGAGTGCAGAAGAAGTTTAGAAGGAGGTTGCCTGGACTCAATGGTCTGAGTTATAGGGAGAGGTTGGACAAATTGGGACTTTTTTCTTCAGAGCATAGGAGACTGAGGGAGGACCTTATAGAGGTTTATAAGATCATGAGAGGCATGGATACGGTGAGTGCACTCAGTCATGTTCCCAGGGTTGGGGAATCGTGGACTAGAGGGCATCAGTTTAAGGTGAGAGGGGAAAGAATAAAATGGAACCTGAGGGGCAGCATTTTTTACACAGAGGGTGGTACGTATATGGAATGAGCTGTGGTTGAGGTGGGCACATGAACAATATTTAAAAGGCATTTGAACAAATACCTGGATAGGAAAAGATTAGAAGGATATAGGTCAAGTGCAGGGAAACGTGTACAAATGTTTTGGTCAGCATTGACCAGTTTGCGCCAAAGGACCTGTCTCCATGTTGTAGGACTCTGACTCCATGACTGCCCCTTGACCTAATCTCTCTCCCCTCCCTCCCAGATGCAATCTCTTTGCTCTTCTCCAGGTCTCTTCCCTGCTCCCCCCCCCCCCCGCCCTCCCCACGGGCTTCCAGTCTTTTTGCCCTTGTCCTGATTACTCACATTCCCCCAATCTCAGTCACTTTACTCTCTATCCTGATCTCTCACCAACCAGGCACAATATCTTTGCCCCTTTTCCCGATCTATCCTCCTTCCCAATCCAAGTCTCTTTGCCCCCTGTCTTTATCTCTCCATAAGATGGTAAAAGAGGTGGGGGGGGGGGGAGCGTGTGTGGCATTGTTAATCAAGAACAGTATTACAACAGCTGAGAGAATGTTTGAGGATTCATCCACTGAGGTAGTTTGGGCTGAAGTTAGAAACAGGAAAGGAGAGGTCACTCTTTTGGGAGTTTTCTATAGACCTCTGAATAGTTCCAGAGATGTAGAGGAAAGGATAGGAAAGATGATTCTCAATAGGAGTAAGAGTGACAGGATAGTTGTTATGGGGGACTTTAAATTCCCAAGTATTGACTCGGAATACTATAGTACAAGTAGTTTCAAAGGGTCAGTTTTTGTTCAATACGTGCAAGAGGGTTTCTGACACAGTATGTAAACAGGCCAACAAGGGGCGATGCCATATTAAATTTGGTACTAAGGAATGAACCCAGCCAGTTGTTAGATTTGGAGGTAGGTGAGCACTTTGACAATAGTGACCATACTTCGGTTATATTTACAATAGCAATGGGCAGGGATAGGTATATACCACATGGCAAGAGGTATAACTGGGGGAAAGGCAAGTTTGATGTGATTAGGCAAGGTTTAGGATGCATAAGATGGGGAAGGAAACTGCAGGGGATGGACTCTCTTGAAATGTGGCTCTTATTCATGGAACAGCTACTGCGGATCTTTAATATGTACATACCTATCAGGCAGGGAGGCAATTGTCGAGAGAGGGAGTCATGGTTTACTAAAAAGAGGGCTAAAAAGAAGAGCCAGGAGAGGACATGAGAAGTTGTTGATGGATAGGATCAAGGAAAACCATAAGGTATTCTATTGATATGTCAGGAATAAAAGAATGGTGAGTGAAAGATTAGGGCCAATCAAAGAAAGCAGTGGAAAGTTGTGTGTGGAATCTGAGGATATAGGGGAAGCGCTTAATGAGTACTTTTTGTCAGTATTAACAGTAGAAAAGGGCAAGATTAGTGAGAATATGGAGATAGAGGCTACTAGATTAGATGGGATTGAGGTTGACAAAGAGGAAGTTTTAGCAATTTTGGAAAATTTGAAAATAGATAAGACCCCTGAGCCAGATTCGGATTTATCCTCAGATTCTCTGGGAAGCCAGGGAGGAGATTGCAGAGCCTTTGGCTTTGAACTTTATGTCATCATTGTTGACAGGAGTAGTGCCAGAAGACTGGAGGATAGCAAATGTTCCCTTGTTTAAGAAGGGGAGTCGGGACAATTCTAGTAATTAAAGGCCAGTGAGCCTTACTTCAGTTGTGGGTAAGGTGTTGGAAAAGGTTATAAGAGATAGGATTTATAATCATCTGGAAAGGAATAATTTGATTAGGAAGAGTCAGCATGGTTTTGTGAAGAGTAGGCTATTGCACAAAATATAGAGTTCGGGATTGAAGGTGATTTAGTGTTATGGATTAGAGAGTGTCTAGCTGAAAGAAGAAAGAGGGTGGTGGTTGATGGGAAATGTTCTTCCTGGGGCTCAGTTACCAGGGTGTGCCAGAAAGGTCTGTTTTGGATCATTGCTTTTTGTCATTATAATAAATGATCTGGATGTGGACTTAGAAGGATGGGTTAGTAAATTTAGGCTAAGATAGGCCGAGTTGTGGATAGTTCCAAAGGATGTTGTGGGTGACAGAGGGACATAGATAAGCTACAGAACTGGTCTGAGAAGTGGCAAATGGAGTTTAATGAGGAAAAGTGTGAAGGACTTCACTTTGGAAGAAGTAACACAAATGCAGAGTACTGGACGAATGGTAAAATTTTTGGCAGTGTAGATGAATAGAGAGATCTTGGTGTCCTGGTGCATAATTCCCTGGAAGTTTCCACCCAGGTTGATAGGGATGTTAAGAAGGCATATAGTGTCTTGGTATTTATTGGAAGGGGGATTGAGTTTTGGAGCCACGAGGTCATGCTTCAGCTATTGGTCAGGCTGCACCTGTAGTATTGCATGCAGTTCTGGTCACTGCATTGTCGGAAGGATGTGGAAGCTTTGGAAAGGTTTCAGAGGAGATTTACTTGGATGTTGCCTGGTATGGAGGAAAGGTCTTATGAGGAAAGGCTTAGGTTACTGAGGATGTTTTCATGAGATAGAAGATGGTTGAGGGTGAATTAATTGAGACCTATAAGATAATCAGAGGCTTAGATTGGGTGGACAGTGAGAGCCTTTTTCCTTGGATGGCAAAGGCTAACACGAGGGAACATAGCTTTAAATTGAGGGGGTGACAGATTGAGGACAGATAGTAAGGGTTATTTCTTCACTCAGAGAGTAGTAGGGGTATGGGATGACGTGCCTGCTAATGGACTTGCTGACATTAAGGTTATTTAAATGGGCATTGGACATATCTATGAATAACAATGGAATGGTGTAGGTTAGATGGGCATCAGATTATTTTCACAGGTCAGTGCAACATGGAGGGCTGAAGGGCCTGTACTGCGCTGTAATGTTTATGTTCTATTTTCTAAATGCTGCCAGACCTGCTGAAATTCTCAAGCATTCTCCTTATTTGTTATGGAAGAACATTATCCTGCCTTCAAGTAGAAGAATCAAGGATTGTTTCTTTTATTAAACATCTGAAATGAAGCCTTAATGACTTCACAGAATCATAGAATTGCCACTGTGTGGAAGCTGGCCATTTGGCATATTGTGTCCACATTGATCCTCAGAACAGCGTCTCAGCTTGGACCTTATCCCTATAGCCCTGCATTTCCCATGGCTAATCCAGCTAGCCTGCACATCCCTGGACATTGTGGGCAATTCAGCATGGCCAATCCACCTAACCTGCACTTCTTTTGACTGTGGAAGGAAATCAGAGCACCTGGAGGAAAACCCATACAGATAGAGGGAGAATGTGCTAACTCCGCACAGACAGAGACCCAAGGGCAGACTCGATTCCAGATTCCTGTGAGGCAGCAGTGCTAATCATTGAGCTGTGTGCCATCGGTGAACCTTCTCATTTCATATCACACACAACCAGATTCACTGTTGATGTTGGAGCTGGTTGACTCAAGAGAAAGGAGATTTCTCAGAATAGTTGAGAAGTCGACTCCCATATTGAAAGGGTTTTTGTTTGAAAGTTGCAGGCGAGAAATTGTTTATTAGAATTCATAACATATTATTTGAAGCTGAAAAGGTTGGATTTCAAATTTGAGTGAATACTCAAGGAAGAGGCTACCAATCTCTCAAGACCAGAAATTGAAAACAACAGTTAAGTCAAATGTGTATCTGTTACAGAGAACGCAATTCTCTGGTACATGTAGGTTAGCCATTGGGATAGAAATAAGGTTGTATGTTTACTGTCTGTCGATATTTTAAAAAGTGTATTATTTGCATGTGGATTGATTTATTTGATTTTATCATCTTTTGCTTAACTAACTGCTCTTGTGTTGTTGAAACCAGACTTACAGCATTGGGTAGCAATGTTTCAATTAAAGCCCAACTTGTTAAATGAAAAACAAATACCTATCAGGGGATATTTCATATTGAGATCTGCCTTGCCCAGTGTGAACATCAGCATTCTTCAACATACAAGCAATTAAGAATCCATGGAACATTTTTCTCAGTTTTTTTCACAAGGGAGACTCGAATACTATAAGAAGATGATGTTCTATTTCCTCAGGACTCAATGAGTACACACATACAGTGCAGTGAAACCTTGGCCTTTCTCCCGAAGGAATGAAGTAATGATATTCATGTCTTGGATCTGCTGCACTTGTCTTTCTAAATTCCCTCTAGCAGCAATGTCCTTTGACACTCAGCTACATCAGTCGGTATTGGAGCTATCAACACATTTAGGAGTCTGAGAGGTGACCTTTATAGAGATTTATAAAATCATGGGGTGCATGGATAGGATAAATAGAGAAAGTCTTTTCCCTGGGGTGGGGGAGTCCAGAACTAGAGGGCATAGGTTTAGGGTGGGGGGGCAAGACATAAGGGGCAACGTTTTCACGTAGAGGGTGGTACATATATGGACTCAGCTGCCAGAGGGAGTGGTGGAGGCAAGTAAAATTGCAACATTTAAAAGGCATCTGGATAGGTATATGAATAGGAAAGGTTGGGAGGGATAGGGGCCAGGTACTGATAGGTGGGACTAGATTGGGTTGGGATATCTGGTCAGCATGAACAAGTTGGACCGAAGGGTCTGTTTCCATGCTGTACTTCTCTATGACTCTATGACATATAGAGCACCTGCACAGTCCTTGCCACCATTAGAGCTTCCTCCACAGACTTTCCAACATGGAGGTGTACAGAGATATCAGCCGCATGTAGGAAGGACTAGATGGAGTTTGACAGCAGGTTATCTGTCCCATCTTTCAGATGATGCCATGAGATTTCATGATTATGAAATGATTGTTGAGCGATTGCAGGGCAACTCAGTTCTAATCGTGTACATTTGTACCTCCGTTTCTGTCCTGATGGTTCCTCAGAAAATGTCCAGCGTTATTGTTCAGATATCATTCCATCAGTCTGACTCAGTGAGGTTTTTGTTTGACACGTGTGCATGCCCTCCCAGTGTTGAGTGAAGCATCATGAGAAGTGTTTAAAATCGCTCCGCCCCATGTTTGGCTGGTTGTGTGACAAACAGCGTCCATGCCTGATCTGCCATGAGAAAGAACAGAAAAACAGAAAACCACTGAGTAGGTCAGTAATTATTTCGGGTTAGGATAACAAACAGTGTTGACTTTTCATTAACACTTGACTAACACAGAGCAGGGGGTTAAAATGCAATCGTTTTCCAACAAGTGGAAACATGTATGATGGAGAAAAAAGAGGTTCATCTGTTACTGGGGGGGGGGGGGTGAAAGAGATGAGGTGACAGTAATCTTTCTCGTGAAACAGAAGAATGTGAAAAGGAAGAGCTTTATCTAGAATAGTCTGAATGCCTCCATTTCTCCCTCCATTTTGCTAGATTCTTTTTAGCTATTTTGATTCTGCCTCTCTCTTTGCATTTTATTCCATGACCTTCGATTCAGTGAAATGTAGTGAAGGTGAAGCTTCTACCAGGTTGCTACAGTGTGACAGAGCAGAACGAGTCGTACATATACCGTCTATTTCTTCTGTGTGTTTTGAGTTTCTTTGACCAGAATGTAATCCTGCACTTGCTATGCAAATGAGATTTACTTTCCCATTCGTCATGCTGGGATTTTAAGTAGAGGTTACCAAGTTTTATTTTTGTTATTAATACAGGGCGTTACAACTATTCATCCAGTGTCATTACCATTACGCCATCTTTCACTTCCAGGGAAAAGTCCCACTTTAGCTGTTTATGCTCTTTCTTTAATTGACACTCAGCATTTTGCACCAGCTATAACCTCTGTTTTCAGGAGTGTAAAAGCAAAGGTTTCTCTTTTTGCAACCTAACATTTCAAACCCATTTTCATCATCCCAGCAATTCTGTTTTATTTTTGCCCAGCACACATTGTCACGAAGTTGGTCAGCTACTTCCAATGGGACTTCACAAATCTGAACAGCTTTCCCTGATCATTAATAAATTGTTAGATTTCTGTTTGCTGTGCAACTCTCATATTGATTGCCATTTGAATCAAAAGATACCAGACCATTTTGTGTATGTTTTTCCATCTCATTTGCTAGGAGACTTTCATAGACACAACGGCGGTCATGATTCTTGATCCTGACATGCTTTCAAATGGAAGCAATGTGATTACCTTGAGGGGGCAAACGTTCAGCTCAACAGGGTGATACTTTAACAGCTACCCATCGTCAATTTCCACTAGCCTAATTTGATCCTATTAAACATCACAGAAAGTTCTGTCTTAATATGGTGAACAATTTGAACTTGTTTCCTTTCATCAGCTTTTATTGAACATCATTCATGCCAATCCCAATATTTCCCATTGCCAGATTGTCAGGACAATTGTCATTGTTATGCGGTAAACCAGAAGAAACCTTATTTTAGTTGAGTTGGCTTTTTGGGAGGTTTTGTGTTCTTTATCTTTAAAAAAGAACAAGGAAATTGTTCCCCAGGAGATTTCAGAACATTTCTCAGCTCTTCTCTGAATTTCCTCTGGGTTGATGCATAAATGCACATGTTTGTACAGGAACTTAAATACTCAAGTAGATATCCAGTTTCTGTGGCGATATATCCAGGGTTTGAGTAATCACCTTGATAGTAGACATTGCTTCATAGTCTGGTGGCTGCAAAACTTCCAACAGATGTTAGCCGTAACAGAATAAAGCTGCCTGATACAGTGAAGAGTAATATGATGGATTTCCTCCAACCTCTCACCTCTGGATCACTCTGACACTCGGTGCTTTTAGCTCGGAGTCCCTTGCGTGTTCTGTTCGCCAATAAAATACGTCTGACAGTCAAAGAATTAAACAAGGTCATGAGAGCAAAAGGAAGCAAAACGACTGACGTTGACTGCATCCATCTATACACTGACCATGCAGGTATTGTATAAACAGCTGCTTTTGTCCTGCACCCTCAGTGCACATTGTTAATTATTTGTTCAGCTTCGTATGAAAACAACATAGGAATACCCTTTAAACAAGTCAGGACTGAAGATGTTGCTATAACTGTAGTTGCAATTCTCTTGGTGCAGTACTTTTCTTTAAAGTCATCGCAACAGATCGCCACAAATTGATCAAATGTGAATGTGACTGTGAACCACACTGACATATCCAGCGTAGCAAAAGTTAAGTACAAGACAAACTTACATACAGCAGTGTAAGACAGAAAGGAATATGGAAAGTGATAATTAAATATCAAGTACACAATCACATTGAAGATCATGACAAATAGATCTGCTACTGCCATGCCCACCATGTAGACAGAGATACATTTCAAAAGGCCACAATTTCCTCTGGAGAGAATCACAATTGTCATAACATTTGCTGCAAGAAACATAGAACATAGAACATAGAAAAATACAGCGCAGTACAGGCCCTTTGGCCCTCAATTTTGCGCCGTTCCAAGCCCACCCAACCTACACTAATCCACTATCCTCCAATGACCGTTTAAATGCCCATAAAGAGGGAGAGCCCACCACTGCTACTGGCAGGGCATTCCATGAACTCACGACTCGCTAATTAAAGAAACTACCCCCAATATCTGTCCAAAATGGACAGAGAAGTGGAAAATTATTGTGGCCCACATGGAATGTTCAGATTGGTTGTATCTCACTTAGACTTTCAAGTGTGCTGTTTAATCATGCACATTCACGGGAAGGTCAAAACTCAAAGTGTTAGCAGGATTGAATATGGATTAATAATCCACATTGCTTCTAATAGATTTTGGCTGGAATTTGTCAAGGCAATGATAATGGGAGGACAAATGGTGGCAGATTTCTGAAGGCTAAGGCAGTGGGACATAATTCTGCCTCTTCTTTGTGTCTTAGTTTGCAGCCTGTTGCATAAATGTAGTGATCTTCAAGGGGAGAATCACTCTGCAGTTGCTTGTAGATCAGATGAGTTGTCCAATCCCTTATAGAGAATGGCATTCATGTAGCTACGGTAGCAGACTACCTGATCCAAGTGGATTTGTGCCACTCAAGTGACATATGATTTCTGTCGTCAGCAACAAAGAATTTCAGCATCTCTACTTATCATTCAATGACACTACCAACCTTAAGTACTCCACAGTCAACATGCTGGAATTTGGAATAGTTGAGAGACTGAACTGGATTAACAATGCACATACTGTTACTACATGAGAAGGTCATGATCAAGGAATTCTTTGGTGAGTAACTCATCTGCTAACTCTCCAAATTCCACCACATTTTAAGCATAGTTAGGAAGAGAGATGGAATAGACGCCATTTGACTGTTTCAGTAGGGCCTAAATCTAAGGAAAATTCAGGAAGCTAAGAAAAGTGCCTACCCGTTTGATGCTAAATCCACCAGGTACACATTTCCTGCCCCCACCTGCAACACATGGTGTCAGCAGTCTGTACCATTTACAAGATGGACTGCAGTTACTCACCATGTCTCCTTTGAAGTCAGGTTCTAAACCCACAATCTCTCCCAACCAGAAGGACAAGGGCAGCAGATGGCTGGGAGAATTGCTACCTGAAATGTTCCCTCCGAGACGATCACGGACTGAATCACTGTTCTTTCTCTGTTACTGCTTCAAAATTCTGAAGCTCGCATTCTTCCAGAGTTGGTGATTGTGGAAGTAGATTAAAGGAGATATTGTTCTTGACCACCTCTACCTGTGTCATATACCCTACCCTACCTGTATCCAATGCTGGCATACACAGGATGTCTGGTCGTAACACACTGGTGGAAGTCTCCCCCAAATTTTCTAGTTTGCCCTAATAATATGATGGAGGATTGAGCCACCTGAAGGGATAGTTGGAGGTGCTCTGGAGTAAAGGCAGCTCTGCAGGTCACAGTTTCCTTTTTAAAAAAAATGTTTTAAAGAATGCGAGGTGAAGGTGTCTGCAAATCCAGTAAATGAGCATATTAAGAAAATGGATTATGTCTAACAATTAAATCATTATCAGAAGGGGTTGAATAAAATCAAAGTTTATTGACTGATCCACTCTACAAGGGAAGGCGAGTCCCTGACTGGGATAAGGAATCCCAAGCTCTCAATGTTGCAGTGGTGCAGTGAGTTTGCACACTGGGTATACCTGACCCCCATGGACTGCAGCAATTCAAGACTGATTTCTGCACCAATCTCTGAACAGCAATGGAAGTGGCCAGTGACAGTGAGTTCCTTGGGATGAATAAAGACACCTCTGCAATAACAAATAAACATAAAGAAATTATGCCCAGATTGCTTGTAAACAATTGAGAAGGGTTGTCTGGTAACTTGGAACTTACAGAATATCAGCACTGCAGACAACAGCCAGAGCATTCTCTTGTTTTTTGAAAGCACTTCCTCTCTGATTGACTCAAACATATTTTTGAATCAGTATTGTGCTCGGAACACATATAGCCATAAAAGTTTTATGTATATAATTTGCCACCCAATATCATATCCTGTTCTTTCAATTTAAAGTACAGACCTATTTGAGTAATAAATGGTAATAATGTTGAACTGGAGTATAGGAGAAATGGTGAGGCATGACTCTCTGTCTCAGGTCAGCGGATGAAGGGAAGTAGGGAGTGAGCATCATCAGACACAAAGCATTCATCATAAACTGTATTGAGGAGCAGGAAGGGGGAGAGGAAAAACTGGAATATCAACAGGAAGGGAATCGGACAAGGAGCCAGACAACAAGAGCCGTATTGGTCACGGACAGTGGGAAATAGTGCAGGTGTTTTATTGGTCAGGGACAGTGGAAATAGTGCAGGAGCCTTATTGGTCATGGATAGTGGGCAAGACTGTATAATCCCGAGTGATCAACGACACAAGATAAGGAAGCAGGAGTTTGATTGATCATGGATAGTATGCAGGGCAGAAGGATGCCTATTGAGCAGGATGGAGAACGAACGGGGTGGCAGCAAGGCATCAGGAGCACATTGATCAAGCACAGGGGAGGGGGTGCAAGACACCATGAGGCTCTATTGACCATATAAAGGAGGCAGCATAGCAGGGACAATATTGATCAAGGACAAGGGACAAGACTGGAGGAATCATATTGACCTCAACTTAAAACAGTTAATGTAGCAATGGGGAAGGGGAATGGGTTGTGATCACCCGCCCAGCTAAAACTTGTTGCTTACTAGATTTGAAATGCATGGCAGAAAGACCAAGAATGTTCTTTAAAAATCACTGGAAATAGTCAGCAGGTCAGGCAGTACAGAAAGGGATTGAACATTTCCTTATCAGGTCTATGAGCTTTCTTCATATTTCTGATTTCTGTTTTCCTCGCCTTTTTGACTACCCGAAATTAAAGTGGTTACAGCATTTGCTTTTCTCTCTTTGATGATACAAGCACATTCCTTATATCACTTGAACTGATCACTTTTCTCTGGGTAAAATGGGAAAGAGGGCGGGAGATTAAACAAGATGTGTTAAGCTGAAATCTTTGCCATGAATGTCATTCACACTTTTTCAATACACTGCGCTCTGGTATTCCCTGAATATTCCTCGTCATGGGATGGGGCCAGTTTCAGGGCTGCATTCTGGTGTCAAGAAATATTCATGTTGTCTCCATGACAAGAGTCGGTTCTCAGAGCCCCTTCACTGTTTCTTCCAACAAACATTTCACAAAATGTCCTCCAAAAAACACTGTGGCGTTGCCTTGGGCTGCATTGTCGCATTATACAGAGTGAAGGATGTCAGTGTGTGACTCAAACACAGACACTGCAGCTGTACAAGGGGCTGGAGGTGGAGGGAGAGAGACAGAGAGAAATTCCAGTGCTACATCAAGGAATTTCAAGCTCCTATTTTCCATCACTGGGACAAACACTTTCCTTGCCACAATCACATTTGAAACGCTGTATTCCAACGGCTCCAGGATTGTGCAACTCTGGTGTGTGAGGGGAAATGTTAAAGCATCTATCAGGCACCAAACCTTCAGCTCCCATGACACCGATTCATCAATAAGGATTCACTGACTTACCAGGAACACCAAAGGCTGCCAGAATGGGATAGTAAATATCCTTTATCAGGAGGATTGCTGGCCGTCCCATTCTATTTTCAAGGGAATGGGAATTCACTTTGCCCTGACATGTTCCAGGGAAACAGTATATCCTACCCAAAAGTGAGTCCCATTTATGGCTCTCTCTGTGCCCAGGTGAGACCAGTCAGTGATATCATACGGAACTTTACTTACACCCATTAAACAAATAACATTACATTGTCTGCTTCCCCATTGTCTCCTGGGATCAGCATCGCACAATAATGACAGTGTAGGAGGAGGCCATTGACCTGAATTAGCTTTATTATCCAATGCACATCTCCTGCCTTATCCATCGACCCAATTCTAATCCATTCTCCCAGCCTATCAATAACCATCTGTAAACTCTACCTTCTCATCACAGCCTGCTTTCCCATCTCCTTTCAGATCAGTTTGTCATGCTATAGAGTCATAAAGTCATACAGAACTGAAACAGACCCTGTGGTCCAACCTGTCCATGCGAAGCAAGGGATTCTCATTTGCCTGTGTTTGGCCCTTATCCCTGTAAACCTTTTCAAATCATAAACCTATCCAAATGCTGTAACTGTACTTGCATTGACCACTTCCGCTAGCGGTTCATTCCACAAAAAGACCACCCTCTGTTTGAAAAAGTTGACCCTCATGTTTCTTTGAAATCTCTCCCTTCTCATCTTAAAATTACATCCTCTCGTTTTGAACTTCTCTATTCTCAGCAAAAGATTTTTGCTATTCACCTTATCTGTGCCCCTTGTGATTTTATAAACCTCTGTAAGGTCACCGCTCAACATCCTTTGCTTCAGGGAAAAAAAAAATTCCCAGCCTATCCTTAGGTGGGCAGCATGCTGGCACAGTGGTGCCTCACAGTGCCAGAGACCCGGGTTCAATTCCCACCTCAGGCGACTGACTGTGTGGAGTTTGCATATTCTCCCCCTGTCTGTGTGGGTTTCCTCCAGGTGCTCCAGTTTCCTCCCACAGTCCAAAAATGTGCAGGTTAGGTGAATTGGCCATGCTAAATTGCTGTAGTGTTAGGCAAAGGGGTAAATGTAGTGGAATGGGTGTGGGTGGGTTGCGGGTCACTGTGGACTTGTTGGACTGAAGGGCCTGTTTCCACACTGTAAGTAATCTAATCTAATCTTATAATGGAAACTCTCCACTCTCAGTAACATTCTTGTTAATATTTTCTGCATCTTTTCAAATTCAAGAATACCCTTCATAGATTCCCTACAGT
Source organism: Chiloscyllium punctatum (assembly GCF_047496795.1). Lineage (NCBI taxonomy): Eukaryota > Metazoa > Chordata > Chondrichthyes > Orectolobiformes > Hemiscylliidae > Chiloscyllium > Chiloscyllium punctatum. The sequence goes on from NC_092753.1 coordinate 24,524,640, forward strand.
GTGAAAACAGGCCCTTTGGCCCAACAAGTCCAACACTGACCCTTTGAAGAGTATCGCACCCAGATCCACTTCCCTACCATATTACTCTACACTTACCCCTGACTAATGCACCTAGCCTACACATCCCTGAGTACTATTGGCAATTTAGCACTGCCAATTCAACTGCACATCTTTGGATTGTGGGAGGTAACTAGAGCATCCAAAGGAAGCCCACGCAGACGCAGAATGTGCAAACTCCACACAGACAGTCACCCAAGGTTGGAATTGAACCCAGCTCCCTGGCACTGTGAGGCAGCAGTGCTAACCGCTGAGCCATTGTGCCACTCTTACTATTAGCAGGGTGACCAGAAATGTATGCAACACTGCAAAAGTGGTGTTACCAATACCCTGTACAGCTTCAACATGACATTGTCACTGCAATACTCAATGTTATGGTGATTGAAAACAAGTGTGCTAAAGGCCTTCTTCACCATCTCCCCCACCCCCACTGCCTACATGTGAGCCATTATGATGGATCTATGTCATCTGAAAGCAAGAAAAAAAGTGGCAGAGGTTACAATATGAATAAGACGTTATGTCCCTCTCACTGTTTGTGAGATGTAGGTTCACTGTCAGATTGTGAATAAATTCCCTCAGTCGCACACTGCCTCCTTCTAGCTTCTCCCCAAAGACCAGGTTAGACCCTTTCTGTCTGTTCCTGCCTGCCGGAACCTATGCCTTCCTATCTCAACCCAATGTTTTCATTCTCTCGCCACTTACATTGTGATTCTTCTGACGATTTACATCCTAGAGTCATAGAGCAGAGAAACAGACCCTTTTGTCCAGCCAATCCATGCCAAACATAATCCCAAACTACAATAGTCCCACCTGCCCCTATATATCTGTCCAAACCTTTCAAGTACTTATCCAAACACCTTCTAAATTTTGCAATTGTACCCATATTCACCCTATGTGTAAAGAAAATTGTCCTTCTTGTCGTTTTGAAATCTCTCTGCTCTCAACTTAAAAATCTGCCCCCAAGTCTTGAAATCGCCTATTCTAGGGAAAAGAAAACCTTCATTAATGCTATCTATACCCTTAATTATATTGTAAGCTTCCAAAAGGTCACCTCCACTGATCACAGATCTTCATTGGGAAACCCTTCCTCATTGCTCACTACCTTCAATGCCAAACCAGTTCTGTATCCATTTTAGCAGCTCACTGTGGATCCCATGTGGCAGACTGTAACGGTCTGCCTTGAGGGACCTTGTCAAAAGCCTTGCTAAGGTCCATGTATGCCACATTCGCTGCCCTGTCCTCATCAAATATCTTTTTTCCTTAAAAAACTCAATCAAATTTGTGAGACATGACTTCATCGGACAAAGCCTTTCTGCATGTCACAAATAAGTTTATCTAAATGTGAATAAGTCCTGCCCCTAAGGCCCTTCTCTAACAATTTCCCCAACACTGATGTAAGGCCTTTAATTTCCTGGTTTACCCTTCTTAAACGATTTTCCCGCTCTCTGTGACTAAAGGCAATGCAAAGGTTTTGTATAAGGCTCAGGGTGAATTTCTCCCTTGCCTCCCTCAGAATTCTGTGATAGATCCCATCGGGGTCTTGTCGACTTTCATGCTTTTCAAAACTCACAATGCCTGCTTTTATATAAAGACATGTTCTGGCATATCAATGTATCCCTTTCTGAACTCACCAGCTACCATGTCCTTCTCCTTAGTGGATACCAATACAAAATGTTTGTTAAAGACCTCACCCATTTCTCCAGCTCCAAACTCTAATTCCCTTCTTCCCACTTAAGTGAATCCAACCTTTCCCGAGTGACTGTTTTGTTCTATAACCTTTCCAAAATGCCTTGGGATTTTCCTTAATCCTCTTTGCCAACAACGTTTCCTTGTGTCTTGAATTGACCTAACTCCTTGTTTTGTTCTTTCCTCCTTTTTTGATATTCTTCAAAGACAAGATCTTTTATTTCACTTTCATAAAGCTTACATGTGCTTCCTTTCTCTTTTTGACTCAACTCAGAATTTCTCTTGTCATCCAAGGACTATCCTTTATTTTCAAAGGGACATACTGAACCTGAATTCGAATCAACTGGCCTTTAAAAGATTCCCAGATGGCAAATGCGGATTTATCTTCAAACAGCCGCCCCCAATTTACATTCCCTGGTAATATTGTGAACATTAGCCTTCCCCAATTTTGACATTCACCCAAAGACATTTGCTATCCTTATCCATAAGTAACTTTTCTCTTACAGAATTATGATCACTGTTCCTGAAATACACCTCCCCCCGAAATTTCACTAACTTGGCCGAATACATTCCTTTATGAAGTGAATTGAATTGGAATTATTGTCACGTGTACCAAGGCACAGTGAAAAGCTTTGTCTTGCGAGCAATACAGACAGATCACAGAGTTAAGTAGCATAGATAATAAATAATAGGTATAAAGCGGCAAAAACAAAAACACAGGTACAGATGAATGTTAAGAGTTTGTGAGTCCATTCAGTATTCTAACAACAGTAGGGTAGAAACTGTTACAAAACGAGCTGGTGCATGTGTTCAGGCTTCTGTACCTTCTCCCCGATGGTAGAGGTCGTAGAAAAACATTGCCAGTGTGGGATGGATCTTTGAGAATGCTGGCGGCCTTTCCTTGACAGCGGGCCTGGTAGATGGATTCTATAGATGGGAGGTTGGCCTTTGTGATTGTCCAGGCTGGGTTCACCACTCTCTGTAACCATCTCCGATCTTGAATGGTACAGTTGCCATAACAGATAGTGATACATTATTATTCCAGGTGCAGTGTGACCCCTTTCCTGGTATAGTTACAAGAATACCTTTGTATGCACCAAGCAAGCACCCCTCCCCCATCTCAGTCAGGATAGAGGACGATAAAATCACTCAACACAGCAACCCTTTCATTTTTACATTTTCTCTTCACATGTCTGTTCATCTATTTCCCGCTGGCTGTTGGAAGACTTGTAGTACAACCCCATTATAGTGAGTGCACCCTTTGTATTCCTGATCTCTATCCATATGGCCTCATGGGATGAGCTCTCTGAGGCATTCAGATTAGAGTGGTGCTGGAAAAGCACAGTAGGTCAGGCAGCATCCGAGGAGCAGGAAAATCGATGTTTCGGGCAAAAGTCCTTCAGTGGAGCTGTGATTTACCTGTTGTTCATCCAATCTGGTATACTCTATTCACTGGACACATTGTGATCTCTACAATGCAGCTTTGCAGAACATCTACGTACTGCCTGTGAGATTACCCTGAGCTTCTAGTTGTCCAACAATTCAACACACCAGTGTGTTCCCATGAAAACTCTTCTGAGTCCTGTTGCAATGTTCCAGAAAGCCTCAGTGCATGTTCAAAGAAAAACATTTGGTTTGCACTTGGGAACCTTGGAACCTCTAGAGTTCATTATATTTAGAATCTGATGACTCCATTTCATGATGTTTTTAAATGCACCACCACACCCTTGATCTGTCCTAATATGATTTGTTTTCAGCACAAACTGTCTCTCCCCCCACTTTTAGTCATATTGCAACAACCTGTCAGCACATCCTACCGACTGCCTCCTACTTACAGCTCTCATTATCACTTACTCAGCTTCTTTTCTGACCTGATCCACTACCAATAATTCTCTGTCTGCCGTTATTGAATATCACACTCTTTTGCACTCCACCCATCTGCTCATCTTGAGACCACCCCAATCTTGGCTTCAGCATAAATACAACTTGTTTCGAGCCACTATCAGTTTCGATGAAGAGTCACCAAACTTGAAAAGTTAAATCTGTTTTCTTCCCAAAGACCTGCCAGACCTACTGAGCTTCACCAGTAATTTCAGTTTTTGCTCCAGTATTTGTTAAACCCAGCTCCTTCGCTTTGTCTTAGATACACCAGGGCATTGGCTGTAATCTCTCTCAATCAAGCTATGATCTGCAACTGAAAAGGCAAAAGGAGGTTTTGTTAGTTAATTCTGCTGCTCCCTACACATTAATGGTCAACTTTATTCCCAACTCAATGACGATCAGTTTATTGCTTTTTGGAATGTTTATAAAACTCAACTGTTTACTGTTACAGCAAATCTTATTTTTCTGAAATGTTCTCACTGGCCCCCTAAAGTAAATCGATATGGAAAATATGATTGCCCCATGCAAGCTGAAGGGATACAACTGATCAAAGTGACCCCTCTGTATTCTTCAGGGTGGCATGAATGGCCTGCCATAACAGAAGGAAAACCAAGGACACTCAGCAGGTCTGGTAGTATCTGCAGAGACAGAATCATAATTAAATGTCACTGGATTGGACAGGTTAATTCTGTGTCAAATTGTCTACATAGGGTGCCAGACTTAATGAGTTTCTCCAGCACTTTTTGTTTTAATTTGTTTCAGATCTATGACGTACCAGAAATAAATTTCAATCAAGTTATATTTGTCATTCTTTACTTTTTCAAAATGGCTAATCAGTTTACAAGACACAAACACTGATAACCCCGACATTAAGCGTGACTGGATCTGGAAGTTCTAGACTGTAGTCTTTGTATTAGTCCTCTGATTCATGTTTCTAGGTGTCATTGGAAACTGGCAAGTGGATTCTGATGAGTAGGGCTGCTTCCACGGAAATCAGGGTACTCTTTAACCTGCAAAATAACTTTAATGTGCTCCTATTTCAGCATCAAGCTTTCATAGGACCCTATTCTTGCACTGCACATGTTTAACTCAACAAAAGAAGGTGGCAGCCCCTCACTGTTCTTTTCTTCTCTCAGGACAATGGTTTGACCAATCAGAATCAAGCAGCTTGGTTTAAAATTAAAATGACATCTAGAAGTTAATTGTCAATCATCACAAACTGGCTCACTCTCCCAGGGTGTTGGGCAATCCAGAGGCTCAGTGGTTAGCACTGTTGCCTCACAGCGCCAGGGATCCGGGTTTGTTTCCAGCCTCGGGTGGCTGCCTGCATGGAATTTGCATGTTCTCCCTGTGTCTGCGCAGATTTCCTCTGAGCGCTTCAGTTTCCTCCCACAGTCCAAAGGTGTGCAGGCTTGGTGAATTGGCCATGCTAAATTGCCCATTGTATGTTAGGTGCATTTGTCATGGGAAATGTTGGGTTGTAGGGTAGGGGAATGAGCAGGAGGATACTCTTCAGTGGGTCAGTGTGGATGTGTTGGGCTAAATGGCCTTTTTTCCACACTGTAAGGATGCTATGATTGCACATCTGTTACCCATACACCGTGTCTGGCAAGTAAGTCTTTTGAATACTGTCCTTCTCTCTTGCACTGTATGGTGACCCCACATATAACACCAACCTTCACGGGGATAGCACTGCAGTTGAACCAGTGAACAGCATGTAGTTTTTTTTTCAGGAGCTTGCCCTACTTGGTTCCCAGAGTTTATCAAGGCAGGAGTATCCAGTCTGTCAGGTTAGATATTCATCCTGATTGATAGGCCCACTCTGTTTGGAGAATTATCGTTGTGCACGATTTCCTTTTAAATAGTTCAGTTTATTGTGGCTTTGGATTTGGTAAACAAAGGAGAAGCCATTTTCTGCACCACAAGAAACAAGGAGACAGGTTTTCCGCTCAACTGTGGTAATGGCAGGATTGGCTCAATGTTGGAAGCCTTGTCTTTGCATGTAGAAGTTCACGTCTTTGCAGGGGGTGGGTCTGGGTGAAGCTGGATTGGAATTATGAAGGGTGGTGTAGAAAGTACCGGAACACAAATATGGCATGTTGGGTTTGCGTTAGTATTGAGGGCTACCCAAGTGATAAAGGACATTAAGTGGGTTAGTGTGGATGGTTTCTAACAGAGTGTGTAATGGGTTGGACTGTTTTAGCTTTGGTTTTCTTTTATTGACCATCACCAAAGTGTCATAAGCCCAGATACATCTGTAGCAAGTGGCTTCTTCTTTGTGCTGGAGTTGCCTTTCCTGGGTATCCCGCCTTCCCAGAACATAAATCTGGTCAGTTTATCCAACTTCAGCCTGTGGAGCCAGGGATGTGGCCCATAGCTGCACCCTCAAACAAGAAGGGGAAAACGTGGGCGGCACGGTGGCACAGTGGTTCGCACTGCTGCATCACAGCGCCAGAGACCCGGGTTCAATTCCTGCCTCAGGCGACTGACTGCGTGGAGTTTGCACGTTCTCCCCGTGTCTGCGTGGGTTTCCTCTGGGTGCTCCAGTTTCCTCCCACCGTCCAAAGATGTGCAGGTTAGGTGAATTGGCTCTGCTAAATTGCCCATAGTGTTAGGTAAGGGGTAAATGTAGGGGTATGGGTGGGTTGTGCTTCGGCGGGTCAGTGTGGACTTGTTGGGCCGAAGGGCCTGTTTCCACACTGTAATATAATCTAATCTAAAAAATGGTGGCAAGCATTCAGAAACTTGCTGCCGAAGTGAATGGGTTTTGACCGTGTCAGAGGCAGCTATTGGTAGGAGCAAGAATTAAAATTCTAGTCTGCAACTTTGTACAGGGCGTTGGGTAGATATTATCCCTCTGGAGATAAAGGCACATTTAAAATAAATTTCATTTTCTCCAAGAGTGGAACTATGAAATTGACACAGAGTTAATCAAGAAACCTGAGCAGATTAGAATATTAACTGTGGAATCAATGCTGAGGGAAAAGACCAAGGCCCTTTATTTTACCCTCAAGCGAATTTTTGAGAACTCACTTCTGCCGAGGTAACCTTTCAGTCAGCCCAATGATTTGCTCGAAAGGCAAGATAGAATAGCTTCAAAAGGTGGGTGCAATGGAGAAAATGAAAGATCCCACTATTGAAAATAGCAGTCGCTTTAGGAATGCAAAATTTTAAGAAGTTTGGAGACACTGTCTAGATTGAAAGGACCTACCCAGGCTTTGACGATATATCTTGGTCTGGAAGAAACATGACCACAAACTATCAAAACAAAGGTTTTCATCTCTTAGATACAAAGATACATACCGGACAATGAAATTGAATGAAAGCAGCAGCTGCTAAATTCATGGTGGATGCCATTTGGGAATAGCACTTGTTGTATGTGACTATAAGAGTTGAGTTTTGTCCTGGCTTTTTTATGAAGAGAGACTGAGATGGTGGTGGCGAGTGGTAGGTTTAAGGTCAATGAAGTAAATAGCACGTGAGGCCTTGGGATTTTTTAAAAGTTGGAACAATAGAAGCAGCCTGAAGGGGTGGGGTCAAGCTCCCACAGAACCGGGATTTTAGTTTAACTTTCAGTATGGGGTGTTGTAACTGGATGTAAAAGCTGTTATTCCTCTGTCTTTTATAAGCTGGGGTTCTCTCCCTGCTGCTGGAATTGCATGTAACACAAGCTATTTCACTCAATTTGCCTTTTCCAAGGGTGTGCTATTGCAATGTTACTATATTCAAACAGTTGCTGTTTAGTCGTTAAATAATCTATTATTTCATCATTTTCCAACAGTGTTAAGATATCCCAAGCCTTCTTTCTTTGTTTTATAGTTACCTATACAATATAAATAAAGTATCTTTGTGCACCAAATGTGATAGTTTGTCAATCAATTGCATCTGGAACACAACATCTTACATTTGTATTTTAATAAAAACGAAAAAGTCGGGGTCCAGGATATCTTCTTAATATATTTTGTGAGGGTTTGATCTGGTTCATGATATGTTTATACCTTTCCATTGCTCTGGAAGAACATTAATGCAGACAGTATGAAATAATCAATGATCTGCCAGAATGGATGATGTATTAGACTCTGGTTCTGATAAAAACAGAAAACAAGTTACAGAAGACCATGGGATTGAAGATAACAGAGGTTAAGTATATTGAGGCGGCAAACAAATGTGAAGGAGGCACATCAATTTGCTGAATTTATGAACTATCTTCTTTGCCAATTTGTAAACCTTTGTATTATGAACTTCTACACAAAGGGCATTCAGTAGTATCTGCTCAAAACTCTCTGCACTGCGTCAGTTAGAGTGCATAGAGGGTTTATCAGGATGCTGCCTGGGCTGGGAATTTTACTTAGAAAAAGCACCTGGACAGATTGGAGTTTATTTCCTTGGTGTCTAGGAGCCTAGGAAATTGAGCGAGCATGTTTTTGACATGTATAAAATTATGAGGGTGATAGATAGATGTCATAACTCCAACAAGACCCATGGACAATCAACGGCTGCTCTCCTTATAGATCCTCTTGGCTCTAAGTTCCTCGTAATATATGCTCCAGGAATTGTTATAAAGCAGACCCAGAGATGGGTCTATAACACTGTCTATCCTGGTCTGAGACTAGTCTATGCAAGTCACGAGTAGTGGTTCTACCTTTTTGTTCAATGATATTTCTTTCCCGTTGGGTCTTCTGAATTATTGCACAGCAGTACTCGGCTTTCCGAAATTCTAGCAATTGAGCTGCCATCAACAAATCACTTGGTTCCCAACACACCCTCCTATTAAGGAGCTGTTTTTGAAAATAAGAAGCAGTCATTCTTTGAAAGAATGGAAGACTAACTCTCAGATGAAGGCAGGCAAGGGGATAATGATCAGCCAACATCATGAATGGCTGCTCGATGACAATTAGCACAGGTATTTGACACAGAGAAAGTAACCTGCTCTGAGAAATATGAACAACGAGGGCCAGGTGCAGAGAAGATTAGATTACTTACAGCGTGGAAACAGGCCCTTCGGCCCAACAAGTCCACACTGCCCCGCCGAAGCGCAACCCACCCATACCCCTACATCTACCCCTTACCTAACACAACGGGCAATTTAACATGGCCAATTCACCTGACCTGCACATCTTTGGACTGTGGGAGGAAACAGGAGCACCCGGAGGAAACCCATGCAGACACGGGGAGAATGTGCAAACTCCACACAATCAGTCGCCTGAGGCGGGAATTGAACGCGGGTCTCTGGCGCTGTGAGGCAGCAATGCTAACCACTGTGCCACCGTGCCGCCCACAAGAGGCCTCAGGGTAAGTGGTGCAAGGGGAAAGCTTCAGGGGATGTGTCAATTCTGCACTGAGATAACTGCGCTGGGGACAAGGAAGTGACAAAAATCAAATTATGCTGGAAAATCCATGCAGGAGCCAAGAGATTTAAGGTGCCACATTCCGTGCTGGAGAGGGGCTGGGTCAAATAAACACTGGAGGATCTGTGAAGGACAAAGAGTAGAATAGACTGAGGAACAAAGGGGGCATTTCTCATCAAGCACACCCAGTAGGCAGCAGTTCTCATTAGAAAGTCTTCATTGATCAGGCATCACCAGCCCGGTAGAAGACTGACCAAAAGGAGAGGAGGATAACCAAGGGAAGAAGTCACACACACCCTGGATGGTCTGAAGAAAGGTACCCCCAACAATGTAATGAGACTGAAATATTCTGCAGCAAGAGCCTGTTAGTCCTCTGATATCAGTGAACAATCCACAATTGGCATGACTGTTTACTTACGATATTTAAGTTATGAATGTATTATATCAAAACTGTTGCTTCTTAATAAATTTCATAAACGATCAGAAAATTACTTCCAAATAGTCCACCGCATCCATTAGCTAACTTTATTCTATCACAGGATGAGGACAAAACTGGCAAAGCCAACGTTTATTGCCCATCCTTAATTGTCCAGAGAGCAGTTAAGAATCAATCACATTACTGTGGGTCTGGAGTCACATGTAGGCCAGACCAGGTAAGGATGGCAGTTTCCTTCCTTAAAGGACATTAGTGAACCAGGTGGGTTTTTCTGGCAATCATTAGACTGTGGAGGGGTTTGAACTCAGGTGCCCAGAACATTACTTGGATCTTTGGATTAACACTCCAGCTATAGTACTCTGAGACAATTGCCTCCCCTAATACTGCATTTGTGAATCATGAAAATCAGTACAGCCATGTCTAACTATGTGTACTGCTGATTCATCAACCTGATTCAGAAAACTCCATCCAATCAGATATAGTACTTTAAACCATGTCTTTTCGATATTTCTTCCACCTTTATTTTGGATTTCCGACCTATTTGCTTCAAGCCCTTATTTTCTCTGCACCAACATTTTTACCATCCATTTTTGCTTCAATCATTCTTATCTCCCCTAACATATTCTATCTTCCATTCTCTAAACTATTCCCTCACAATGTCCCAGACAGTACCATCACATCGTCATCCTTGGGTATGTCCTGTTCCAGTGGCAGGAAAGACTAAGCACATGTGACAGCACAATGGTATAATGTCAATGGGGGACAGATGCTCTGTGAGCGCTCACAAATGACTCTGGAGCCAACGAAGTCACCTGGCATCAAGTGAAACATGGGCAAGGGAACCTTCTGCTGATTATCACATACCACTCTTGCACGTGCACATCTCCACACTCCCCCTGGTGTTAGGTCATCTCAGAATTGATTGAAGATATTTTCGGACACAGTATAGGATGGAAGTTGGTATAAGTAAAAAATAGCTAACCTCTAGATGTTCTGGATAGGATAGTATCTTCATCAATTGGAGGATCTGTACCAGATTGAGACAATTGGAATAACTGTATAAATTGCATGTTCTTTGTCTGTTGCAAGTCTGTTTTGATGTGAGGTTTTCAAAGTTTGTGAGAAGATTTGTAGCTCGGGTGCTCGTTGTTGTGGTTCTGTTCGCCGAGCTGGGAATTTGTGTTGCAGATGTTTCATCCCCTGTCGAGGTGACATCCTCAGTGCTTGGGAGCCTCCTGTGAAGCGCTTCTGTGATCTTTCCTCCGGCATTTATAGTGGTTTGTCTCTGCCACTTCCAGTTGTCAGTTCCAGCTGTCCACTGCAGTGGCCAGTATATTGGGTCCAGGTCAATGGGTTTGTTGATAGAATCTGTGGATGAGTGCCATGCCTCTAGGTATTCCCTGGCTGTTCTCTGTTTGGCTTGTCCTATAATAGTAGTATTGTCCCAGTCTAACTCATGTTGCCTGTCATCTGCGTGTGTGGCTACTAAGGCTAGCTGGTCATGTCATTTCGTGGCGAGTTGGTGTTCATGGATACGATCGTTAGCTGTCTTCCTGTTAGTCCTATGTCGTGTTTTGTGCAGTCCTTGCATGGGATTTTGTACACTACATTGGTTTTGCTCATACTGGGTATTGGGTCCTTTGTCCTGGTGACCTGTTGTCTGAGAGTAGCTGTTGGTTTGTGTGCTGTTATGAGTCCTAGTGGTCGTAGTAGTCTGGCTGTCAGTTCAGAAATGTTCTTGATGTATGGTAGTGTGGCTAGTCCTTTGGGTTGTGGCATGTCTTTATTCCATTGTCTTTCTGAAAATGCGGGGGTATTCGTTTTTGGCGAATACATTGTAGAGGTGGTCATCTTTATCTTTTTGCAGTTCTGGTGTGCTGCAGTGTGTTGTGGCCCTTTTGAACAGTGTCTTGATGCAACTTCTTTTGTATGTGTTGGGGTGGTTACTTTCATAGTTCAGGACTTGGTCTGTGTGTGTGTGGCTTTCCTGTATACCTTTGTGGTGAATTCTCCATTCGGTGTTCTCTGTACCATCACGTCTAGGAATGGGAGTTGGTTGTCCTTTTCTTCCTCTCTAGTGAATCGGATTCCTGTGAGTGTGGCATTGATGATCTGGTGTGTATTCTCTATTTCTGTGTTTTTACTGATTACAAAGGTGTCATCCATATATCTGACCCAGAGTTTGGGTTGAATTTGCAGTAAGACTGTTTGTTCTAATCTTTGCATTACAGCTTCTGCTATGAGTCCAGAGATGGGTGAGCCCATGGCTGTGTCGTTGATTTGTTCATATATTTGGTTGTTGAATGTGAAGTGTGTTGTGAGGCACAGGTCCAGTAGTTTGAGTATGCCGTCTTTGTTGATAGGTTCCCTGTCTTGTTGTCTGTTCTGTACGTCCAGTAGGTTGGCTGTTGTTTCTCTGGCTAAGGTTTTGTCGATTGAGGTGAACAGTACCGTTGCATCGAATGAGACCATAGTTTCTTCCTTGTCTATGTGCATATTTCTGATGATGTCCAAGAATTCCTGTGTTGACTGTATAGAGTGCCTGGATCCGCTGATCAGGTGTTTCAGTTTCTGCTGTAGTTCTTTAGCCAGTTTGTGTGATGGTGTCTCTGGTAGCGATACGATAGGTCTGAGTCTGGTTTGTGCACTTTAGGGAGTCCATAGAATCTGGGAGTGGTGTTGCTTTCAGGTTTCATTCTCTGTAGGTCGAACCTGGTTACTTGTCCTTTTTTTGCAGGTGCCTCAGTGTGTTGTTTATCCTATTGGTGAGCTGTGGGGTGGGGTCAACCTCCCTCTTTTGGTAGGTGTTGGCATTTGCAAGTAGTTGTTGCGCTTTCTGGATGTACTCTGCTTTGTCCAGGATGACCATCATTCCGCCTTTGTCTGCTGGTAGTATGATTATGTTCTTATCATTTCTTAGTGTTTTCAGTGCTTCCCTCTCCTTGGTGCTGAGGTTGTGTGTTTGTCTTTTCCTTATTATCAGCGGTACGATACTTTGTCTCACTGTTTGTTGTGTCTCTTCTGGCAATCCATTGTTCCTGAGTGTGTATTCTAGTGTTGCTAGGAAGTCTGCTGTCTTGGCGTCCCTGTGGTTGTAGTTGAGTCCATTAGCCAGTATTGTTCCTTCCATGTCTGTGAGCTGTCTGAGGGAGAGGTTTCTAACCCAGGTATGTGTTGTGGTGTCCGCTCTGTTGTGTGTTATTTTGGCCATTTTTTCTTTTCGTGTTTTTTTTTGCGATGTGTGGTCCTGTTCTGTCCTATGGTGTGAGGTTTATTACTTGAGGTGTTACATTCATTTTAAACATTGTATTATATTGTGATGCTGTATCATAATAAAGTGTTGTATCAGTCTGTAGATTCACATGTTGTACTAGTTTAATGTTGGAAAGATGTCCTCGGTCATCTACTGTTATCACTTAACCATGAAAGTGGACAGCCTCATCCGAGAGTGGAATAGGCCCATCAGGACAGAGGCACTCCCTCATGTGATACTTAACATCACTGTGTTGAGAGTTGAGGGAATTTGTCATCACTGAAGAAAATGCTTGATCTGGGTGTTGCGTTGATTGCGTTTGAGAGATGTCAGATTCTTTGGTGTAAAAAGTATCGCATTTTGCTTTCGATCACAATTGTGACCTGGATTTTCCAAGTCAACCGTGCTGCATCACAACAGAAAATTAACTGCTCCAGTGATTTGTGTCTAATTTAAAATATATACATCGAAAGATGCTGCAACCTGAATATCCCCATGGAATTCCCACGGCAAATAAATGAAATGACATCAAATGTAATCACAAAAGGTTTAATGAAAACAGATGGCCTACCTCTCAAACTGAGAGATCATTTTGTGCAGAAAATGCATTATCCAATTGATAGCATTGTGAAAACATACTACCTGATCCTCGTTGTTATTGGTGTTCCTGGTAAGTGGGTGTTACAATTGCCATTGTGTAAGTTTGTATTGGGGCTGGTTATTGTTTTATTCTGTACTTTATCTTGTCACATATGAATCTGCTATGTTCCTTGCTAAAGGCACCCAAGTCTGTGACATTTAATTGTTGTGACAACTGCACTCAATTATTGAGATTATTTCATTAAGTTGTCTCATTTCCTAATAAATGTTGTGTTTGTTGGTCATATGTTCTCACCCAGTTTATTGCCTTGAGGAGAAACAGACCTTAGTGAAGGGCAATGCTTTGACTGAAGTTACTGCTGGGAAAATCTCTCAATAGAAATGTCTAGACTGATGACCAATTGGCCAATTGGAGCAGCTCTGACCACAGTGACTGATCATTAATTTCTGGAAGTTTCACTCAATGGAGAGTTTAAATTAACCTGGGCCATTTGCTAGAGTCTTGTAATGACTTCGGTTTTTGGACATCAACAATTTCTGACACGGTGTGTAAAAATAATGATGGTGTTATTATATTAAGGAGTTTCAACTCTTCTAATGTTAATTGAGATAATCACAGAATAAAGGGATTAGAACAGGCAGGTTTTCTTGAAATGTATACAGGAGAGATTTTTTTGTTAATGTGTAGATGATCCTCCAAGGGAGTGTGCAGGACCTTATCTAATTCTCAGGAATCAGATTAGACAGGTTTTGGCAGGTGTTCAATGTGACAGTGTGGGTACATTTCAGTGATAGCAACCAAAACAGCATCCGTTTTGAGTTTGTTATGGAAAAGAATAAAGATATTCAACCAAAGAAAAAACAGGAGGGGTTGGAATTTGTGTTAGGTAAGGCAGATTTTATTAAAATAAAGCATGATCCAACAAACTAGACTGGGAACAGCTACTTGAGCGTGCATCTACAGAAGAACAACAGGAGGCATTCATAAAGTGGGAGGTGGTGGGACAGATCCAACATTTTCCCTTTTGGGTTAAGTGTAAGAACAAGCCCAGAGAGTGATGGATGTCTAAGAATATTCAGGAATAGATAGAAAGGAAAAGAAATCTTTAAAATGTACAAAGGTAGCAAAACAACATTGGACTGAGAGATGTATAGACAGTGTGAGAGGAACCAAAGCAAGAAATTAGGAGAGCAAAGAGGATGTATGAGAAAGCACTGGTGGGCAAGATGAGGGAAAATCCCAAGACGTTATCCAAGTATATAAAGGAGAAGAGAATAACAATTGGAAGATTTGGGACTATTATGGACCAGAGGGGCAATCAGTGCATGTAGCCCACAGGACTCTGGGACAGTATGAAATGAATACTTCACATCTGTGTTTATTCGGGAGAAGCAAGGTGAAAATACAGAAATTGAAATGATGAACTGTGAAGTTCTTGTGTAGATTGATCTTAAAAGTAAGGAGCTATTGGAGGTTTTGGTAGATTTTGTATCCACAGGTCTGGGAAGGGTTGAAAGTACAGGTGGACTGAACCAAATTTACAAATCATCTCTGTCCACAAGTGAGATGCTGAAGGTCTGGAGGGAATCTAATATGGTTTCACATTACAAGTAGGGTCATGGAAATAAACGAGGGAACAAGACACCAGTGAGTCTAACATCAATGGAAGGAAAAGTATTGGAGAAGTTAATGAAGATGAAAATTAATCTCTATCTGGAGAGTTAAGGTTTGATCAGGGATAATCAGCATGGCATTTTCAGTCAGGGGTCATGTTTAGTTATGCTAGTGAAACATTACATGACATGACCTTTGTGTATAGATGAGGATGGGGTGGCTGATGGGTTTCAGCAATGCTCAAAGTTTGCGCGAAGATTTGTAGCTCGGGTGCTCGTTGTTGTGGTTCTGTTCGCCGAGTTGGGAATTTGTGTTGCAGACGTTTTGTCCACTATCTATCAATACTTTTGACAAGATTCCACGTGGGAAAATGGAAAAGAAGGAAAAGCTTATGTGATCCAGGGTAAATTGGCAAGTTAGATTCAACGTTGCCTGAGGGTTAGGAGACAGGGTTTGGGGAGGACTGTTTGTGTGACTGGAGCCTGCTGTGCAGTGGCATTCCACAGGCCTCATTGCTGAGTTGCTTATTGTTTGTAATAATCATAAATTATGAAAATCAGAATCTTGGAGGATGATATGTAAGTTTACAGAAGACATGAGTATTGACCTGATAATTGACGGTAAGGAGGAAGATGCTGGATGACAGGAAGATGTAAGCAGATTGTTCTGATGAGATGTAAACTTGAAGCAGTGCACTTTTGAACAAGGTAAAAACAATAACTGCAGATGCTGGAAACCAGACTCTGGATTAGTGGTGCTGGAAGAGCACAGCAGTTCAGGCTGCAAGGGACAATACAAGAGAGCATTGTGTGAATGTAGGGATATAAAGAAGCTCAGAGGAGCAAAGAGATCTTGGGGTGCTAGTTCATAGATCCCTGAAAATGGCAGGGCAGGTCAATGAGTCAGCAAGGAAGACACATGGGAAACTTGCCTTTATTGGTTGTGGCATATAAGAGCAGGGAGATTATGCTGGTGCTGTACACAACTTTGTTTTGGTCGCAGCTGGAGGACATGTGCAGTTCGGTCTCCACGCTATAGGAAGGATGTGATTACACCGGTGGGGGTGCAGAGGAGGTGCCCTGGGAGTTTGCCTTGGATGGAGCATTTTAGCTATAAAAAGTGACTGGATATGCTCGGATAGTTTTCCATTGAGCAGAGGTAGATGTGGATAAGATTATGAGAGGCATGGACAGGGTAAATCGACAGCAGCTGTTGCTCTTAAACTAAGGGTCAATAACAAGGGGACATAATTTTAAAGTGAAAGAGCAAGAGGCTTAGAGGGGATTTGAGGAAAACTATTTTTCTCCTGGAGGGTGGTGGGAATCTGAAATGCAATGCCTGGGAGGATAGTCGAGGTGGGAGCTTCACAACTTTTAAAAGTTGAGTGCTTGGAATGTCATAACATTCAAAACTATAAGCCGACACTATTCCATTTTGATCGATATGTTTATCCAATGACCATTTAAATGCCCTTAAAGTTGGCGAGTCTACTACTGTTGCAGGCAGTGCGTTCCATGCCTCTACTACTCTCTGAGTAAAGAAACTACCTCTGACATCTGTCCCATATCTACCACCCCTCAATTTAAAGCTATGTCCACTCGTGCTCACCGTCACCATCCGAGGAAAAAGGCTCTCCCTGTCCACCCTATCTAAACCTCTGATTATCTTATATGTCTCAATTAAGTCATCTCTCAACCTTCTTCTCTCCAACGAAAACAGCCTCAAGTCCCTCAGTCTTTCCTCATAAGACCATCCCAGGGAACATTGTAGTAAATCTCCTCTGAATCATTTCCAATGTTTCCATATCCTTCCTATAATGTGGTGACCAGAACTGTATGCAATACTCCATGTGTGGATGCACCAGAGTTTTGCACAGCTTCAGCATGATCTCATGGTTCCGAAACTCAAACCCTCTCCCCAGGCGCTGAGGATGTCACCTAGACAGGGGACGAAACGTTTGCAACACAAATTCCCAGCTCGGCGAACAGAACCACAACAACGAGCACCCGAGCTACAAATCTTCGCCCAAACTTTGAATCTGGAATAATTGCCAAGTAGAACACATGGCTACAGGGATACTGCAGAAGGGAGACTTTCGGATACCTGCATAATTGGGGCTCATTCGGGATAGGTGGGACCTCTTCAAACAGGATGTTTTTTTTACACCTGAACCAGAGGCAAACCAATATCTTGGTGGGGGGAGGGTGGATTTGCTCTCGCGATTTGAGTGGGTTTAAAATCATTCAGCAGCGGGATCTGAACCTAAATTAAACTTTCAGTATCCAGGAGGTTGAGAGTAGTGAGGTCAGAAATATTTTTTCAAGGTCACAATAGTTCACTGGCAAACAGGAAGGTGGTTTGAAGTGTGTCTACTTCAACGCCAGAAGCACCGGAATAAGGTGGGTGAACTTGCAGCATGGGTTGGTACCTGGGACTTCGATGTTGTGGCCATTTCAGAGACATGCATAGAGCAGGGACAGGAATGGTTGCTGCAGGTTCTGGGGTTTAGATGGAAGAAAGTGAGGATTGCAGATGCTAGAGATCAGAGTTGAGAGCGTGGTGCTGGAAAAGTACAGCAGGTCAGGCGGCATCCAATGAGCATGAAAATCAATATTTCGGGCATAAGCTCTTCATCAGGAATCCTGAAGAAATGCTTATCCCCGAAATGTCGATTCTCCACCTCTGCAGCTGCTGCCTGACCTGCTGTGCGTTTCCAGCACCACACTCTCAATTTCGGGATTTTGATGTATCTGCAAGAACAGAGGAGATGGTAAAAGAGGGGGTAAAAGTGGCATTGTTAGTCAAGGACAGTATTACTGTAGCAGAAAGGACATTTGAGGACTCGTTTACTGAGGTAGTATGGGCTGAGGTTAGAAACAGGAAAGGAGCGGTCACCATGTTGGGAGTTTTCTATAGGCCTCCAAATAGTTCTAAAGATGTAAATGAAAGGATTGCAAAGATAATTCTGGATAGGAGCGAGAGTAACAGGGCAGTTGTTATGGGGGCCTTTAACATTACAAAACATTGATTGGAAATACTATAGTTTGCATATTTTAGATGGTTTAGTTTTTGTTCAATATGAGCAGGATGGTTTCCTGACACAGTATGTAGACAGGCCAACAAAGATTGAGGCCATATTGGATTTGGTCCTGGGGAATGAACATGGCCAGGTATTAGATTTGGAGGTAGGTAAGCACTTTGTTCATAGTGACCACAATTTCGTTATGTTTTGTTAGGCAATGGAAAGGGATAGGTATATGCAGCAGGGCAAGAGTTATAGCTGGGGGAAAGGCAATTATTATGCGACTAGGCAAGATTTAGGATGCATAGTTTGGGGAAGAAAACTGCAGGGATGGGCACAATTGAAATGTGGAGCTTATTAACGAACAGCTACTGCATGTCCTTGATAAGTATGTCCCTGTCAGGCAGGGAGGAAGTGGTCGAGCGAGGGAGCCGTGGTTTACTAAAGAAGTTGAATCACTTGTTACGAGGAAGGGGAAGGCTTATGTTAGGATGAGACATGAAGGTTCAGTTAGGGCGCTTGAGAGTTACAAATTAGCCAGGAAAAACCTAAAGAGAGAGCTAGGAAGAGCCAGGAGGGGACATGAGAAGTCATTGACAGGTAGGATCAAGGAAAACCCTAAGGCTGTCTCTGGGTATATCAGGAATGAAAGAATGATGAGAGAAAGATAATGGCCAATGAAAGATAGTAGTGGGAAGTTGTGAGTCAAGTCCAAGGAGAGAGGGGAAGCACTAAATAAATATTTTTCATCAGTATTCACACTGGAAAAAGACAATGCTGTCGAAGAGAATACTGAAAAACAGGCTACTAGACCAGACAGGATTGAGGAGAAAGTGAGGACTGCAGATGCTGGAGATCATGAGCCCTTCCTGAAGAAGGGCTCATGCCCGAAACAATGATTCTCCTGCTCCGTGGATGCTGCCTGATCTGCTGCGCTTTTTAAGATAGGATTGAGGTTCACAAGGAGGAGATGTTAGCAATTCTGGAAAGTGTAAAAATTGATAGATCCCCTGGGCCAGATGGGATTTGTCCCAGGATTCTCTTGGAAGCCAGGGAAGAGATTGTAGAGCCTTTGGCTTTAATCTTTATGTCATCGTTGTCTACAGGAATAGTGCCAGAAGGCTGGAGGTTGGTAAATGTTGTCCGCTTGTTCAAGAAGGGGAGTAGAGGCAACCTTGAAATTAGAAACCTGTGAGCCTTGCTTCAGTTTTGGGTAAAGTGTTGGAAAAGGCAATAAGAGATCGCATTTATAATCATCTCGAAAGGAATAAGTTAATGAGGGATTTTCAACACAGTTTTGTGAAGAATAGGTCAATCGAGATGGTGACCAAACAGATGGATAAGGGTAAAGCAGTTGATATGGTGCATTTGGATTTCAGTAAGGTGTTTGATAAAGTTCCCCATGGTAGGCTATTGCACAAAATACAGAGGCATGGGTTTGAGAGTGATTTCGCGGTTTGGGTCAGAAGTTGGCTCACTGAAAGAAGACAGAGGGTGGTGGTTGATGAGAAATGTTCATCCAGGAGTTCAGTTACTAGTGGTGTACCACAAGGATCTGTTTTCGGTACACTGATATTTGTCATTTTTATAAATGACCTGGATGAGGGTGCAGAAGAATGGGTTAGTAAATTTGCAGATGACACTAAGGTTGGTGGAGCTGTGGACAGTGCCAAAGGATGTTATGGGTTACAGAGGGACATAGATAAGCTGCAGAGCTGGGCTGAGAGGTGGCAAATGGAGTTTAATGCAGAAAAGTGTGAGGTGATTCACTTTGGAAGGAGTGACAGGAATGTGGAGTACGGGGCTAATGGTAAGATTCTTGGTAGTATAATTGAGCTGAGAGATCTTGGTGTCCATGTACATAAATCCCTGAAAGTTGCCATCCAGGTTGATAGGGTTGTTAAGAAGGCATACGGTATGTTAGCTTTTGTTGGTAGAGGGATTGAGTTTTGGAGCTATGAGGTCATGCTGCAGCTGTACAAAACTCTGGTGCGGCCGCACCTGGAGTATTATGTAAAGTTCTGGTCACCACATTATAGGAAGGATGTGGAAGCTTTGGAAAGGATTCAGAGGAGATTTGTTAGGATGTTGCCAGGTCTGGAGGGAAGGTCTGATGAGGAAAGGCTGAGAGACTTGAGGCTGTTTTTTGTTGGAGAGAGAAAGGTTGAGAGGTGACTTAATCGAGACATATAAAATAATCAGAAGGTTAGATAGGTTGGAGAGTGAGAGTCTTTTTCCGTAGAAAGTGATGTCCAGCATGAGGGGACATAGCTTTAACTTGAGGGGTGATAGATATAGGACAGATGTCAGACATAGATTCTTTACTCAGAGAGTTGACAGGGTGTGGAACACATTGCCTGCAACAGTAGTAGACTCACCAACTTTAAGGGCATTTAAATGGTCATAGGATAAACATATGAATGAGAATGGAATAGTATAGGTTAGATGGGCTTCAGATTGGTTCCACAGGTCGGTGCAACATCGAGGGCTGAAGGGCCTCTACTGTGCTGTAATGTTCTATATTCTCATAATAGTATGGTAATGGGAGGTCATTTTATATTTGCAAGCATAAACTGGTACTACCGTAGTGTTAAGGGATTGGATAGAGAGGAATTTGTGCAAATGTGTGCAAGAAAATGTTCTGATTCAGTATGTAGATGGACCTATTCCAGAAGGAGCAAAACCTGGCCTTTTGTGGGGAAATAAGACAGAGACATTGACTGAGGTGTCAGTGGGGAAGCACTTTGGGTCAAGTAATCATAACTCCATGTGTTTCAGAATCATTATCGAAAACGTTAGACCTGATCGAAATATTCGAATTTGAATTTTGAGGAAGGCCAATTTTGATGATTTTGGACAAGAACTTGCAAATGTTGATCGAGGGCATTTATTCAGAGGGAAAGGAATGGCACAAGAATGAGATAAAGAGAATCCAGAGACATCATGTTCCTCTTAGGGGAAAGGGCAAGGCTGGGAGGAGTAGGGAGTGCTGGATGATGAGAGGAATAGATTCAGGTCAAGAAAAAGAAGGAAGCATATTTCAGCCAGCAGGGTTCGAGTGAATCCTGAGAGGAGTATAAGGGCAGTAGGTGAATACTCAAGAGGGAAATCAGGAGAGCAAAAAGGGAAATGAGATAGCTTTGGCAAATAGGGTAAAGGAGAATGTAAAGGGATTCCACAAATGCATTAAGGGCAAAAGAGTAACTAGGGAGAAAATAGGGCTACTTTAAGATCAGCAAGGCTGCCTGTGCGTGGAACCGCAAGAGATGGGTGAGGTACTAAACGAGAATTTTGCATCGGTGTTTACTGCAGAGAAGGATATGGAAAAGCTAGAACTTGGAGAAATAAATAACGATATCTTGAAAAGTGTCCACATTGCAGAGAAGGAGAATTCTGGACATCTCGAAACATATAAAACTCTGGGATCTAATCAGGTGTATCCCAGATCTGTGTCGGAAGCTAAAGAAGTAATTTTTGTGTGTCTTGCTGTGAAATTTGTATCATCGATAGCCACAAGTGAGGTGCTAGAAGACTGGAAGTTGGCTAATTTGGTGTCACTATTTAAGAAAGGTGATAAGGAAAAAACAGGGAACTTTAGACCAGTGGGACAGACATCAGTAATGGGCAAGTTGTTAGACAGGATTCTAAGAGACAGGATTTACATGCATTTGGAAAGGCAATGACTGATTAGGGATGGTTAACATGGCTTTGTGCTTGGGAAATCATGTGTCACTGATGTGATTGGGTTTCTTGAAAAGTAGTGAGGAAGATTGATGAAGGCAGAGCGGTGTCTATGGTCTGGGTGGTCTCCAGCAAGCTGGTTGATAAGGTTCTGCATGGGAGACTGGTGAGCAATGTTAGATCACATGGCATACAGGGAGAACTAGCCATTTGGATACATAACTGGCTTAAAGTAGTGGTGGTAGTGGAGGATTGTTTTTCAGACTGGAGGCCTCTGATCAGCAGTGTGCCACAAGGATCAGTGCTGGGTGCACTGCTATTTTTGTCATGTATATGAATGACTTGGGTGTGATTATTCAAGGTATGGTTAAACATTTAGCAGAAGACGCCAGAATTGTTGGTGTGGGCGATAGTCAAGGAAGTTTCCTCAGATTGTTTTGATAAGGTGAGCCAATGGGTTGAGAGGTGGCAAATGCAGTTTAATAAAGATAGATGTGAGGTGCTTCATTTTGGTAGGACAAATCAGGACAAGACATACGCACTTAATTGTAATGCCCTGGGGAATGTTGCCAAATAGAGAGACCCTGAAGTGCCGTTTGACAGTCTTGAGAGTGGAGTTGCAGGGGGACAGGGTAGTGAAGAAGGAGTTTGCAATGCTTACTTTAAGTGGTCAGTAATTGGGAAGTCATGTTGCGGCTGTACAGAACTTTTGTTCGGCTATTTTTGGAATACTGTGTTCAATTTTGATATCCATGCTACAGGAAAGATGTTGTGAAACTTGAAAAGGAGCAGAAAAAGCTGACAAGGATGTTGCCAGGGTTGGAAGGTTTGAGCTATAGGGAGAGGCTGAATAGGCTGGAGCTGATTTCCCTGCAGCACTGCAGGCTGATGGGTGACATTTTAGAAGTTTATAATATCACAAGGGGCTGGTCTAGGGTGAACAATGAAGGTCTTTCCCCAGTGTAGGGGAGTCCAAATGGAGAGGACATCGGATTGAGGTGAGATGGGAAAGATTTAAGAGAGAACTAAGCAGCAATCATTTCATGGAGAGGGTGGTGAGTGTATGGAATGAGCTGCCAGAGGAAGTAAGGGAAGCTGGTACAATTACAACATTTAAAAGGGTACATGAATAGGTAAGATTTAGAGGGAAGTGGGCCAAGTGCTGCCAGTTGGGACTAGCTTGATTTCGGGGATCTGGTCGGCATCGAGAAGTTGAACTGAAAGTTCTGTTTCTGTTCTGCCCATGTCTGTAGCTCTAAGACTTTATGAGTCACAGGTAGACAGGACAGTGCAGAAGACGTTTAACATGCTTGCTTTCAGTGGTCAGTGCATTGGTTATAGGAGTTGGGGCATCATTTTGCAGCTCGCTAGGACATTAATGAGGTCACTTTCAGAACACTACAAACAATTCTGGTTGCCCTGCTTGGGAAAGATGTTAAACTTGAACAAAAGATATGCAAGGATGTATTGAGATGGAGGGTTTGAGCTGTAGGGAGAGGCTGAAGAGGCTGGGGTAATCTTTTAGCTGGAACAATGGAGACTGAGGTGGGACTTTAAGGAGGTTAATAAAATCATGATGGGCATGGATATGGTGAATAGCTAAGGTCTTATTCCTGGGGTAGGGGAACCCAAAACTAAGGGCAGAATTTAAAGGTGAGAGAGGGAAGATTTAAAAGGGAGACAGAGTGTTGTGCAAGGATGGAATGTGCCACCAGAGAAAGTGCTGGAAGCAGGATTAATTGCAACATTGAAAAGGATCTGAGTGCAGATCTGAACAGGAAGAGGTGAGAGTTTTCAGGGCCCAATGCAGGTAAATGGGATGAGATCAGATTGGCATGTCTGGTTACCATGGACGAGTTAGACCAAAGAATCTGTTTCTGTGCTGAATGATTCTCTGACCATGACTCTATGACACAACAGACTGCATCCTATGTTCGAAAAAGGATAAAGAACATGCGATCTAAGAAGCTGCCAATTGTAATACCACTGTTGAAAGAAAGAGAAAATGAGAAAGCAAGGAAACTCTAAACCAGTTAACCTGACATTCATTATCAGGAAAATGCTGTGTGCGGTTTGATCACTAACCATGGAAGGATACGTTTGCATTGAAGGAGGTACCACAGGTGGTTCACTAGTTTGGATCTTGTGATCCGATGATCCTTACTGAATGGCTCAGTGAATTGGATCCATAGTTCCTGGAGTTTAGGTGAATGAGTGATCTATTGAAACATGCAAGAGACAGAATGTACTTGACAGAGTGAGAGAAGTGATATCCCTGAAAGGGGAATCCCAAGCACAGCAGGACAGTCTCAAGGCAAAGGGTTGATGGTTTTGGACTGAGATGAGGAGAAATGTCTTCATTCAAAGGCATGCAAATTTTTGAAATTCTCTACCGCAGATGTTCCACAATTGAATATATTCAAAACTGAGACTGACCTTTAGGGCCCTGGAGGGTGTTGTGGAACAGCGAGACCTTACAGTTCAGACACATAATTCATTGGAAGTTGTGACACAGGTGGACAGAATGGCTAAAAGGTTATTTGGCACGCTTGCCTTCAGTGCTCAAACCATTGACCTGAGGAGTTGGGAGCTTCAGGTTGCTTGATGTTGGTGCGGCCACTTTTGGAGTACTGTGTGTAGTCCTGGTCACCTTGATATATAGAGGATATTATCAAATTGGAGAGGGTACTGGAGAATGTTTCTGGAACTGAAGGTTTTGGGTTATCAGGAAAGGTTGGATTCGCTGGAACCTTTTTCACTGGAGTGTAGGAGATTGACGGATGACCTTATAGAGATTTATAAAATCACGAGTGACATGGATAAGGTGAATAACAAAGGTCTTTTCCCTCGGATAGGGATGTTCAAAACGATAGACCATAATTCTGAAGGTGACAGAAGAAAGTATTAAGGAAATGGGCCAAACACAGACAAATGGAACTAAACTTGGTTGGATGGATAAGTTGGACTGCAGAGAATGTTTCTGTGCTATATGATTCCAAGACTCAAAAACATAGCAACATTCGTGGATGATACTAAAACAGATGAGAAAGTATGCTGTGATGAGGACATATAGCGGTTCCAGATGGACAATGATAGGCTAGGAGAATAGGCCAGAATCTGGCAGATGGAGTTTAATGTGGGTAAGTATGAGATTGTCCATATTGGTTGGAAAAACATCCAGGCAATTTATTATTTAAATGGGAAACAGATTAAAAGTTTGTCAGTGCAGAGGGATCTGGCATCTTTGTGCGTGAAACACAGTAAGCGGATATGCAGGTGCACCATGCAATAAAAAAGGCAATTGGAATCCTAGCATTGATTCCAAAAAGACCAGATTATAGAAATAATGAAGTGTTGTTGCAATTTTATAATGCATTGATAAGACCACATCTAGAAAATTGTCCAGCTTTGGTCTCCTTACTTGAGGAAGGATGTGTTGGCACTGAGGCAGTTCAGAGGTGGTGCATAATGCTGATTCCATGGAACATCAGGCTGTCATACAAGAAATGGTTGAATCACTACAGTTAAACTTGCTGGAGGTGAGAAGAATGAGAGGGTATCTGATTGAGGCATTTAAAATATATAAAAGACTAAATGCAGATGTTGAACAGATGTTCCCCCTTGTGGGACAGTCTTAAACAAGAGGGCAGAGGTATAGAGTGAGAGGAGGTAAGTTCAAAATGAAGATGAGCAGTAACTACTCCTCTCAGAGAGTTGTGAATCTGTGGAGCTCACTGCCCAGAGTGCAGTGGAGGCAGAATCAAGCAACACATTCAAGGAAGAAATGGATATGTTTCTAATGAAAAGTGGGATAAAGGGCGAGGGGGAGCAGTCAGGAAAGTGAAGTTGAAACCAGAATTAGATCAGCCATGTTAAATTGTGAAGTGACTCAAAGGGCTGAGTTGCATACTCCCACTCCGAATACCTGTGTTTCTATGTTCCTATGTATGGAAATGGGGAGAGTATGGATACATCAGCGGTTGTCCTGTGTAACATCAGCAACGTGTATGATTTCTAAGTTCTAATTCAAGTTGAAGGTCCAGTCCAAGACAAGGTCAACTCTCAGTTTGTACAAAATTGCAATGGTCCAAATATGGTCACTGAAAATGCCTGAAGCATTCTGATCTGAATAGTGTCAGATCTGTTGGTAGGATAGGTGTGTTCTGGGATAAGTTTGATTCTGTGTTAGTTCCTCTTCCAGCTCCTTCTCTATTCAGGGCATGGGCTTGTCCTCAATGAAAATTTAATCCATTTGGTGATTGATCCTGTGACTAAGGAATTTTGTATGTTTTATTTCACTAAACATGCTTGTTGTAATTATTGTCATGACAGTTTTAAACAGGGATGAAATCTATCCAATCATTTAATTTTATGTATCAAATTCCCATCCTTCCTCTATATGTAAGGCACAAAATGTATTGCTAAATAATTTACAGTTTTGTTTTGTCTCCTGTCTCTTTTACGGTAAATTTACTGGCGATTATCATTCTGGCCCAGGGAAAGTGTGGCCTCTGCACCTGCACCTCTCGGTACCTGGTTGCCATGGCATCTGCAGACCTATTGGTCATTATCATTGAGGTCATGTTGTGGCGCATCCTTTATTATTATGTCCCAGGTTCATTTCTGTACATCACACCGGTATGCAACGTTATGAATATCCTGAGGCGTGCGGTGACTGACTGTTCTGTTTGGTTCACTGTCACTTTCTCCTTTGATTGATTTGTGGCCATTTGTTGCCAAAAGCTGAAAACAAGTTATTGTACTGATAAAGTTGCTTTGGTGATTCTATCAATATCTTGCATTCTGTTCTGTTTAAAATGTGTCCCCTACTACTTTACACTTGAAGCTGGTGAGGTAATCAACAATGTCCCATGGTTTTGTTACATAAAAGAAAACTTTTATACTGAGCCTGGATGGATAGGATTTGATTGGTTTGACAAGATTATAAACCCATTGCTGCCGTTCACCTTAATTGTGTTACTGAACGCTCTGACAGTCAGACACATCTTAGTCGCCAGTCGAGTCCGTAAGGGACTCAGGGGCGGAAGGAAAGTAGAGGATCATATTGACCCCGAGATGAAGAGCAGAAGGAAATCTATAGTTTTGCTTTTCAGCATATCGGGCAGCTTCATCCTTCTGTGGATGGCGTTTGTCATACATTTCTTATATTATTACACTGTTGGTGCAAATACCAGAGATTACAACAACTCACAATTCACATTTCAAAGAGTTGGATTTATGCTGCGGAATTTAAGTTGCTGCACAAATACATTTATTTATGTGGCCACTCAGTCCAAATTTCGAGAGCAATTCAAGAACCTGGTGAAATACCCGATTGCGTCAATGGTTCAAGTCATTCGTGAGCAAACCAACCAGCAGCAGCCGAGAGGCAGGTTCCAGTGATTTGAATTCACTAGCGGAGTTCTTGTCCAAAGACTCTAAATACAACCCAAAGCAGGAGTGATGCAATCTGGCAACATGTGAATAACTGGAGTAGCAGTTGTGTCCAGGCCGGAGCAGGTACAGTGCTGGCTGCATAAGGGGAAAGGAAAAGTCTACCATGAAATCTCAATCACCTCAATCAGTTCGAATCTCACCTTACTTTTAATCGAGAAATGAAGATAGAATAAACTTTTTCGTACTGAACTCAATGTACTACAGATGCTGGAAATTGATATATGTGTATCCATTTATTCCTCCCTTTTCTTTCAGAAACATTGTACTGAGTATATCTTCCTTCCATTATCGCCAGATTGTCATAACCAATTTGTTTTTTCGAATACTTTATTCCACCCCCACCTCTATAATTCACTCTCTCTTTTTTATTCCACTCTATCTTCTCTTTTTCTCTTATTCTTGATTATGAATAATTGAGCTCACTCCTGCTTTTTCTGATGACTAATGTACCTTCCAGATTTCTCCCCTCCTCATAGTCTGTGTCTTTGCGTGTGAGTCTCCATAAAAGCATATGGATGGTGGTGGTGTCCTATATCAGCATAGATACACGGTTTGTGGTCTAAAGTGAAACTGAGAGTGCGCATTCCTGGGTGTTCTTTGGGTTAGCAAACACTACTGAAGCAAATTTGGGACCTCAACCTTTTCCAAATTTAATTCAGCTAAATGCGAGATGCTGCATTTTGGGAAAGCAAATCTTAGCAGGACTTATACACTTAATGGTAAGGTCCTAAGGGAGTGTTGCTGAACAAAGAGACCTTGGAGTGCAGGTTCATAGCTCCTTGAAAGTGGAGTTGCACGTAGATAGGATAGTGAAGAAGGCGTTTGGTATGCTTTCCTTTATTGGTCAGAGTACTGAGTACAGGAGTTGGGAGGTCATGTTGCGGCTGTACAGGACATTGGTTCGGCCACTGTTGGAATACTGCATGTAATTCTGGTCTCCTTCCTATCGGAAAGATGTTGTGAAACTTGAAAGGGTTCAGAAAAGATTTACAAGGATGTTGCCAGCGTTGGAGGATTTGAGCTATACGGAGATGCTGACCAGGCCGGGGCTGTTTTCCCTGGAGCGTCGGAGGCTGAGGGGTGACCTTATAGAGGTTTATAGAATTATGAGGGGCATGGATATGCTAAATAGGCAATGTCTTTTCCCTGGGATGGTGGGAGTCCAGAACTGGAGGACATAGGTTTAGGGTGAGAGGGAAAAGATATAAAAGAGACCTGAGGGGCAACGTTTTCACACAGAGGGTGGTACATGTATGGAATGAGCTGCCAGATGAAGTGGTGGAGGCTGGTACAATTACAACATTTAAAAAAGCATTTGGATGGGTATATGAATAGGAAGGGTTTGGATGGATATGGGCCGGGTGCTGGCAGGTGGGACTAGATTGGATTGGGATATCTGGTCGGCACGGGCAGGTTGGACCGAAGGGTCTGTTTCCATGCTGTGCATCTCTATGGCTCTAAGTTATTTGTTTGGCTTGGATGATCAGGCAGAGGTTGCTAGATTTGCTCATGAATCAAATGTGTTTGGAAAAACAAATTATAAAGTGGATGTAAAGTCACCTATAAGCTCTCTGAACAGTAGTTCAGCAAGAGAAAACACATATTGAGTTAACGGACTTAAACTGGCGAGATGTGCAAGTGAAGAATGAAGAGAAGCAAATTATTAGCAATGAGTTGAAAGGTATAGAAAGTAACAAGAAAAGTGGAGTTGAGCAGACACAAGGTCAGCCATAATCAGATGAATTGGCAGATTAGGTCTTGAGGGGCTGAATTATCTATTCCTGCTCCTAGTTCTTATATTCTTATGTCTTATATATTCTTATATTTCCTTCCTACATGATGAGAGGGTGCAAGAGCTCTGGTCTACCCATAGATCTGGTTGTTGTAGAACATGAATTGCAAAGGCCTCCTAATACCATAAGGTATAGAATGAACCACTCTACAAAACTCTGTGGTGTCTGCAATTTGTTTTACACTTTCCCCACATTTTCATCGATAC
This sequence comes from Chiloscyllium punctatum, assembly GCF_047496795.1. NCBI lineage: Eukaryota > Metazoa > Chordata > Chondrichthyes > Orectolobiformes > Hemiscylliidae > Chiloscyllium > Chiloscyllium punctatum. The sequence goes on from NC_092753.1 coordinate 24,553,675, forward strand.
CATTTTTGTATATAACAAACAAAAAGGGTCCCAGTACTGAGGCTTAAGGAATTACTTTGGGAATAGTGATCACAATTCCAATAGTTTTAGAATACTCATGCACAAAGATGAGAGTGGTCCTGAAGGAAGAGCGTTAAATTGGGGGAAGGCCAACTGTACCAAAATTTGGCCGGAGCTGGGGAATGTAGATTGGGATCAGCTGTTTGAAGAGAAATCCATATTTGATACATGGGAGGCTTTTAAAAAGAGGTTGATTAGAGTTTAGGAGAGATATGCTCCTGTGGAAATGAGGGATAGAAATAGCAAGATTAAGGAACCATGGATGACAGGTGAAATTGTGAGACTAACTAAGAGGAGAAAGGAGGCGTAGAAAAGGTCGAGGTGACTGAAGACAGATGAACCTTCAGAAAAATATCGGGAATGTAGGACCAATCCAAAATGAGGACACGGCCGAGGGATATTTCGTTCAGTTAATTGAATTCTGGATAATCAAATGCCGGATAACATAGTTTAGCCAAGCATTGGGGCGTTGCGATATTAGGATAATCAACTGCAGATAATCGAGGTTCCTCTGTATAAGGAGCAGGAGGGTACCTAGAGAAAGAGTTGGCCCACTCAAGGACAAAAGGGGAAAGTTATGCATGGAGTCAGAGAAAATGGGTGAGATTCTTAATGAGTACTTTACATCGGTATTCACCGAGGAGAGGGACACAACTGATATTGAGGTTAGGGTTAGGTGTTTGGTTATTCTAGGTCAAGTCACCATAAGGAGGGAGGAAGCATTGGGTATTCTAAAAAGCATTAAGGTGGACAAGTACCCAGGTCCAGATGGGATCTATCCCAGGTTTGTGAGGGAAGTGGGAGAGGAAATAGCTGAGACCTTAACAGATACTTTTGCAGTGTTCTTGAACACGGGTGAGCTCACGGAGGGCTGGAGAATTGCTAATGTTGTCCTCTTGTTTAAGAAGGGTAGCAGGGATAATCCAGGTATTTATAGACCATTGAGCCTGACGTCAGTGTTAGGGAAACTGCTGGAGAAGATACTGAGGGATAGGAGCTATTCCCATTTGTTAGAAAATAGGCTTAACAGTGATCGACAAGATTTTTTTTTTGCAGGGAATGTTATGCCTTACCAACTGAATAGAATTCTTTGAGGAATTGACAAAGTTGATTGATGAGGGAAGGGCTGTAGATGTCATATACATGGTCTTTAGTAAGGCGTTTGATAAGGTTCCCTATGGTAGGCTGATGAAGAAAGCAAAGTCACATGGGGTCCAGGGTGTACTAGCGATATGGATAAAGAACTGGCTGGGCAAAGGGAGATAGAGAGGAGTAGTCGAAGGGAGTATCTCAAAATGGAGACCTGTGACCAGTGGTATTCCACAGGGATCCGTGCTGGGACCCTTGTTGTCTATGATATTCATAAATGATCTGAAGGAAGGTGTAGGTGGTCTGATTAGCAAATTTGCAGATGACACTAAGATTTGTGGAGTAGCAGGTAGAGAAGGGGACTGTCAGAGAATGCAGCAGAATCCAGATAGATTGGAGAGTTGGGCAGAGAAATGGCATCAATCTGGGCAAATGCAAGGTGATGCAGTTTGAAAGATCCAATTCAAGAGCGAACTATACAGTAAATGGAAAAGCTGAAAATGTGTTGGACTATAACATGTGTTGTGTGATTTTTAACTTTGTCCACCCCAGTCCATCACTGGCACCTCCACATCAAGAAAGCTGTAGACATAGTTACATAGAACATAGAACATTACAGCACAGTTCAGGCCCTTTAACCCTCAATATTGTGCCGACATTTTATCCTCCTCTAAGATTAAACTAATCCACATCCTCAACATATTACAAAGCAAAGACCAAAGAACAAAGACAGCACAGGAAAAGGTCCTTCAGCCCTCCATATCTGCGCTGATCCAGATCCTCCTGCTAAACTTGTCACTTATTTTCTAATGGTCTGTATCCCTCTGCTCCCTGCCCATTTGTGTATCTGTCCAGATACATCTTAAGTGATGCTATCATACCTGCTTCTACCACCTCCACTGGCAATGCATTCCATGTTCTCACAACTTTCCATGCATATCTCCCCTAAACCTTTCCCTCTCACTTTGAAATCGTGACCCCTACTAATTGAGTCCCCATTCTGGGGAAAGAGATTCTTGCTATCTACCCTGTCTCTCCTTGTCATAATTTTGTAGACCTCAATTAAGTCCCCCACCTCAGCCTCCTTCTTTCTAATGAAAATAATCCTAACCTACTCAAACTCTCTTCATAACTAGCACCCTCCATACCAGGCAACATCCTGGTGAACCTCCTCTGCACCCTCTCCAAAGCATCCACATCCTTTTGGTAATGTGGTGACCAGAACTGTACGCAACATTCCAAATGTGGCTGAACCAAAGCCTTATACACCTGTCACATGACCTGCCAACTCTTGTACTCAATACCCTGTACGATGAAGGAAAGCATGCTGTATGCCTTCTTGACCACTCTATTGACCTGCGTTGCCACCTTCAGGAAACAATTGTACCTGAACATGCAGATCTCTCTGTACAACAATTTTCCCCAGGCCTTTTCCATTTAGTAGGAGAAAGTGAGGACTGCAGATGCTGGAGATCAGAGCTGAAAATGTGTTGCTGGAAAAGCGCAGCAGGTCAGGCAGCATCCAAGAAACAGGAGAATCGACGTTTCGGGCATAAGCCCTTCTTCAGGAATGAGGAAAGTGCGTCCAGCAGGCTAAGATAAAAGGTAGGGAGGAGGGACTTGGGGGATGGGCGTTGGAAATGCGATAGGTGGAAGGAGGTTAAGGTGATGGTAATAGGCTGGAGAGGGGGTGGGGGTGGAGAGGTCAGGAAGAAGATTGCAGGTTAGGAAGCCGGTGCTGAGTTCGAGGGATTTGACTGAGACAAGGTGGGGGGAGGGGAAATGAGGAAACTGGAGAAATCTGAGTTCATCCTTTGTGGTTGGAGGGTTCCCAGGCGGAAGATGAGGCGCTCTTCCTCCAGCCGTCGTGTTGCTATGGTCTGGCGATGGAAGAATCCAAGGACCTGCATGTCCTTGGTGGAGTGGGAGGGGAGTTGAAGTGTTGAGCCATGGGGTGGTTGGGTTGGTTGGTCTGGGTGCCCCAGAGGTGTTCTCTGAAACGTGAAACACCTCTGGGACACCTGGACCAACCAACCCAACCACCCTGTGGCTCAACACTTCAACTCGCCCTCACACTCCACCAAGGACATGCAGGTCCTTGGACTCCTCCATCGCCAGACCATAGCAACACGACGGATGGAGGAACAGCGCCTCATCTTCCGCCTGGGAACCCTCCAACCACAAGGGATGAACTCAGATTTCTCCAGTTTCCTCATTTCCCCTCCCCCACCTTGTCTCACCACCGCCTTCTTAACCTGCAATCTTCTTCCTGACCGCTCCGCCCACACCCCACTCTGGCCTATGACCCTCACCTTGACATTTGGAAGCACGGACTTTTGAATTGCTGTTTCTTCATCAGGCGGTTATGAAGAATCATAAGACACAGAATTTATAGCAAAGCGTGTCAGAGTGTTGACACAGATACCACCATTACACGTGGGGAAACCTCCCACCATGTATGTAACAAGTTCTCATGTGACTTGGCTATCTCATACGCTGCAGGCAAGGAAGCTCTGAGGCATGCTACAATGGCAAAAGCAGACGCTACGACAAATAAAGAATGGACTCCTCACAACAATCACCAGGCAGGAGTATTCCCTCCTAGTTGGGGAACACTTCAGTGGTGCTGGACAGAGGGTGGCAGTTGATGGGAAATGTTCATCCCATCTGGCCCAGGGGTCTTATCTATTTCCGGATTTTCCAAAATCGTTAAAACCTCCTCTTTGTCAACCTCAATCCCATCTAATCTTGTAGCCTGTATCTCCATATTCTCACTAACATTGCCCTTTTCCATGTGAACACTGACGAAAAGTATTCAGTAATGCTCCCCCTTTTGGCCTCAGATTCCACACACAACTTCCCACTACTGTCTTTGATCGGCCCTAATCTTACTCTAGTCATTCTTTTATTCCTGATATACCTATAGAAGGCCTCAGGGTTTTCCTTGATCCTATCAACCAACAACTTCACATGTTCCCTTCTGGCTCTTCTTAGCCCTCTGTTTAGATCTTTTCTGGCTAAATTATAAATCTCAAGACCCCGAACTGAGCCTTTATGCCTCATCCTCACATAAGCCTTCTTCTTCCTCTTGACAAGAGCTTCAACTTCTTCAGTAAACCATGGATCCCTCCTTCGACAACTACCTCCCTATCTGATCATTAAATATATATCAAGGTCCCACAGTAGCTGTTCCTTGAATAAGCTCCACATTTGAGTTGTGCCCATCCTCTGCAGCTTCCTTCCCCATCCTATGCATCCTAAATCTTGCCTAATCATATCATAATTGCCTTTCCCTCTGTTATATCTCTTTCCCTGTGGTATATACCTATCCCTGCCCATTGCTGTTGTTAACATAATCAAATAATGGTCACTATCGCCAAAGTGCTTACCTACCTCCAAATCCAACACCTGGCCAGGCTCATTCCCCAGTAACAAATCCAATATGGCATTGTCCCTTGTTGGCCTGTCTACATACTGTGTCAGAAAACCTTCTTGCACACATTGGATAAAAGCTGACAAAAACTAAAGTACTTAAACTGTAGTGTTCCCAGTAAATATTGGGGAAGTTAAAGTCCCCCATAACAACTCGTCTGTTACTCTAGCTCCTGTTGAGTTCCTTGAGATGGTGACCAAACGGGCGGATGAGGGTTAAGCAGTTGATGTGGTGCATTTGGATTTCAGTAAGACGTTTGATGAGGTTTCCCACAGTAGCTTATTGCACCAAATACAGATGCATGGGGTTGAGGGTGATTTAGTGGTTTGGATCAGATGTTGGCTAGCTGAAAGAAAACAGAAGGTGGTGGTTGATGGGAAATGTTCATCCTGAAGTTCAGCTAGTAGTGGTGTATTGCAAGGATCTGTTTTGGGTCCACTGCTGTTTGTCATTTTTATAAATACCCTGAATGAGGGTAGAGAAGGATGGATTAGTAAACTTGCAGATGACACCAAGGTCAGTAGAGTTGTGGACAGTGCCGAAGGATGTTGTGGGTTACAGAGGGACATAGATAAGCTGCAGAGCTGGGCTGAGAGGTGGCAAATGGAGTTTGATATGGAAAAGTATGAGGTGATTCACTTTGGAAGGAACAACAGGAAAAAAGAGTACTGGTCTCATGGTAAGATTCTTGGTAGTGTAGATGAGCAGAGGGATCTCGTACATAGATCCTTCAAAGTTGTCACCCAAGTTGATAGGGTTGTTAAGAAGGCATATGGTGTGTTAGCTTTTATTGTTGGAGGGATCGGGTTTTGGAGACATGAGGTTATGCTGCAGCTGTACAAAACTCTGGTGCAGCCGCACTTGGAGTGTTGCATACAGTTCTGGTCACTGCATTATAGGAAGGATGTAGAAGCTTTGGAAAGGGTTCAGAGGACATTCACGAGGATGTTGCCTGGTATGGAGGGAAGGTCTTATGAGGAAAGACTGAGGGACTTGAGGCTGTTTTCTTTAGAGAGAAGAAGGTTGCGAGGTGACTCAATTGAGACATATCAGCTAATCAGAGGGTTAGATAAGGTGGACAGGGAGAGCCTTTTTCCTCAGATGGTGATGGATAGCACAAGGGCACATAGCTTTAAACTTAGGGGTGATAGATATAGGACAGATGTCAGAGGTAGTTTCTTTACTCAGAGAGTTGACAGGGTGTGGAACGCACTGCCTGCAACAGTTGTAGACTCCCCAACTTTAAAGGCATTTAAATGGTCATTGGATAAACATATGGATGAGAATGGAATAGTGTAGGATAGATGGGCTTCAGATTGGTTCCACGGGTCAGCGCAACATCAAGGGCCGAAGGGCTTGTACTGCGATGTCATGTTCTATGTACTATGTTAGAAAAACTCCAGCTAACTTAAGAATGCAACTTAAAAGGAGCTATGGGATTTACATATTAAATACCTGAAAATATGATTTTCCATTCTACCAGATGAAAGACTTAAGCTGAATCATTACAGCTTCATGATACTGAAACTATTTTACTATAAATTCTATGGCTTATGATCCCATGTTCCATAACCACCTGATGAAGGAGCAGCGCTCCGAAAGCTAGTGCTTCCAAATAAACCTGTTGGACTATAACCCGTTGTTATGTAATTTGTAACTGCATTTTTCTTGAATGACTTCAATGTTTTGGTCTTGACAGTATCCTGTGGCAGAGAATTCCATAGGCTCACCACTGTCTTGGTGAAGAAACTTCTCTTCAAATCTGTCCAAAGTGGCTGACCCCTTAGCCTTAGTCTGTGACCTCCTGGTTCTGGTTTCCTCCTCTCCCCTCCCCATTGTCTCTGATGCTGAGAATAATTCCAGATGCTCTGCCATTTTATTTTTAGTTTCTCTTTCAGTTCTTCTTTTGGATGTTGATACAACTATGTTACTGTAACTCAGTTCAGAGTTTCTTAGCTGTCCACCTTACTGTGGCTCTGCAGTAGGCAGCTTCTACACCTATTTGAAACAGCCATCTCTTGGACTTCACTGCTCTCATGAATATCATTCCAAACTAATTTAATCCACTGAACAGATACTTCTGTTGTGGTGGAACATAGAATCCCACCTTTAATGATTAATCCAAGTGTCTGATTGATCACTACAGCAGCAATGTAACCTCATACCCTCCAGTCATGCATTAAATGGACTGATGACGTTCCTGGCTGAACTCATAGATGGAAGATCTGGGCAGGAGCCAAAACATATGACCCTACAATATGAACACTGAAACAACAGTGTGACTGGGCCTGGCACTCACTCATCTACCAACACCCAGCTGAGAATCAGCTCATGGTAAGTCATAGTCAAAGAACATAGTCACTCCTCACGGAGTGTAGCTAGAAAGACAGAACACACCTTGATAGTCAGGCTTTTGTCACTCCAACTTCATAAATGTCTGCCTGAGTGGTCTCTCTGCTGGTGAAATCACTGGTATTTGATTTTGTGGCTCTTATGGTTGCTACAGAAGAAGCCAGTTTTTTTTCTTCAGGGTTTTTTTTTTGTTTGAGTACCTGACAATGTACTCAATCTCTTAGTCGACTGTGTCTGAAATGTCTTCTTGTTTTATTAAATGATTTGTTTATAGCCTTTGAGAATAACTGAGATCACTTGACTATGGTGGTAAGGCATGTTTGGGAATTGTACGTAAAACAGTTCTGTGTGTAAAAGCCACTGATCTATGGATACCTGATTGAGTAGATAAGATAGTGAGTGTTTTCTTGTTTAAAGATGTTATCTCCTAGCTCAGAGGTATGGACACTACCACTGAATCACAATAGTCTTCTAAGTGGATGCTTTTTTTATACTGAAATGGTTTGAGCAGCAACAACACAAATTAATGGATGACATTTAATGAGTGGACATCAGGCTGAGCATGAAGTAGAGAATTTACAATTGATGTTAGCACCCAAGCAGTGAAATGGGAAAATATCCAGAACTTCCAGTTAATAATATCTGATGCATGTAATGAGGATTTGTCATGTGTGGAGATTGGATCGTGATCTCTTGCGACCCTTTCTCCCGGACTCAATAGCAGCTCACAGATTTTGATTAGGACTGGAAATTACATTGAAACTGGGAATGAGAAATGTGAGCAAATGAAGATCCTACATTGCATTGTACATTTTCAGCCATTGAATTCAATCAAACCTGACATCAGACAAAGAAATCTGTTCATCTCAGTGTGGAACATGCTCATTCTTAATGGGTTCATTAGCTCACTTGGCTGGATGGCTGCTTTGTGACGCAGAGAGATACTGATAGTAGGACCTTAGTTCCCATACCAGTTAAGGTCACCCTGAAGGTCCTGCCTTCTCAACCCTGTGGTAACCCTCAGGTTAAACTCACCAGCCACCTCTCTGTCCTGAGCGAGTGACCCTCCAGGACAATGGTGACTTTGCTAAAACTAAACATCCACAATATCCAGAAATTCTGGAGAAGAGAATCATAAAATCTCACAAGCTATTCCGTGAAGAACATTCTCTCAATTTTAGAGTTACTAGTCACCCTGAGACTGTACCTGGCTTTGCCAAAAGCTCCCCGGACCTCATCCTAATAGAAACAGGAACAAGCACGTTCCACTTTTTTTTTGATCATGACTGATCATCAACTCAGTATCCTGCTTTTGACTTTTGTATCCCATTAGCTTGAAGAACAAAATCTAACTCCTTCTTTCCAACCAAATTTGCCATGTTTAGATGAACCATCAAACTGAAAGACAGTGTTTACATTCACTGGGCAGTGGATCTCTGGTAACATCAATGAAGAGACAACCATTGCCCTTGGGCATTTTGACAAGCTCTCTCTATGGTGATCAGACGTTCCCTATCTTGCCAATTCTGCTGGATGAATGGTGGGATTTTGCTGTAGGAATATTGTTTGTCCTGTTCTTTACTGTGTCCACACTTTAAAATTTCTTCTAAAATGTGTTGCAATCTTTTTTTACAGCAGCAGAGGGAGAGGCTGCAGCGAGGACCAGGTGGCTGCCAAGAATATATTTGGGTAGTGGCTGAACCCAAGACACTATACGTCCTCCTCATCCAACCAAAAAAAAAGACTATGGTGGGTTGATAAGGTAAGGCTCTTCCATTTCTACTGTATTGTGTGTTTGGTTGAAATTTACTTTTTTTATTTGTCTATTAATTGGTTATTTGAACAAGACGATACCAGAGAAGTACTAGAATTTTTTTTTAACTCATAAATTTGTATAAATTAATAAATTAGTTAACTAGGTAGAGATGGCTGTGCAGGTGATGTGCTGTAGCTGCATGATGTGGGAGCTGGCTGTTCCCATTGTGAACAGCAGTGAGCACATCTGCAGCAAGTGTTGGTCGTTGGAGGAACTCTGGCTCAGAGTTGATGATCTGGACTCTGAGCTTCAAACATTGTGGCACATCCGGGAGGGGGAGAGTTACCTGGAAGCTTTGTTTCAGGAGGCAGTCACACCTGGGAGATTAAGCAATTCAAATTCAGTTAGTGATCAGGGACAGCAGGGTGTGATTGCAAGTGAGGCAGGCAGGGGGATCCTGAGTTCAAGAATGGATGAGCCTCAGCTTTTGACCTTATCCAACAGGTATGAGGTACTTGCTCCCTGTATGGAGGAGGAAAAGGGCTGTGGGCAAGATGTGCCAGCTGACCATGGCACCATGGTGCATAAGGTCATTCAAGTGGTGGGAGAGCAAAAGACAAGTATTAGTTATCGGGGATTCAAAAATTAGGGAGATTTATAGTATCCTTTGCAAGCCAAGTCGGAAGACCATATGGTGTGTTACCTGCCCGGTGCCAGGGTGCAGGACATCCCTGACCAGTTTGAATGAATATTGGAGTGGGAGGGGGAGGGGGAGGATCCAGTTGATATGGCCCACGTTGGGACTAACAACATAAGCGACGCTAGGATGGAGGACCTGTTTGGTCCTCTATCAAGCACCAGGAGCGAAATTAAGGAACAGGTCCTCGATGGTCATAATCTCTGGATTACTGCCCGAGCCACATGCAAATTGGCTTAGGGATAAGAAAATTTGGGAAGGAAGCATATGGCAAAGGGAATGGTGTGGGAAAGAGTGATTCCATTTCATGGGGCATTGACATCAGTTTTGGAACCAGAGAGATCTGTACCAATGGGATGGTCTCCACCTGAACTGATCCAGAACCAGTGTTCAAGCGAAAAGGATAAGTAGGGTGGTCACTAGGACTTTAAACTTGTGAGTCGGGGGGGAGGGAGAGGGAAAGGGACAGGAAGTATGATGGCAAACACAAAGATAAGCAACAGGATAGCATGTACGCAGGAGGGTTTACGTCCAAGGCAGACTATGAAAGAAGCAAAAAGGAAGGATAATTCAGGAGATATTGGAGATGATGAAAATCATGAGGGTAAGAAAGTTACCAAGAAGGACTTTACCTGAATGCTCACAGCATTTGGAACAAGGTAGATGAGTTAACAGTGCAAATGATCACAAATTCACATGATTTAGTAGTCATTATGGAGACATGGTTATAGGATGGTCATGATTGGGAGTTAAATATCCAGGTGTATCAGAGTATTCGGAAGGACAGACAGGAACGTAAGGAGGTGGTGTAGCTCTGATATTCAAGGGCGATATCAGGGAGGTGCTGAGAGATGATATGGGTTCTATGGAGAATAAGGTTGAATCTATTTGGGTGGAAATTAGAAATTCTATGAAGAAAAAGTCACTGATAAGCATAATATAGGCCATAAAATAATGACATCACATTGGGGAGAACAATAAACAAAGAAATAACTAATATCTGTAATAATGGTACGGCTATAATCTACATGTCAATTGGTCGAACCAGGTTGGTCAGAGTAGCCTTGAGGAGGAGTTCATTGAGTGTATCCGTGATAGTTTCCTTGAACAATCTGTAATGGAACTGATGAGGGAGTGAGTTATCCTAGATCTGGTCCTGTGTAATGAGACAGAAATAATTAATGACCTCATAGTTAGGGATCTTCTAGGAAGAGGCAATCACAGTATGGTTGCATTTAGAATACAGATAGAGAGTGTGAAGATAAAATCCAAAACCTGTGTCCTGTGCTTAAACAAGGGAGACTAGAATAGAATAGGAGAGGACTTGGCTAAAGTAAACTGGAAACAAAAATTTTATGGTGGGACAGTTGACGAACAATGGAGGACATTCAAAGCAATTTTTCAAATTGCTCAGCAAAAGTATATTCCAATGAAAAGGAAGGACTGTGAGAAAAGGGGTAATCTGCCATGAATTTCTAAGGAAACAAGGGTAGCTATCAAGCTTCTCGTAGGAAACTAGAAGTTTGGGAAAACTTGAACGGTGAACATAAAGCCCCCAAAAGAGCTATAAATAAATGTAAGATAGAGCATGAGAAATAAAAACTAGCACAGGTCTGGCAGATGGAATACAATGTTAATAAATGTGAAGTCATTCATTTTGGTTGGAGTAGCAGTAAAAAGGATTATTATTTGAATGGTAAAAAGTTGCAGCATGCTGCTATGCAGAGGGACCTGGGTGTCCTTGTGCATGAGTCACAGAGGGTTGGTCTGCAGGTACAGTGAGTTATTAGGAAGGCAAATGGGATTTTGTCCTATGTTGCTAAAGGAATGGAATTTAAAAGCAGAGAGGTTATGTTGCAGCTGTACAGGTGCTGGTGAGGCAACACCTGGAGTAATGCTTGCAGTTTTTGTCTCCTTACTTGAGAAATGATATACTGGCACTAGAGGGGGTACAGAGGAGGTTCACCAGGTTGATTCCGGAGTTGAGAAGGTTGGCTTATGAGGAGAGACTGAGTAGACTGGGATCAGATTGATTGGAATTTAGAAGAATGAGGGGGGATCTTATAGAAACATATAGAATTATGAAGGGAATAGATAAGATAGAAGTAGAGAGGATGTTTCCACTGGCGGGTGAAACTAGGACAAGAGGGCAGAGACTCAAGATGAGAGGGAGCAGATTTAGGACTGAATTGAGATGGACCTTCTTCACCCAGAGGGTGGGTAATCTATGGAATTCCCTGCCCAGGGAAGCAGTTGACGCTACTTCAGTGAATGTTTTTAAAGCTTAGATAGATTTTTTTGAACAATAAAGGAATTAAGGGATACAGTGAGAGGGTGGGTAAGTGGAGCTGGGTCCACGAAAAGATCAGGTATGATCTTATTGAATGGTGGAGCAGGCAACATGGCCTATTAGTTCTTATGTTATGTAAGGTGCACAAGGAACAGGGCGGTTGTCTTGGGTGACTTCAACTTCCTTAACATTGATTGGAACCTCCTTAGTGCAAATAGTTTGGATGGAGCAGATTTTGTCATGTGTGTCCAGGAAGGATTTCTGAATCAATATATAGATAGGCCGACTAGAGAGGAGGCCATATTGGATTTGGTGCTTGGCAACGAAGCAGGTCAAATGTCAGCTCTCTTGGTGGAAGACTATTTTGGTGATAGTGATCATAACTCTCTGATTTTTACTTTTGTCATGGAAAGGGATAGGTTCAGATGGTGTGGGAAAGTATTTAATTAGGGGAGGGGCTACTAGGCAGGAATTGTGGAGCATAAACTGGGAGCAGAAATTCTCAAGGAAATGCACAGCATAAATGCGGATGTTGTTTAGGGAGCACTTGCTTTGAGTGCTGGATAGGTTTACTCGACTGGAATAAAGAAGGGATGGTTGGATGAAGGAACCTTTGATGACAAGGGATGTGGAACATCTGGTCAAGAGGAAGAAGGAGGCTTACTTAAGGTTGAGGAGGCAAGGATCAGACAGGACTCTAGAGGGCTACAAGGCAGCCAGGAAGGAACTGAAGGATGGACTTAGGAGAGCTAGAAGGAGGCATGGAAAAGATTTAGCAGGTAGGATTAAGGTGTTCTACACTTCTGTGAGGAACAAGAGGATGGCCAGAGTGAGGGTAAGGCCGATCAGAGATAGTGGAGGGAACTAGTGGCTGGAGACGGAGGAAGTAGGAGAGGTCCTTAATGAATACTTTGCTTCAGTATTCACTAGTGAGAGGGACCTTGTTGGTTGTAAGGACAGTGTGAAACAGACTGATATTTTCTAACAGGTTGATGTTAAGAAGGAGGATGTGCTGGAAATTTTGTAAAACATGAGCACAGATATGTCGCCAGGCCAGACAGGAGATAAACTAGGTTACTACAGGAGGCAAGGGATGAGATTGGAGGGCTTATCCATCAAGGCACTAGGGGTATAGCTCAAAATTAAGATGAGTGCTATCACTCTGATAGGATTATACAGTAGACCTACCAACAGCCACAAATACATTGAGGAACAAATACGTTGGCCGATTTTTCAAAGATGTTAGACTGAAAGGTCTGTTTTCGTGCTGTGCATCTCTATAGCTCTTTGCAATAACAACAGAGTTGTCATAGTGGGTGACTTTGACTTCCCCAGTATTGACTAGGACTCCCTTCGATAAAGAAGCTTAGATGGGGCAGAATTTGTTAAGTATATCCAAGAGGGTTTCTTGAAATAGTATGCCTATAGTCCACCTTGAGGGGTCATAATGGACATTATACAGGCTAATGAGCCTAGTCAGAGAGTTTGGGAGAGCATTTTGGAAATAGTGATCACAATTCCTTCAGTTTGAAGAAAACTATGAATAAGGATATGTGATTAGGCACCAAATCGAGGGAGGGTAAATTATGTCAGTATTAGGCAGGAGCTTAGGAGCATTAATTGAGAGAAGCTATTGTTAGGCAAGTCCACATTTGACATGTGTGAACTGTTTAAAGACTTGCAGATGAGAATTCAGGATGGGTATGTTCCAGCAAAGAGGAAGGATGAGGATGGCAAGGTAAGGGACCCTTGGATAACTAGGGAGGTTATGAATTTAGCCGAAAGGAAAAAAGAAGCCTATGTAAGTTTTAGGAAACTAAGATTGGGCAGGGCCCATGAGGAATATAAAGAAAGCAAAAAAGAACTCAAGCAGGGAAATAGGAGTGAAAGAAGGGGCCATGGAGTGATCTCAGGAAGTAGGGCAAAAGAGAATGTCAAGGCATTCTGCAGACACATGAAAAACGAGAGAATAACTTGGGAGAAGCTAGGATAACTCAAGGGTAAAGGAGGGAACTTGTCCTTGGAAGCAGAAGATGTGGGTGAGATCCAAATAAATACTTTGTGTCAATATTCATCCAGGAGAAAGACATGGAACATAGTAAGATTTAAGATGAGCTACATTTTGAGATCAAGAAAGAAGTGGTGCTTGGTCTCTTGAAGAGCATTAAGGTAGGTAGGTCCCAAGGCCTGATGGTATCTACCCCAGGTTATTGGGAGAGGCAAGAGAGGAGATAGCTGGGACCTTGACCAAGTTCTTTGTATCCTCATTAGCCACTGGAGAGGTCCCTGAGGACTGGTGATTAGCTAATGTTCTTCCTCTGTAAAAGAAGGGAAACAAAGATAATCCAGGAAACTATAGACCATTGAGTCTCACATCTGTGGTTAGCAAGTTATTGGAGAGATTTCCTAGGGACAGGATTTTGTGCGCATTTGGGAAACCAAGGCCTGATTAAGGACAGTCAGCATGGCTTTGTGCAGGGCAAGTCATGTCTTACCAACTTGATTGAATTTTCTGAGTCGGTGACAAAGGTGATCGATAAGGGTAGATGTTGTCTATATGGCTTTTAGTAATGCTCGGCTCACCCAGAAGATTAAGATGCATGGGATCCATGGTGACTTGGCTGCGTGGATTCAGAATTGGCTTCAGAAGGCAGAAAGTAGTGGTGGAAGGGTGTTTTTCTGTCTGGAGGTCTATGACTCATAGTGTTCCGCAGGGATCTACACTGGGACTTCGGCTGTTTCTGATCTATATAAAAGACTTGGATGAAAATGTGGATGAATGGGTTAGTAAGTTTACAGATCAGTGGAGTTGTGGACAGTGTAGGTTGTCAAAGGATACAGCAGAATATAGGTCAGTTGCAGATATGGGTGAAGAAATGGCAGATGGAGTTTAATCCAGGTAGGTATGAGGTGCTACACTTCGGGAGATCAAATATTAAGGAAAATTATAGTGTTAATGGCAGGACCTTGAACAACACTGATGTATAGAGGGATCTTGAGGGTCAAATCCATAGCTTCCTGAAAGTGGCCACACAAGTAGATAAGGTGGTAAAAAAGGCATTTGGCATCCTTGCCTTTATTAGTTGGGAAATTGAGTACAAGAGTCAGGATGTCATGATGCGGCTTTGTAAGGCTTTGGTTAGGCCACACTTAAAGTATTGTGTTCAATTCTGTTCATCCCATGACAGGAAGGACATGGAAGCTTTGGAGAGAGTGCAGAAGAGGTTTAACAGGATGCTGCCTGGAATAGAGAGTATGCACAATAAGGAGAGGCTAGAAAATCTAAGATTGTTTTCTCTTGAGTGGTGGAGGCTTAATAGAGACTTTATAGAAGTCTTTAAAATTATGAGATGCATAAATAGATTTGGCGGTCAGGATCCAGAGTTAAAATGTCCAAAACTAGGGCGCATACATTTAAGGCAAGAGTAAGAAAGATCAGAGGATATGTGAGGGGCAAGCGTTTTACCCAGAGAGTGGTAGGAGTGCGGAACACATTGCTGGGGTGGTGGTGGTGGAGGCAGATACGATAAGGGCATTTAAGTGACTTTCAGATAAACACATGGCACGAAGATTGGTGGCGTTATCAACGATTGTCAAAGGATGTAACAGGATTGATTGGCGACTTAGGCACAGAAATGGCAGATGGAGTTTAATTCAGACAAATGTGAGGTGATGCATCTCGGAAGATACGATAGATGGCAAAACCCTTAGGAACATTGACATACCGATGGATCTGGGCGTGTATGTCCACAGTTCCCCAAAAGTGACAACGTAGGTTGCCAAGGTGATTACGAAGGCATATGGCATGCTTGCCTTCATCGGTCGGGGAATGGAGTACAAGAGTTGACTATGTTGCAGCTATATGAAACCCTTGTGAGGCCACATTTGGAATATTGAGCAAAAGAGAACAAAGAACATTACAGCACAGGAACAGGCCCTTCGGCCCTCCAAGGTTGTGCCAATCCAGATCCTCTATCTCAACTTAGAACATAGAACATAGAACAATACAATGCAGAACAGGCCCTTCTGCCCTCAATGTTGCACCGACCTGTGAACTATTCTCAGCTCGTTCCCCTACACTATCCCATCATCACCCATGTGCTTATCCAAGGATTGTTTAAATCTCCCTAATCCGGCTGAGTTAACTACATAACTGCTTGTCACCTATTTTCTAAGGATCTGTATCCCTCTGCTCTCTACCCATTCATGCATCTGTCAAGATACATCTTAAATGACACTATCGTGCCCGCCTCTACTACCTCCCACTGGTAATACATTCCAGGCATCCACCACCCTTTGTGTATAGAACTTTCCATGCACAACCCCCTTAAAATATTTCCCTCTCATCTTGAACTCAAGACCCTTAGTAATTGAGTCGCCCGCTCTGGCGAAAAGCTTCTTGCTATCCACCCTGTATATACCTCTTATGACTTTGTAGACCTCAATCAGGTTCCCCTTCAAATTCTGTCTTTCTAATGAAAATAATCCTTATCTACTCAATGTCTCTTCATAGCAAGCGCCCTCCATACCAGGCAACATCCTGATGAACCTCCTTTGTACCCTCGCCAAAGCATCCACATCCTTTTGGTAATGTGGCGACCAGAACTGTACACACTATTCCAAATTTGGCCAAACCAAAGTCTTATACAACTGTAACATGACCTGCCAACTCTTGTACTCAATACACTGACTGATGATGGAAAGCATGCCGTATGCCTCCGTGACCACTCTACTGACTTGCATTGCCACCTTCAGGGAATGATGGACCTCAACACCCACATCTCTCTGTACATAATTTTCCCCAGGGCTTTTTCCATTTACTGTATAGCTTGCTCTTGAAGTGGATCTTCCAAAATACATCACCTCACATTTACCCGGATTGAACTCCATCTGCCATTTCTCTGCCCAACTCTCCAATCTATCTATATTCTGCTGCATTCTCTGACAGTTCCCTTCACTATCTGTTACTCCACCAATCTTAGTGCCATCTGCAAACTTGCTAATCAGACCACCTATACCTTCCTCCAGATCTGCTGTTTTGGTCACATCATCATCAGAACGATGCGGAGAAGATTCACCAGGATGTTGCCTGGTCTTGAGGGTATTGCTTATGAGGAAGGGTTAAAAAGACTAGGATTGTTTTCACTGGAAAGACAGCAGTCGAGAGGAGACTTGATAGAAGTCTACAAAATTATGAGAGACATGGATAGGGTGGACAGTCAGAGGCTTTTTCTCAGGGTTGAAGTTTCAATTACGAGGGAGCACAGGTTCAAGGTGAGAGGGGGGAAGTTTAAGGGAGATGTGTGAGGGAGGTTTTTCACGCAGACAGTGGTAAGAGCCTGGAACGCACTGCCAGATTAGGTGGTGGAGGCAGGCATGTTGGTGACATCTCAGAGGTATCTGGATGGTTACATGAATAGGGAAGGAATAGAGGGATACAGACCGAATAAGGCAGAAAATTTGCTATGTAGTTTAGTTAGAGCATCATGATTTGCACAGGCTTGGGGCAGGGGAGCGAAGGGTCTGTTCCAGTACTGCTCTTTTGTTCTTTGTTCACATGAATATGCAAGGAATGGAGAATTATGGACCATAGGCAGGCAGAAGGGGTTAGTTTAATTTGGCGTTATGTTCAGTATAACAGCAGGGGCTGAAAGACCCATGTCAGTGCTGTAAAATTCCAAGGGATGATAATAGGGGACAATATAATAACAGGAATGGCACCTTGTTTTAGCAGTGAAGAGCGTGAGTCCAGGAGGTTGTGTTTCCTTCCCATGCTGCATTTCAGGATATTGGTTCAAGGCTGAAGACAAGCTTGCAATGGAATGGACTGGATACCATTTTACTGATCCATGTCGGTACTGACAACATATACCAGGCAAGAAACTAGGTCCTGCTGAGTCACTATCAGGACCTGAGTGTCTAATGAAGAAGCTGAACGTCAGAAGTCTAGATTAATATCTATGCCAAGTGTTAATTGGCATAAGGTTAGGGAGATACATTGAGACTCAGGGACTGGTGTGGGAGAAATAGGCTCTAGTTCTCTCATCAGAGATGCTGCCAGACCTGCTGAGGTTATATTTCAGTTTTCCAGGAACAGTACTGTTTTCTCTTCATGCCTTTTCTGTCTTTTATTACTCAATGTTTCATTGGCAATATCTAATGTTTGCCATTTCCCCCTTCAGCTGATCCTGTCACATTTCAGGATCTATGCACATGAACACCAAACAACTCTAATCCTGTTCACATTTAAACGCTGTAGTTTGGTCATTGCTTTCTCTCTTTAGTTTTTTATACTAAACTCCATCACTGCAATCTTCAGTCTGTTAAATTCCCCAAGCCACTTTCTGCTGTTTACTGGGGATATTATCCATTGGAGAAAGTGAGGACTGCAGATGCTAGAGATCAGAGCATCCAAGGAGCAGTTGAATCGATGTTTCGGGCATGAGCTGAAGAAGGCTTCCTGAAGAAGGGCTCATGCCCAAAAAGTCAATTCTCCTGCTCCTTGGATGCTGCCTGACCTGCTGCGCTTTTCCAGCAACACATTTTCAGCTCTAATATTATCCATAGCCTATCTATGCACTAATTAGTGGTATCCTCGCTATCTACACCAATTCCAAGTTTGGTGTCCAAGTAAATGTTGATTGCTTTTTCTCTATATATGAACATCTGTGTCATTTTTATATAGAAAAGACAAGAACAAAACAAATCCTTGCATAAAAAAATAACTTGGTTGCCATTCTGCTGTTTGCAAGTTGCAGCAAATTACGATCACTTAGCATTATTCTGTCCCAACACATAATTCCTTCATGGTGACCTTGAGCCATTTATTACAACAGCTTCAGTTTTTCTACAGCCTCTCTTATAATTTGTGAAGCACTTTGGATGGCCTTACCTTCATTAATCTTTTATTTCATCAGGAAGTTATATTTGTTTAATTTGAGATCCACACTGACTCTCCTTGAACAGTCCTCTCCAGCAGGATTTGTGTTGATCCATTCCTGGTTGCTTGGATGTTGTGAAACGTGAAAGGGTTCAGAAAAGATTTACAAGGATGTTACCAGGGTTGGAGGATTTGAGCTATAGGGAGAGCTCGAATAGTCTAGGGCTGTTTTCCCTGGAGCGTCGGAGGCTGAGGGGTAACCTTATAGAGGTTTATAAAATCATGAGGGGCATGGATAGGATAAATAGGCAAAGTCTTTTCCCTGGGGTCGGGGAGTCCAGAACTAGAGGGCATAGGTTTAGGGTGAGAGGGGAAAGTCATAAAAGAGACCTAAGGGGCAAATTTTTCACACAGAAGGTGGTACGTGTATGGAATGAGCTGCCAGAGGAAGTGGTGGAGGCTGGTACAATTGCAACAACTAAAAGGCATTTGGATGGGTATATGAATAGGAAAGGTTTGGAGGGATATGGGCCGGGTGCTGGCAGGTGGGACTAGATTAGGTTGGGACATCTGGTCGGCATGGACGGCTTGGACCTAAGGGTTTGTTTCTGTGCTGTACATCTCTATGACTCTACTCACGGTGTACACAGCGCTGGTGTCAAACTGACCTGCCTGGAGTCATTAGAAATTTATTCTCATTGTAATTCAGAGGAGGCTGTCACATATTTAAGTTTGGATGGTAGGGCTTGTGCTACAGTTTGTAGTGTTAATGAAGCAGGAAGTAAAATGTGGTGCAAAGTTAGGCACAGAAACGCTGCTGACCTCATCAGCTTTATACTGTTTTCTTATTCTTCCTATTTCAATCAATATATTTTTCAGGTTATAGTTTAGAATTCCTTGAGCTCTGTGACTGGTGTAGAGCAGTGTGTCGAAAAGACTATTGCAGTAAACAATAGGAGTTTTTCCCACTGCACTGCAACCATGGGCTGGAATGCTGTAGTCTGAACAGGAAATCTGAAATACAATGATGAGATCCCACTGGGGCTGCACCCCTTCTTCTCACTGAATGAAGACACTCACCAGAAGCAGGTTCTGTCGCAAAGCACTGACTCTATCACTGAATAAAGGTTGTACGCAAAAACAGGAAATAAATAAACTTTCTATCTGTGTTTTGTCGCTGTTTAAGATCTATGTCTGAGTTCAAGTTATTAAATTGCAGGTAGGAGTTGTCACGATGTTATGACATTCAGGAGGTTATTTTGCCCTGTATTTTTCAAGTGAGGATGTAAGGCAGAGGTAGTGAGCCGGCTACAGAAGACCAGGTGAGTAAACAGTTTGTGAGACCTTGAGGTTTTTTTTAAAAGTTGGAACAATGGAAGCAGTCTGGGTGTGGTCAGCTCCCACAGACCATGCCCTCTAGTTTTATTTTAGCTTTTAGGTTTAGCTTTCAGCAGAAGATATTGGGGTCCCAAAAAAGTTGGAAGCTTTATTGAATATCTCCCAGCTGCTACTCTGAACTTTCTCTTGATTTTTTTTTCCTCCTGGATTGGAGAACTGCATGTGAGAGTCTGTGTCTGAAGTTTTCTTTTTGACAAGTGGTGTGTTAATGGGATTTTTTTTCCTCTTTATTCTGTAGCAGGATGAGGGCATCATTAGGTAGACAACACTTATTGCCAATCCCTAATTGCCCAGAGGGCAGTTGAGAGTCAACCACTTTGTTAAATGGTCTGGAGTCATACGTAGGCCAGACCAGGTAAGGATGGCAGCTTCCTTCCCTTAGGCATGTTAGTGAGCCAGATGGGCTTTTCCTGACAATTGGCAATGGTCTTATAATGGTCATTAGATCTTTAATTCATTGAATTCAAATATCATGGTGAGATTTGAACCTGGGTCCCCAGAACATGACCTGGGTCTCTGGATTAACAGTCTAATGATAATACCACTAGGCCATTACCTCCCTAATTCGTAATATTTACTGTGAGGACCTAAAATTTGTATTTAGGCTGTTGTCAGAAGCAACAAGTATATGTAGATTTTTATTAACCACAAAATGGCTTCTCAGTTTGAAATAACACAACAAAATTGCTGAAAGTAATTATTTGACTCTGTGAACCTGTACTGCTGCTTTGCTGAGTTAAGCTAAATAGAAGATAAGAGAATACAATGGACTTTTCATAATATGAATTATAAGACAGTGATTTGGTATTTGAACTAACCTTGAACTAGCAAACATGGGGTGATTATATACATATAACAATCTGTTTCCCAGAAAATATCATTAGATTAGCCTGTTGTCAATCATGTCACCGTATTACAGTTGATTGGACTCTTCTTGTAATTAAGAACCCTTTCTCAGGAAGTATCACTGGACTAACCTGCTGTAAATCACGTGATTGGTCTTTTCTTGTAACTAAGGCTGTACTATCTCTTAAAAATAAGCATATAAATAATGTGCAATTTTCTAATGTAATTGCGCCATTTCTCCACAGAAGCTTTTAACTTGTGTTTTGCTGGACAAATCTACGCCAGACTGCCTTAATTTATTAAAGTGGTAATCATGCTTTAAACAGATCGTACTCCTAGTGATTCTTTAGACCGATCTTGAACTAAGGGACCCCTCTGCAGGTCTTCAGCTGTATCTATTATTAAGTTTCCAATAAAATTAAATTTCTCTAAATTCCTCTTTCTTTCATTGTATGTTAACTAAGTATTTAAATAAATTGTGTTTTGCTTAACGTCGAATAGTTTGACCAGTCGTGCTGCTTCAGGAACAGACATTTTATATTTGCCTTTAAATGAGAAAAACGTTGAGTCTATGCAACCTTCTTCAAATATTTTGAGAGGGTCTGGTCTGGTCCATAACAGAGGGCACCAGTGAAACATAGGCAATGGTGGAGGAGTTCAGTGCAGGGCATCTCTGAAAATTAGAATCACAAAGATGTCATTCAGCATTGTAAGAGGACAAGGTGAATTCATGGTTAGATGGAGATTGCAAATATTAGTCATTTCAAGATTCCCTTTTGAGAGTTTGGAACTGTGAAAGAAAGAAAATCTCCAAATCTTCATCCAGTGTAACCTGACACTATTGTAAAGGTCTGCTCATTCAGCATCTCGAACCCTCTAGTTTAGTACACTTTGTACAGGTTAAGAAGAACCTAATGGTTCAAACAAAGTAACTCTTTGCTTTTGAAGATTGTTGCAGTGTGTCAAACAAACAAGAAATGAAAGACTCGCCACTTACGGCTGTTCAATCTGTCAACAATCTTTCACAAGTGTGAATTCTCCATATCCCTCTGATCTGTTCCTAGAAAATACTGGTCTGTGTTCGAACATAGAACCCAGAACATTACAGCACAGAACAAGCCCTTCAGCCCATGATGTTATGCCAAGTATTTTTCTTAACCTAATATCAACCTAACCTGCACACCCCTCAATTTACTGCCATTCATGTGCTTAAATGTCCGTAATGTCTCTGACTCTACTACCACCACTGGCAGTGCATTCCACACACGCACCATTCTCTGCGTAAAGGACCTACCTCTGACACCTCCCCTAAACCTTCCTCCAATCACCTTAAAATTATGACCTCTCATGATGGCCACTTCTGCCCTGGGGAAAAGTCTCCGGTATCTACTCTTTCTATGTCTCTCACTACCTTGTACACCTCTATCAAGTCACCTTTCTTCCTTCTTCTCTCCAGCGTGAAAAGCTTGAACTCACTCAACCTCTCTTCATAAAACAAGCTCTCCAATCTGGGCAGCACCCTGGTAAATCTCCTCTGAAGCATTTACATTCTTCCTCCATCCTGGTAACATCTTGATTAAACAATTCAAGAGAAATAACTAATTTATGTGAAATATTCTTATCTATGTGAACAATTGCAGCTGTACATTCTATCTCATCTAAACAACCTTGATTATACAGACCTGCTGTTGATCTACTTTATTAAGCAAGTATTTTCCCATAAGCTCCAACATCTCTAGCTATGAGCAGCCATCAGCCATTTTGTCCATGGGCATCCCTCACAACTATTGATCTTCTCTGGGCTAAGTTAAATGAATAGTGACCTATGCTAATGTTAGGAGACTGTCTGTAAGGGATTTTAACAGACAGACAAGAGGAAGCTTTCTCCTTGTCTAACATACATAACCACTCCAACCCATTGTGAGATGACTGGAGAATTTGAATTGGATGCAGATGCTTGAATAAATATTAATGACTCAGCAGGGCAAGAATTTCAAAATTTAGAGTCCACAGACACAATGTAGTCATGATTCAACAAAGAGAAATAATGACATTTCCAGATCCAAAACCTCAGAGGTGTCCCTAAGTATACAGGATGCCATGAAACAGTAAAACAAACCCTAAAACTATAGAAAAACTGGTGGAGAAACTACATGGATTAAGTGAAAGTCAAAAACTAGAAAAAGCCAAGGGAGGATGAGGAAAACATTTGCAGTTGAAATCAACAAAAAAAACCCAGAATTTTATCAGCGGATTAAGAGCAACATTTAAACAATGGAAATGATAAAGGCTATCAAAAGAGTACAAGGTAACTTCTGTAAGCCAAGTACACACTCACACACACTGATACACACAGTCAAAAACTTTAGAATCCAACACAATATTTATTCTTCTTTCACATTGATCACTTTGGATCATGCAGTCAGTCGTGTTTGTTATTTATTCTCAATTAATGAATATAAACATGTTGTATTGAAGCTCTGTGTGTTGGGTTTGTCACAAGGGGCCATCACATGGATTACCATCACATAAGAAATTTATCACTTGACCAAAGAACTCACCAAGGGTAGATAGGCACAAAGTAGTTTCATAAAAACTGTGTTGGCGTATGGTGTCCCGCTGTTTCTCTGACTATTAAGGGAAGGGTCTGGGAAAGAACACTCAAGAAAGTTGCTCGTATTTGTTCAACCATAACTTTGAAGAGTGAGTGAGGTTGAACACATTGGAAGATGGCTTTGAATAGGACAGTGATTAATTAAAAACCAATTAGGTGGATAAAACAGGTATTTTCCAATACGACAGTCACAGCAGAAGGAGGTTAAGGAAATTGGACTATTTAAAAGGCATCTAGATGGGAGCATTAATAGAAAAGGTTTGGAGGGGTATGGGTCAAGTGTTGGCAAATGGGACTGGATAAGTTTAGGATATCTGGTCAGCAAGGATGAGTTGGACTGAAGGGTCTGTCTCCATGCTGTATGACTCGATAAAAAAGTCTGATGTATGCCTTGCTGCTGAATCCAGGTAGAGCATTTTGGTCGGGTGTTCCAAACTCAAGCCTGACCATCGGCTAATGGATTCACCACCTAAGTCAGACGCTGGCACATGGGGCTTCAAAGCAACCAGTGTCATTGTGAATACATACTATTGCTTCCAAGCATAATAAAGTAGTCCACATTGATTGGAACCTTATTCAAGTTTTTTGCAAGCAACTGATAGCTGGAACAGATCTATTAGATATAGAAAATTACTTCAAAGAGTGGTTTACTCGGGAAATGAGCCGAGATGGATACTTATCAAACGGACTATGAGGTTTCAAAAGTGCAAAGCTCAAAGTGAAAGCAAATACCATGAGAGCATTAGATATTAAATACTCCAGAAGAAGCCTCATCAATGTCCTGTACAACTTTAATATGACTTTGCAACTCCTATACTCAAAGATCTGAGCAGTGAAGGCAAGTGTGCTCTTCCCAGACTTTCTACAGCTTTTATGAGATTTTATCCCGGTATATAACACTCTCCCCATCACAGAGTTTCCCTTCTACTTTGCTCTCCACCTTTCACCTGAGACACAAAGAGGAATGCAGGCAATTCCTTCTCACATAGTTTCCGTACATTATCACTCAAAGAGACACAGAGACACAAGAAGCATCATCAATCCAACAGTCTGAGATAGAGACAGTGTTCAGTCCCATTCTAAGCACTCCCTCAGTACTGTGTTAGGAAGGGTCAATCTCAATCCTGTTCCTCTCAAGGAGCTGCAGCTTCAGTCAATGACAATCTCCCTCAGAGGTGCAAGTGCTGCCCACTGAAGCAGAGAGTGGTGCCAATTCAGAGATTCCTTGGCAGGGAACAGCTATCAACACTGTGGCCATGCACCTGCTCAGTGACAGAGTTTGAGTTTGGAGGAATTTTGTGCAGCGAGATGATGAGAGACAGGGGAATGCATTCGGTGACCAAAACCAACCAGAGAGAATTGACACCTTTCTCAGTTATGAACTAAGCAGGCTGCTCGCAGCCAATAAGCAGCGAGATATTGGGCTCTGTGTTTAGGGAATGAGAACAGTTTCACACAGTGTGTCTGCATTTGTGGTTCTGATGGTGTAACATGCAAAGATTCAATAAAAAGGGTAACTCAGGAGAGAATAGGACCCCTCAAAGATACCAAGTTCAAGTCCAGCGACACAAGATCAAATCCAGCCTCAGACGGCCAGATGGGCCAATAGGCAAAGAAGTGGCAGATGGAATTTAATTCAGATAAATGTGAGGTGCTGCATTTTGGGAAAGCAAATCTTAGCAGGATGTATACACTTAATGGTAAGGTCCTAGGGAGTGTTGCTGAACAAAGAGACCTTGGAGTGCAGGTTCATAGCTCCTTGAAAGTGGAGTCACAGGTAGATAGGATAGTGAAGAAAGCGTTTGATATGCTTTAATTTATTGGTCAGCGGATTGAATACAGGAGTTGGGAGGTCATGTTGTGCCTGTACAGGACATTGGTTAGGCCACTATTGGGATATTGCATGCAATTCTGGTCTCCTTCCTATTGGAAAGATGTGAAACTAGAAAGGGTTCAGAAAAGATTTATAAGGATATTGCCAGGGTTGGAAGGTTAGAGCGATAGGGAGAGGCTGAACAGACTGGGGATGTTTTCCCTGGAGTGTTGGAGGCTGAGAGGTGACCTTATAGAGGTTTAAAAATTATGAGGGGCATGGATAGGGTAAATAGACAAAGTCCCTGGGGTCGGGGAGTCCAGAACTAGAGGGCATAGGTTTAGAGTGAGAGGGGAAAGATATAAAAGAGGTTTGGAGGGATATGGGCTGGGTGCTGGCAGGTGGGACTAGATTGGGTTGGGACATCTGGTCGACATGGACGGGTTGGACCGAGGGGTCTGTTTCCATGCTGTACATCTCTATGACTTTATGACTCTGACTGTGTGGAGTTTGCACATTCTCCCCATGACTGCATGGATTTCCTCCAGATGCTCCGCTTTCTTCCCACAATCCAAAGATGTGTAGGTTAGGTGAATTGGCCATGCTAAATTGCCCATAGTTACAGGTTAAACAGAGAATAATATGGTAGAGGAATGAATCTAGGTGGGTTACTGTTTGAAGGGTAGGTGTGGACTTGTTGGGCTGAAGGGTCTGTTTCCACACTGTTAGAATTCTATGAAATCCAGTGACGTTTTTAATCCTCACACTCAAACAGAGCAAAAGAGAAAGAAATAAAGTCCATTTCTCCCCAAACCAGTCATTTCAAACTCTGATGAAAGGTCATTTGCTGGAAAGGTTCATTTTGTTTTTCTTGGAACAGATACCGTTTGACCTGCTGAATATTTGGAGCACTGTCTATTTTACATCATATAGATTTACTCCATGTTCAAAAGGCACGCAAGTTATATAATTAAGACAGATTCTCAAAGATTCAGTTTATTTTATCTGATCTACCATGGAGAAAACTATTTGTACATTATAATATTAAAGGTACAATTACAAACATAAATATGCAAATCAACATTAAATATATGTACATAATCCATCAGATGTACAAAGAATAACAGAGATCCTGACTGCAGAGTGAATCTCACTCGCATGCAATATCAAAGACTGGGAGATAAACTCCACAATTCACACATATCGACTGTAATGTTCAGAAACAGAAAGAACCTGACTATCACCTCCAAAATCTGAAAGCAAAGCTTCCTCAATATTGTCCCCATCAAATATTGAGGGCAGGTACATCATGGGGTTAGATACAGAATAAAGATTCCACTACACTGCCCACATCAAACACTCCCGGGGCAGGCACAGCATAGGGTTAGATATTGTAAAGCACTTTCTACATTGTTCCCATCAAACATTCCCCAGGGCAGGAACAACATGAAGTTAAATACAAAGTGAATCTCCCTTCATACTACCTTCAACTCGCTTTCCCAATGTATGGCCACTGTCGGTCAGACACAGTGTAAATCTCCTCTGCTCTATCCATATCAAGCACTCATCAGTCTGGGTCAAGCAGATGTTGTTATACTGAGTAAATCTCCCTCTTTACACTGTCCCCAGGGCAGGTACATCATGAGATTAGACAGAGTAAGGATATATTGTGCTGTGACCAATACTGTCTTTCACTCTCTGTTTCTTAGTCAGCTCTCAGTTTGTATCTCTCTTTTTCTCACTTCATATGCTTGTGACTTCTCTTTGTCTCCCCCCGCCCCTTTCCTGAAGGTTTGGGTGTCATAAACAGATTCACGATGACAAATGGACCTGAACATCTTCTTACTTAAAAAGAAAACCACCAACACACTGGCCCCAGTGACCTGAAGGATACTTGTGCAGTATGTCTCAGGAGGGATAGGGTTCAAATCCAATCTCTACACTCCCCCAGTGACTGCAGGCCAGAGCCCGGACTCTGAATTTTGTTTCAATATCCAGGAAGCTGTTCAGCTGTGGGAGCCTGCACATGTCTCTCTCTTCAACCCAGTTTCAAACGTGGCTTAAAGACCATGAGATGTCAAAGCAGAAGTAGTCATTCAGCCCATGCCATGAGATTCTGGCTGGTTTGATGATCCCTAGCTCTGCTTTCCTGCCTTTCCTCAGAACCCCTGATTCCCTTCCTGGTTAAAAATCTGTCATTGTCAGCCTTCAATGTACGATTCATAATCTCGAGCCGGTCTGATCATCGATTAGGCTGTGACCTGTAACCTTCTAGCATGACCTTCTTGTCTAACACAAATACAGCTGCTGCTTCAACTAATTCCTTCCTCTTCTCTCTCTCATGGATATACAGTTAAACTACCTGAACGACACTATTTCCTTAATGGAAAACTCAGAAAGTTGCCTATCTAAGTTGCTTACTGTCTCCACACTCCATGGTGCAGGACATTTCCTCATGTTATCCCCATTTATCCTTCTTCAGGAGGGAAGACCTAAAGGTCCTTGACCTCTGGCAGTATCTGGCCAGCTGCTACATGGCCATACAGGAGCATCAGCTTATGACGGAGAAAGTGAGGACTGCAGATGCTGGAGATCAGAGTCAAAAAGTGTGATACTGGAAAAGCACAGCCGGTCAGGCAGCATCCGAGGAGCAGGAGAATTGACGTTTTGAGCATAAGCCTTTCATCAGGAATGTGATGAAGAGCTTATTCTTGATGAAAAGCTTATGCCTAAAATGTCGACTCTCCTGCTCCTCGAATGCTGCCTGATTGACTGTGCTTTTCCAGCGCCACACTTTTTGATCACAAACATTTATGCTCAGTGAGATCTTGTGATGATTAGTTTGTACAGTCCTGCAGAAAATATAAAGAGACAATCTTTGCATTTATTGAACTGAGTATCAGTCATGAGCTAGGATAGTGAGAGAAATAAATGGCCAATATTGAAACCAAAAGTGTTCTTCCTGTGAAAATTCCTCCATTTTCCAAAGTGCTTGGTTAAGCGCACTCATCTGATGTATTTATTTACATATGATAATGCCAACATTTACAAGGGTGTTGCCAGGGTTGGAGGATTTGAGCTATAGGGAGAGGCTGAACAGACTGGAGCTGTTTTCCCTGGAGCATCAGAGGCTGAGGGATGACCTTATGGAGGTTTACAAAATTATGAGGGGCATGGAGAGGGTAAATAGACAAAGCCTTTTCCCTGGGGTCGGGGAGTCCAGAACTAGAGGGCATAGGTTTAGGGTGAGAGGGGAAAGATATAAAATAGACCTAAGGGGCAACCTTTTTTATGCAGAGGGTGGTACGTGTATGGAATGAGCTGCCAGAAGAAGTGGTGGAGGCTGATACAATTGCAACATTTAACAGGCATTTGGATGGGTGTATGAATAGGAAGGGTTTGGAGGGTGCTGGCAGGTGGGACTAGATTGGGTTGGGATATCTGGTCGGCATGGACGGGTTAGACTGAAGGGTCTGTTTCCATGCTGTACATCTCTATGATTTTATGACTCAATGTTACAATGTTTTAAGATTAATACAACAATCCACAATCAAATATGTTATGAATAATGCTCAGAGAATGAAACAAATATTCGGCTGAATATTGGCCATTAATTAAATCAGTAATGTTTGTGTAACTAATGCTCACTGATAGAAGACAATTCTTTTCCTTCAAGTATATCAATGCTGTTGTCTTGGACATTTATACATTACCTTGTATTACAACGGATAATGGCATTATCAAAACAGACAAAATGAGGCAAGGAAGGGTTGGTAGGGTGAACGAACCTTGGATGACAAGAAATGTGGAATATCTAGTCAATAGGAAGAAGGAAGCTTACTTAAGTTTGAGGAGGCAAGGATCAGACACAGTTCCAGAGGGTTACAAGGCAGCCAGGAAGGAACTGAAGAATGGACACAGGGGAACAAGAAAGGAGCATGAAAAAGGTTTAGCAGGTAGAATTAAGGAAAGCCCCAAGGCTTTCTACACTTATGTGAGGAAAAGAGGATGGCTAGAGTGAGGGTAGGACCAATCAGGGCCAGTAGAGGGAACTTCTGTCTGGAGTTGGAGGAGGTAGGGAAGGTCCTTAGTGAATACTTTGCTTCAGTGTTCACTAGTGAGAGGGGCTTTGATGTTTGTGAGGACAGTGTGAAACAGGCTGACATGCTCAAACATGTTGATGTTAAGGAGGTGAATGCGCTGGAAATTTTGAAAAACACGAGGAGAGATAAGTCCCTGTGCCAGCTTGGGAAATACCCTAGGTTACTACAGGAAGCGAGGGAAGAGATTGCTGCACCTTTGGCGATGATCTTTGCATCCTCACTGTCCACTGGAGTAGTACCAAATGTTTGGACAGTGGCAGAAGTTATTCCTTTGTTCAAGAAAGGGAACAGGGATAGTCCTAGGAATTATAGACCAGTCAGTCTTACGTCGGTGGTGGGCAAATTATTGGAGAGGATTCTGAGAGACATGATTTATGATTATTTGGAAAAGATAGTCAGCATGGCTTTGTTAGGGGGGGCAGGTCATGCCTCACAAGCCTTACTGAATTCTTTGAGGATGTGACAAAACACATTGACGAGGGTGGAGCAGTAGATATGGTGTATATGGATTTTAGCAAGGCATTTGATAAGTTCCCCATGGTAGGCTCATTCTGAAAGTAAGGAGACATGGGATACCTCTGCTCTTTGCGATTTTAATAAATGACTTGGATGAGGAAGTGGAAGGGTGGGTTAGTAAGTTTGCTGATGACACGAAGGTTGGTGGAATTGTGGACAGTGTGGAGGGCTGTTGCAGATTGCAACGGGACATTGACAGGATGCAGAGCTGGGCTGGGAAGTGGCAGGTGGAGTTCAACTAGAAAAGTGTGAAGTCATTCACTTTGGAAGGTCAAATTTGAATGTAGATTACAGGGTTAAAGGCAGGATTCTTGGCAGTGTGGAGGAACAGAGGGATCTTGGAGTCCTATGTCCATATATCCCTCAAAGCTGCTGCCCAAGATGAGAGAGTTGTTAAGAAGGCATATGGTGTGTTAGCTTTCATTAGCAGGGTGATTGAGTTTAAGACTGGTGAGGTAAGGTTGCAGCTCTATAATGCCCTGGTTAGACCACACTTGGAATATTATGTTCAGTTCTGGTCGCTGCATTATTGGAAGAATGTGGAAGCTTCAGAGAGGGTGCAGAGATTTACCAGGATGCTGCCTGGACTGGAGGGCATGTCTTAAGAAGAAAGGTTAAGGGATCGAGGGCTTTTCTCATTGGAGTGAAGAAGGATGCGAGGCGACTTAGTAGAGGTGTACAAGATGAGAGGCATAGATAGAATGGATAGTCAGAGACTTTGTCCAAGGGTGGAAATGGCTATCATGAGGGGGCATAATTTTAAGGTGATTAGAGGAAGGTTTCGGGGAGATGTCTGAGGTAGGTTCTTTGCATAGAGAGTGGTGGTTATGCAGAATGCACTGCCAGCAGTGGTAGCAGGGTCAGGTATATTAGGGAAATTTAAGCAACTCTTGGATTGGCACATGGATGAGAGAAAGTAGGTTAGTCTGATCTTAGAGTAGGATAAAAAAAAACAAAGAACAAAGAAAATTTACAGTCCAGGAACAGGCCCTTCGGCACTCCAAGCTTGAGCCAATCCAAATCTACTGTCTAAACCTGTCGCCCAATTCCTAAGCATCTGTATCCCTCAACTCCCCACTTACTCACGCATCTGTCCAGACATATCTTAAATTAATCTACCGTGTCTGCTTAAACTACCTCTGCTGGCAATGTGTTCCAGACATGCAATACCCTCTGTGTGAAGTACTTGCTACATGTATCCCCCTTAAACTTTCCACCTCTCACCTTGAAAACATGCCCTCTCATTATTGAATCCTTCACCCTGGGAAAAAGCTTATCTCTATCTACCCTGTCTATACCCTTCATGATTTTGTAGACCTCAATCAGGTCCCCCCTCAATCTCCTTTTATCTGATGAAAACAATCCCAACCAACTCAACCTCTCTTCATAGCTAGCACCCTCCATACCAGGCAACATCCTCGTAAACCTTCTCTGCACCCTCTCCAAAGCGTCCACATCCTTTTGGTAACGTGGTGACCAGACCTGTACACAATATTCTAAATGCGGCTGAGCCAATGCCTTGTACAATGTTAACATGACTTGCCAGCTCTTATACTCAATACCCTGTCCAATAAGGCAAGCATACTATATGCCTTCTTGACCACTCTATCCACCTGTGCAGCAACCTTCAGGGCACAATAGACCTGCATTCCCGGATCTCTCTGCCCATCAACTTTTCCCAAGGCTCTTTTGTTCACTGTATAATTTGCTCTAGAGCTAGACTTCCCAAAATGCATCACCTCACATTTGTCTGAGGTGCCACTTTTCTGCCCAACTCTCCAGTCTATCTATATCCTCCTGTATTCTTTGACAGTCCCTTATGCTTTCTGCTACTCCACCAATCTTCATGTCATCTGCAAACTTGCTGATAATACCAATCGTGCCCTCTTCTAGATCACTTATGTATAATCACAAACAACACTGACCCCTGTGGAACACCACTGGTCACTTTTCTCCATTTCAAGAAACTCCCTTCAACTACTACTCTCTGTCTCCTGTTGCTCAACCAGTTCTTTATCCACCTTTTTGAACACCCTGCACACCATGTGACTTCACTTTCTCCATTAGTCTATCATGGGGAACCTTATCAAACACCTTACTAAAGTCCATGTAAATGACATCAACAGCCCTTCCTTCATCTATCAACTTCCTCACTTACTCAAAGAACTCTATTAAATTGGAAAGGCACGATCTCCCCCGTACAAAACCATGTTGCCTATCACTGATAAGCCCATTCTTTTCTAAATATAAATAGATCCTATCCCTCAGTACCCTCTCCAGCAACTTCCCCACCACCAACGTCAGGCTCACTGGTCTGTAGTTACCCAGAATATCCGTACTACCCTTCTTGTACAGGGGGACAACATGAGCAACCTTCAAGTTCTCTGGCACCTCACCTGTGCTTAAGTATGCTACAAAGATATCTGTCAGGGCCCCAGTTATTTCCTTTCTCGCCTCCCTCAGCAACCTGGGATAGATCCCAGCTGGTCCTAGGGATTTGTCCACCTTAATAACCTCTAGCCTACCCAACACATCTTCCCTACTTATGTCAACATGATCCAGACTAATCAAACTTCTATCTCTATTCTCAACATTGATCATGTTCCTCTCCTCAGTGAATATTTGATTCCTCGTTTAGGACTGGTCTTACTCTCCTGATATTCCTCCAGGGCCCGTTCTGTTCTTAGCTGCCTAGATCTTATGTACACTTCCCTTTTCCTCTTGGCAAGTCGGACAATTTCTTCCGCCATCGACGGTTCATGAATCTTGCCTTTCCTGTCCTCTGCCTTCGAGGGGACATGCCTATCCTGCACTATCTTTGAAAGCTCCCCACATATCAAATGTGTCCAATCCACATTTCCCAGCTCCTGCCGAATTTTGATATTCTTGGCCTTGGCCCTGTTTAGTACTCTTCCCTTAGGACCACTCTCATCTTTGTCTATGAGTATTGTAAAACTTGCGGAATTGTGGCCAACACAACATTGAGGGTCGAAGGGCCTGTACTGTGCTGTACTATTCAATGTTCTATGACACAAATAGTCTGCATACGGTCAGAAAAAAAATTCTATTGCTGTCATTAAATCTACAACCATCAGCAATATTTCTCAAATAATAAACTCATCACATTTCCACTCTGACGCCACCTCTGGATTCCTGCAGTAAGTGCAGCTGTTCCCTTCCACTGGCAGTAAATGAATTCTCTCCAATCCTAGTTGCACAGAAAATGAACAGAATGCATAAAATGTAAATACTAGGGAGTTAACATTTCAATGACAAACAGAAACAAAAAACACACACGCAATGCCAGCATTTCATTCATATTTGTTATGATTAGCTAGGGTTGCATTTCACATATCACTGAAATCACAACTCAAGAACAGATGCAAGGCTGAGGCAACGTCCACAATAAACAGTTATTGGACAACAGTCAGTATGACAAAAGGGGTTATGGTCAGTCATGGCCTTAAACTGATCACATAGAAAGAGATGAGGAACCTGGGGAGAAAGTCCAGCTTGAGGATGCAAGTTTAGTCTTGACAATAACACTTAAATATGCCTAAACAAAGAAGGGGATTGAAGATGAAATTATGCACTTGCAACATTCCAAAAATGTCAAGGCAGGAAAGGGCTGTAATGTCTGTAATAAACATTGATGATGTCGTGAGACATATGTAATAGATACAGAAACAGGAAGAGGATGTTTATTTCCGTAAGTTATACCATGAGGCAAAAGGGAGGACTGCAGATGCCAGAGATCAGAGTCAAAATTAGAGTGGTGCTGGAAAAGCACAGCATCTGAGGAGCAGTATTCTCCTGCTCTTCGGGTGCTGCCTGACCTGCTGTGCTTTTCCAACACCACTCTAATCTTGACTCTGTTATACCATGAACTGAGCTCATGAGACAGTATAGTATTGTTGGTTAACGTAACATGGATTATGAAAACATATAAGAATCTAGGAATTGGCAAATTGGAAATTGGGAATTTGCTCAAAAGAAGATGGAGGGAAAATTGCATGGAACTGGACCTGCTGAGCTTTTCCAGCACCACACTCTCGACATATGCTGGCTCTTAGTTTAAATCACCATCAGTTGTCTCTCTCTAATGGGAGAGTAGCCCTATCATCTGGAAATGACAATGCTGACAACTTGATGTTCATCACTTCTCTCTCGTCGTTTTTACTCGTTAACTTTGCAAGATAATTCTTCCATTTTGTCAGGCAGCATTTCTGTATTTTTTAATACAAAATTGTGCTAACTGCTCAATCATTTTATGATATTTAAATCATTTTGTCAACATAGATGTTAATGACGATTTGGTCTATCGTCTCCCAATCCTTACAAAGTTCTCAAGGAGGTGAAACTTTCTGGAAAATCAAACAATTTATGCACCATCTTTACATCTATAACGTTTTAGGCCACTGGGGATTTGTCTGGTCCAGGGATTGGTTTATGCTGAGACCCATTAAAGTTTCCAGTCTGTATCTTCACTAAGCTCATATCTTCATGGTTTCCTGAATGCAAATGTGTGTTCTACTCCTTTTTGTTGACTCCACTTGGATGATCTTTTCAGTGGGTATCTGAGCCTTTAAGAAAACTATATGTGTTGAAGATGACGTGTTGGGCCTTCAGACATTCAGCATTCTTTGTGGTTCAGTATATGTCTGAGCATCGACTTATGATCTACATTAAATTTATCTCCAGAACTGATTCATTGGTAGTCATCAAACAGAAAGTGAGCAGTGTGGAAAGAACAGATATTGTAAAGACATAGGAAATACTTAATTTGACAAATCTCATGTCCGTGAATATAAGAGAGTTACCAGTAAGTACAGTTGGATATTCAGCAGAAACGTATCTTCCCAAATAATGCACAGAATGGGGACATGGTGGCTCAGTGGATAGCACTGCGGTCGGGCAGAGCCAGGGATCATCCACCTTCTCCCCATGTCTGCAAGGTTTCTGCTGGGTGCTCCGGTTTCCTCCCACAGTCCAATGAGGTGCAGGTTAGGTGGATTGGCCATGCTAAATCACCCATGGTGTCCAGGGATGTGGCGATTAGATGTGTTAGCCATTGGAAAGGGGGATTGGTCTGGGTGGGATGCTCTTCAGAGGGTTGGTGTAGAGTTGTTGGGCTGAATGACCTATTTTGACATGGTGGGTATTCTATAAACAATTAGAAAGAATGGAGAATCTTCTCCCAGCAGAAAATAATTGTGATGGAAACCTGAGCGGTCATTGTGAGGAGTTTATAAGGGAGGACTCCCCTGATAGTGTTAGATGAAGATGGAGGTTCATATGGAACTTAAATGTTGGATATAACTGGTTGGATCAAATAACCTGCTCCTTTTGTAAGTCATGGAAATACATTGAAAAGAAAAAGCAGCACTCACCAGATACACTGCAGACTCTTACAGTTCAGTGTGAGGTGGCTGACAGCAGGAATGGATTGGTCAGTTAAAGAGTTTGACCACAGCGACAAAACTGTCAGCGACTGGCTTGTACTGAGAGCAGAACTGAGCGCCTCAATAGACAAATCTGTGAGTGCATTGTTATCTAATCTGAAGAGAGACATCAAGAAACAGAAAGTAATGGCAATAATCTGTACATGGATCAATGTTTATTCACAATTCTCTAGCTAATAATAATGCCAGGGAACAGCTTGACAAGTAGTAATTGAAAATAGGAATAAAATTAGACTAAGACTGTTAATTACCTCAACTCCTGTATTTTACAGTCTGGCTTTCTCAAACTCTCAGACAGCAATACTACTCCTGAGTCTCCAAGTTTATTATTGTTCAGGTTCAGCGCTGTGAGGGACCTGTTTGTTTTCAGAGCAGAGGTGAGATCTTCGACACAACAATCTGTGAGCTCGTTGTCATTCAGACTAGGCTCAGCAAGAAAGGAAAAAGAAAACAGACAGCAATGAATAAAAAGATGGTTATTCATGCAAACAATACTCTTCTTCAAAATACAGAAATCAAAGCCTGTCAGCCCATTTTGTTTACAGTTTACTCAGCTCAAATTGTATTAGAGACATCTCATGGTGATGAATCACTCTGATACTCACGACAGTTTCTGTATTTCACAGTCCAAGTTCTTCAGTGCCACAGATAAGTGTTTCACTCCAGAGGATCCCAGTTTATTATAACCCAGGTACAGGTCCTTCAGTGATCGGTTTGTGCTGAGAACAGAGCTGAGATTCTCAATAGAAGAAGCCGTGAGGTCATTGTCAGCTAACCTGAGAACATAGTGACAGTGACAGTTAGTGTGGTTAATCAGGATTCATGTAGCAGACAAGCAATGATGAGCATCATTATAATTACAAGTACAAGTTGAACTATCGCTGATAATAATAATGATTTACAATGGTGGAGATCAGTTATTATTCTGTTGATTATGCACAGTGTTATACTCACCCGAGTGCCTCAATTTGACACTTTGGGTGCTTCAGGACCAAGCACAGTAAATGCATTCCTGATTCACCAAGGTCATTTCCCTCCAACCTTCAAATAAACACAAAGGGGATAGAAATGTGCTGAAACATATCTCAGGCATACTGGGTGTTTCCAATTCTCTCTAACAATTGTTATAAAAACTATAAAATAATAAAAGATTGATAAACCAGTTTTGCTGTCTTTGCCAAAGAAACTGGGCTACTTCTAGTTTGAGGAGTACATGATATAGTTTGAACCACTGACAGTCTGCAAGTTAGGAGCACCACCAGGTGGGAGTCTGATGCGAGTGGACTTGCTCCCCCTCTCAGCCAATAAAATCACAGCTTCATGCATGTGTATTTTGTACATCATGTCAATCTGAAAAATACTTTCAAATGCTGCATAATTTGAAACAAAGTAAGTGGATGCCACACAATCTGTTTGATATTTACATAATAAGGATAATGTATGATTTGTATTTAATCTGAAAGCACTGAAACACTGTGCACAGAGTGGAGGCGATTTCACTTTGAATTAAACTCGCTGATTTCAGTCTGGTTAATCAATTATTTTGATTAATTTTTAAAAAAATTCTGCATTGGCCACATGACAGGGTCCTTCTCATTTATATTCTCTTTGTATTGACTAGGGCGTTTCTCGGATAGCTGACAGTGCAGCCAGACCACATTACTTCGTGTGCTGATTTGGGAATACTTTACAAATGCAGCTAGGCAAAATGGAACTTTTTTTCATGAACGAAGAAAGATTTCCCACAGGCAGGAAAAATCAAGTCTCACTCAATGTTGCACGTAGCAAATCAAACTGAATATTAGCCATGAAGCTACACTTTTTAGCTTCATTAACCATTTATGTCTGGTCAATATGGCATTTTTTTTTCTAATTTTAGGTCCTTGTCCACAATAGATCTCATATAGTTTTCTTTTTTCTCCCTTTTGACAATTTCTATTATCTAAATCTTTTTGCATAATCAATTGTACTTTGTTCATTGTACACTTGCTCTGGCAAAACCTCTGATCTTATTTGCTAACTTGGTATGATGCCTTTGATGAAATAAAAACAGATTTAACAACTTGACTCATGTAAGTAATGAGTTACCTCAATACTTGGCATTTGTGCAGTGAAGGTTCCAGCCTTTGAAGTCCTTCAGACTGAATAAAACAGTTCCGCAGATCAAGATGTTTTATTGTATGACAAAGTCCAATGGCGTGAGACAATACAGCGCAGTCAATTGGGCTCAGTGGCAAGGCTTTCTGTGAGTCTGAATCCCCAAATTGAAGTCTTTCCACAGACCCCAATGTAGTCTGTGCCAGGACTTTATTCTGGGACTCAAACAAATAGTGCAAAGTATTCAGAAGATTCCTTTTCCCACTTTTGCTTCCAGTGTTACCGACCTGGCTTTCAACCTTCTCCTGCACCCAGTCAATCACTCGGCAGGCTGTTTGATGAAGAAATGAGCCCACCAGCTCCTCCAAGGGCCAAGCTACCTGTGGGGAGGACAAGCCAGCAATAAAACGGAGAAATATCTCAAATCTGCCATCCTCCTTGCTGTGAACGTCATTGAGCAGTTTCTGGATGTCCTCAAGATCGGGAGTCAGGAACTGTGCGAGTGCAGCGACAAACTCTTGTATGGTGAGATGGAGGAAGGTGTAGACTACACTCTGGGCAGAATCATTCCTCTCAAAAATTTCCAACATGAAGCCAGACAGGAACTGCGAAGGCTGAAGATTATATTTGATCAGATCCTCATTTCTGAAGACAATCTGTTTCTCAAAGACACCTCTCAATGCCATCTCACCAATCTTCAGCAACACATCGCGGGGGTTTTCAATCTCTCGGCCGTGGTTTTTCAGTATGTTGTAAATATAGTAGGAATATAGTTGGGTGATGGTCTTGGGGACTTGCTGCTGTTTCTTGCTTCCTTGTGTATAGAAGGGACCCAGTGAGAGACAGAGAATCCAGCAGTACGAAGGGTTGTAGCACATGGTGTAGAGGATCTCGTTCTCTTCCACGTATTTGAAAACAGCTGCTGCCACCGTCTGATCTTCAAAGCATTTTTGGAAATACTCTTTCCGTTCTTCCCCAACAAATCCAAGTATCTCAGCCCACACACTGATGTCAGCTTTTTCCAATAATTGCAGTTCACTTGGACGGGTGGTCAATAACACTGAACACCCTGGAAGCAGCATCTTCTGTATTAAACTGCTGACAATGTCAGACACTCTGCAGGGAACCTCTGGGTCCATGCATATTGACTGGGGTGCAGCATCTGACTGGCTGTCAGGAAATTCAATGCTATCCTTGAATTCATCTAAACCGTCGAATATAAACAGCAAACTGGCCGGATGTTTCCACAGATCTTCCAGAAATTTCTCCAAATAAGGATAGAACAGCAGAATCATTTCTTTTAAAGTTGCTTTCCAGTTAATAGCATTCAACTCGCGGAATTTAAAACTAAAGACAAATTGAAAATGCGGGTAAATGTTCCCGCTGGCCCAGTCGTAAACTATCTTTTGTAACAGTGTTGTCTTCCCAATTCCTGGGACTCCACTGACGACGACGGAACAACCTGAATGAATTTGTACAATCTGTCCCTTTCCAGTGTGGCGCTGATAGACTTCTTGTGCAAAGCCACTTCGGAACAACTGATCAATGCGGATTTTTTCCAGTTCCCTCCGAAGGTGCATCTCTCTCCATTCTTCATGATCCCTGCCACGTGCAATAAGTTCATGCTCCACCAGTTTCCGATGACGAACAGGAGAAATTATTGTCAGTTCAGTGTACCGTGCGTTCAACTGAGAAATCCTAACCTTCTCCTTGATTAGAATAGTGTTCAAATCAAGTGTTTCATTTCTCTGTCTCAGCATCTCCTTGTGTTGTTCCTGAGCATCTGCAACAAGGACGGGCATTTATGGTACCATTTGGACAAATGATAAATGACATCATAATTTTGCCAACATTTCAAATATGATTCACTGCAGAAAGTGAATATGATGTTGCTAATTTTGTTTTGTTGACCTGCCATCTTATTGGGTGAACATCCAAATTTAAATCAGGATTGTGGGTAATCGAAGGAGGAGGACAGACAAAAACTGTGTCAGTAAGAGAGGCTCCTTTTTTTGAGGCATTTTCAATGTTGGAGCTGATTTCTTCGAATTCTACGAGCGGTAATTACTGCTTTACAAGCTATTGCACTGCTTTGGGGAAAAAAAAGAGATCAAAACAACGGCACTTTAAAAAGGAGGAAGAGAGACGAAGGCAGAGACCACATGGGGAGTGAATAAAATGAGAAAGAATCCTACTCTGTTGTCTGACCCAGCAGTGAATCTGCACAGCTACTGCCTCTGCTGTTTGAACTCATTGGAGATTGGAGCATACCTAAGAAATAAGCTAATAAACAGTGAAATTCATGGCTAAATCTGTGTGGGGAGGTAACAGCAAGGGAGCTGCTATGTGCAAATGTGTCATAAAGTAAAAAGAAAAATCTTTTTTGAATTTAGGGTGCAGCAACAGCTGTTAGTGGGCAGAGCAGCGGGGAAATGAGCTGTCCCAAAATAGATATAGGTAAGGATTAGCTATTAAATGGATACCTGAGTTTTGGTTGCTGTTTTGACAACCATTCAAATTTAACCAATTAATTGAAA
The DNA here is from genome assembly GCF_047496795.1 of Chiloscyllium punctatum. NCBI lineage: Eukaryota > Metazoa > Chordata > Chondrichthyes > Orectolobiformes > Hemiscylliidae > Chiloscyllium > Chiloscyllium punctatum. Next base: position 24,593,618 of record NC_092753.1, read on the forward strand.
TTGTGCTCAGGATACCAAAACCCAATTGTGTTTGAGTTTACAGTATTGACAACATCAGACCAATGAGAGGGGACAATGTTAGGGTTTAAAAAATGAGGGTATTTTGAAAACTGGTCAGAACAACTGCCACCTGAAGAAATAAACACCTTGTTCTCAAAGAAATCTCTGAAGGCACTATTTATCAAAGGTACCTTTTCCTGTAAAGCTCACACCTTCAATACCTTATCTGGGCCAACATGACACCAATTGTTAAAGTTCACTTGAGAATATAACTTTTAAAAAAGTTTTGTGATTTACATATGAAACAACTGAAACCAACATGGTCATTCCAACAGATGAGAGATTTAACAAACAAGATCTTTTTCAATATATAATTTCAGGTACATCACACTGTAAATGTTTTGCTATAAATTCTGTGCCTTAATATCTTATACTCCACAATCATCTGATAAAAGAGTGGTGCTCCAAATACCTCTGCTTCCAATTAAACCTGTTGGACTATAACCTAGGGTTGTGTGATTTTTAACTTTTCCTGTAAAAGCAGTAAAAAGTAAGAGGATGACCCAGGGAGGAGACAACAGAATTAGAAGGATGGAAAGAAGCGATAGATTAAGAATATCGGAAGCAGGACAGCATAGAGTGACTGCATGGACTTTGAGAAATTAGATTAGATTCCCTACAGTATGGAAACAGGCCCTTTGGCCCAACATGTCTACACCAACCCTTAGAAGAGTAATCCACACAGATCCATTCCCCTACCCTATACTTACCCTGGACTAACGCACCTATCACTCTGGGCAATTTAGCATAACCAACTCACCTGACCTTCATATCTTTGGATTGTGGGAGGAAACTGGAGCACCCAGAGGAAACCCACGCAGACATGGGGAGAATGTGCAAACTCCACACAGTCACCTTTGGCGGGAATCAAACCCGGGTTCCTGGTGCTGTGAGGCAACAGTGCTAACCACTGAGCCACTGTTCTGTCACTTAACTAATGTTGAGTTAATGTTAGATATTTATGTTATTGGAGCAGCATTTTAATAGCGTTGAGGGTCAGACAGTAATTAGTTTAAAAAGGGGCGTGGATTTGTTAATAGTTTTTGGTTAGTGCTCATTGTTGGAATTAGGAAAATAAGTTGCTATTTTTTTCTTTAAACAGTGGAAATCAGGGGTTTTCTTTTATTCACTCTTTGAGCATACCACATTTAGAGAAGGTATGGGGTTAGAACTAGAATTCCTACAGTGTGGAAACAGACCCTTCAGCCCAATAGGTCCACACTGACCCTCCAAAGAATAACCCACACAGTCCCATTCCACGACCCTAAGGATCTGCATTCCTCTGCTCCCTTCCCATTCATCAATTTGTCTGGATCCTTCTTACTCCAGGCACCCACCACCTTCTGTGTGAAGAATTTTCCATGTATCTCTCCCCAAAACATTTCCCCTCTCAATTTGAACTCGTGACCCCTAGTAATTGAGTCCTCCATTCTGGGAAAAATGTTTCTTGCTATCCACCCTGTCTACACCTCTCATGATTTTATAGACCTCAATCAGGTCCCCCTCAACCTCCTTCTTTCCAATGAAAATGATCCTAACCTTCTTAACCTCTTCTCATAGCTAGCACCCTTCATACCAGTCAACATCCTGATGAACTTCCTCTGCACCATCTCCAAAGCATCCACATCCTTTTGGTAATGTGGTGACCAGAACTGTACACAGCATTCCAAATGTGGCCGAACCAAAGTCTTATTCCTCATTTCCCGTTGTAACATTGGATATGTCTGGTCTGGCCCTGGGGTCTTAACTATCTTGATGCTTCCCAGAATTTCCAGCACATCCACATCATTAATATCAATCTGTTCAAGCTTATTGACCTGGTCCATGGTGTTCCCACTATCAACAAGGTCCCTTTCTCCGGTGAATACTGAAGCAAAAACCTCATTTAGGGCCTCCCCTACCTTTTCAGACTCCAGGCACAAGTTCCCTCCACTATCCCCGATCAACCCTACCTGCTCTCTGATCATTCTGTTGTGAATCACGTAAGTGTAGAATGCCTTTGAGTTTTCCCTAATCCTTCCCACCAAGGCTTTTTTTGCTCCCCCCATCCTGGCTCTCCTCAGACCATTTTTGCATTCTTTCCTAGCTACCCTGTAATCCTCTAAAACTGTACCAAATCATTGCTTCCTCAACCTTAAGTAAGCTTCCTTCTTCCTGTTGGCGAGAAGCTCCTCTACTCTTGTCATCCAAGGATCCTTCACCTTACCATTCCTTGTCTGTCTCAGTGGGACAAAATTATCCAACACTCGCAACAAGTGCTCCTTAAACAGCCTCCACATTTCTGTTGTACACTTCCCAATTTATACTGCACAGCTCCTGTCTAATATCAGCATAATTTCCTCTCCCCAAATTAAATACTTTCTCATACTGTCTGCTCCTGTCCCTCTCCATGGCTATGGTATTGGTGAGGCCATTTTGGTCACTGTCACCGAAATGCTCTCCCACCGAGAGATCTGACACCTGGCCTGGCTCGGTGACTAGCACCAAATACAATATGGCCTACCCCATAGTCGGCCTATCCACATATTGAGTCAGGAATCCCTTCTGGACACACCACAAAATCGGCTCCATCCGGACCATCTGTGCTAAGAAGGTTCCAATCAATATTGGGGAATTTGAAGTCACCCATAACAACAACTCTGTTACATCTGCATCTTTCCAAGATCTGCTATCCAGTCTGTTCTTCCATCTGTCTGCTGCTATTGGTGGGGGTGGGAGCAGGGGTCCACTGAAAACACCCAATAAACTGACTGCTCCTTTCCAGTTACTGACCTGCACCCATACTGACTCAGTAGACAAATCCTCCTCAATGACAATCTCATTTTCTGCAGGAGTGATGTACTGTCTAAATAACAATACTACTCCCCCTCCCCTTTTACCCCCCTCCATGTTCTTTGTAAAACATCTAAACCCTGGAACATCCAGCGACCATTCCTACCCATGTGAAATTCATGTCTTGGTTATGGCCACAAGATCGTAGTTCCAAGTCCTGATCCATGCTCTAAGTTTATCACTCCTATTCTTGAGACTCCTTGCATCGAAACAGACACTTTTAAACACCCCTTTTTCCTATCAACTGTGTATCCTTCCTCTGCACTCTATTTCTGCCTGTTCAACAACTACTCTCTCCTCTGGTCTGTAGCTCTGATTCCCATTCCCCTGCTAAACTAGTTGAAACCTTCCCAAAGTGGTCTAGCAAATCTCCCACCCAGGAAATTGGTGCCCCTCCAGTTTAAGTTAACTATGTATAGGTCCCACCTTCCCAGAAGGTATCCCAATGGTCCAAGTGAAGCCCTTCCTCCTGCACCAGTCCTGTAGCCACGTTCTTAGCTGCACTCGCTCCCTGTTCCTCGCCTGACTAATACGTGCGACCAGTAATAATCCTGAGATTACTGCTTTGCGCGTCCTTCTTGTTAGTTTCCAACCTAACTGCCCGAAATCACTTGTTAGATTCTCATCCCTTTTCCTGGCCATTCCATTGATGCCAATGGGCACCACAACTTCTTGCTGCTCACCCTCCCCCTTCAGAACCTTGTAGACTCGATCAGAGACATCCCGGACCCTGGCACCTGGGAGACAACATACCTTCCGGGAGTCCTGTTCACAATCACAGATTCTCCTGTCTGTTCCTCTAACTATTGAGTCTCTTGCCACTAGCGCTTTTATATTGTCCCACTTCTCTTTTGAGCCACAGAGGCAGGCTCAGTGCCAGAGTGCTGGTCACTATGGCTTTCCACTGTAGGTCATCTACCCCAAAAGTATCTAAACTGGTATACTTATTAATGAGGGGAATGGCCAAAGGGGCCTTTTAGATTAGATTCCAGATTTAAAAAGCAACAAAGAACCACGAAGCAAGAAATAAAGGTAGATAAATTATGAATTCAAAATAGCACAGAATGTAAAAACAGGTAGGAAAGGTTTAGGTTGGAAAAGGGTGGCTAAAGTGGATGTAGATCTCTTGCAAAATGAGAAAGGAGAATTAATATTGGCTGAAACGTCCGAGGTCTTGAATGACTATTTTGTGTCAGTCTTCATGCTGGAAGATGTGTCTAACATGCCAAAGAATGATGTTAAGGAGGTGAGGACCTCAACTCAATTGATATCACTAAAAGGGCAGTGTTGAGCAAACTTGAGACTCTAACGATAGATTAGTTCCCTGGTCTTGATGGAATGCATCCCAGGGTGCTGAAAGAAATGGCGGAAGTTACAGGAGATGTGTTAGTGGTAATTTACCAAAATTCACTGGACTCCAGGCAGGTCACAGCAGACTGGAAGACAGTGAATGTCACACCACTGTAAATAAAAGGGTGCAGGCAAAAGGCAGGTAATGATAGGCCAGTTCGCTCAACATCTGTAGTTGGGAAAATGCCGAAGGCTATCATTAAAGAAGGAATAGTGAGACATCTGGATGGAAAGGGTTCCATCAGGCAGGCACAGCATGGATTCAGGAAGGGAAGGTCGTGTTTGACAAACTTACTGAAGTTCTTTGAGGATGTAACAAGCGCGGTGGGTGGAAAGAAAGTAGGTGGATGTTGTATACTGAGATTTCCAGAAGGCTTTCGATAAGGTGCCACATAAAAGATTCATCCATAAGACAAGAATGTGTGGAGGTACAGGGAATGTACTAGCATGGACTGGTTCACTAAGAGTCAGGAAAGAATTGGGATAAATGTGTGTTTCTCTGGTTGGAGATCAGCGGTGAGTGGGGTGCCACAGGGGTCAGTGTTCAGCCCAGAGCTGTTCATGATATATATAAATAATTTGGAAGAGGAGACCAAGTGTAACATAGCCAAGGTTGTTGATGACACTAAATTGAGTGGAAAGGGAAACTATGCAGAGGATGTGGAGGGTCTGCAGAGAGATTTTGATAGGTTAAGAGAGTGGCCAAGGGTCTGGCAGATGGAGTACAATGCTGGTAAATGTGAGATTATCCACTTTGGAAGTAAAAATAGTCAGTCAGCGTATTATTTAAATGTGGAAAGATTGCAATATACTGTTGTGCAGAGGGACTTAGGAGTGCTCATACGTGAATCGCTAAATGTTGATTTGCAGGTGCAACAGGTAATCAGGAAGGCAAACAGTAATATTGGCTTTCATTGCCAGAGGGATGGGTTTTAAGAGCGGGGAGGTTCTGCTGCAATTGTACAAGGTGTTGGTGAGGCTACACTTGGAGTATTATGCTCAGTTCTGGTCTCCTTACCTGAGGAAGGATCTACTGGAGCGGCACAGTGACTCATTGGTCAGCACTGCAGACCTGGGTTCAATTACCGCCTCAGGCGACTGTGTGGAGTTGCACATTCTCCCAATGTCGGCATGGGTTTCCTCCGGGTGCTCCGGTTTCTTCCCACAATCCAAAGATGTGCAGGGCAGTTGGATTGGCCATGTTCAATCGCTCATAGCGTTAGGTGTATTAGTCAGGGGTAAATATAGGGTAGGGAAATGGGTCTGGGTGGGTTACTCTTCTGAGGGTCAGTGTGGACTTGTTGGTCTGAAGGGCATGTTTCCATACTGTAAGGAATCTAATCTACTGGCTTAAGAAACAGTGCAGAGGAGGTTCACCAGGTTGATTCTGGAGATGAGGGGCTTATCCTGTGAGGAGAGGTAGACCCTCCTGTTGAGGGGAACTGGTTGGATCAGCAGGAGATGAAAAAATGGAGGGCTTGGAGACCTTCGTCATGGCAGATGGATGTGTACAGGGACTGGATCTCCATGGTGGAGATGAGGCGTTGGGGACCAGGGAAATGAAAGTCATGGAGGAGGTGGATGCGTGGGTGGTATTCTGAACGTAGGTGGGGAGTTCCTGGATTATGGGGGACAGGACGGTGTTGAGATATGCAGAAATAGGTTCGGTGGAGCAGGAGCAGGCTGAGACAATGGGTTGACGGGGTAGTCAGGTTTGTGGATTTTTGGGTTGGAGGTGCCGGGTTCCTGGACAATGAGGTAGGGGGCTGTGGATGGGAGATCCCCAGTGGTGATGAGGTTGTGGATGGCCTGGGAGATGATGGTTTGGTGATGGGGGGTGAGTTTGTGGTCAAGAGGCCGGTAGGAACTGGTGTCCACACGTTGGCGCTTGGCTTCAGCAGTGTAGTGGTTGGTGTGCCAAACTACCACTGCACCCCACCCCCACCCTTGTCTGCAGGTTTAATGGTGAGGTTGGGGTTGGGGTTGGAGCAGGGGGAGTGGAGGGCTGTGAGTTATAAGGGTGATAGGTTAGAGTGGGTGAGGGGGTTGGACAGGTTGAGGTGGTCAATGTCATGGCAGCAGTTGTAAATGAAGAGATTGAGGGTTGGTAATAGACCAGCACGGGGTGTCCAGGTCAGTTGGAGGCGGGAGGAGGGGTCCTCAAAGGGTGGCATGGAGGCGGCCTTCCTCCAAACCAAAGGGGTAGCCATGGGCACCCGCATGGGCCCAGCTTTGCCTGCCTCTTCGTTGGGTATGTGGAACAGTCCATCTTCCCCTACCTCTTTCTCCCCTAAAGTGATGATTGTATCGGCACCACCTCATGCTCCCACCAGTTGAACAGTTCATCAAGTTCATTAACACCTTCCATTCCAACCTCAAGTTCCCCTGGATCATCTCAGACCCCTCCCTCCACTTCGGCGAACAATCCATCCCCATTTCTGACGTCAAACTCAACACAGACATCTGCTACAAACCCACTGACCCCCACAGCCACCTGGACTACACCTCCGGGTTCAATTCCCGCCTCAGGCGACTGACTGTGTGGAGTTTGCACGTTCTCCCCGTGTCTGCGTGGGTTTCCTCCGGTTGCTCCGGATTCCTCCCACAGTCCAAAGATGTGCAGGTCAGGTGAATTGGCCATGCTAAATTGCCCGTAGTGTTAGGTAAGGGGTAAATGTAGATGTAGAAGTAGGGGTATGGGTGGGTTACGCTTCGGCGGGGTGGTGTGGACTTGTTGGGCCGAAGGGCCTGTTTCCACACTGTAAGTAATCTAATCCTCCCACCCTGCCTTCTGTAAAAATGCCATCCCTTACTCCCAATTCCTTTGCCTCTGCCGCATCTGCTCCCAGGAGGACCAGTTTCACTATAAAGCATCCCAGATGGCCTCCTTCTTCAAAGACCACAATTTCCCCTCCCAGATGGTTGACGATGCCCTCCAGCTCATCTCCTCCATTTCCTATACTCCACCCTTGAGCCCCACCCCTCCAGTCACAACAAGTATCCCTCTGGTCCTCATCTTCTACCACACCAACCTCTGGGTACATCACATCATCTTCCGCCATTTCCGCCACCTACAAACAGACCCCACCACTAGGGATATATTTGCCTCTGCATTCCGGAGAGACCATTCCTTGCACAACTCCGTTGTTAGGTCCAACTTCCCCTGCCAATTCCAGAAGTGCAAAACCTGTGCTCACACCTCCTCCCTCACCTCTGTCTAAGGTCCCAAAGCATCCTTCCACATTCAACAGAGATTTATCTGCACTTTCTTACACGTCATCTACTGTGTCGATTGTTTCCAATGTGGTCTCCTCTACATTGTGGAGACAGGACGCCAACTTGCAGAATGTTTCAGAGAACATCTCTGGGACACACACATCAAACAACCCCACCGCCCTGTGGCCGTACACTTTAACTCCCCCACCCGCTCCGCCAAGGACATGCAGATCATGGGCCTCCTCCATCACCTCCGCCATTACCACCCGACACCTGGAGGAAGAACGCTTCATCTTCTGCCTTGGGACGCTCCAACCACACAGGATTAATGTAGATTTTACCAGTTTCCTCAATTCTCCTCCCCTCACCTTATCCCAGATCCAACCCTCCAACTTAGCGCTGTCCTTTTGAACTGTCCTACCTGTCCATCTTCCTTTCCACCTATCTGCTCCACCCTCCTCTCCAACCTATCATCTTCACCTCCATCTCCATATACCTATTGCATTACCAGCTACCTTCCTCCAGCCCAACTCTCTTCCTATTTATCTTTCAACCCCCTTGGTCCACAAGCCTAATTCCTGCTGAAGGACTAATGCTCGAAATGCCAATTCTCCTGCTCCTTGGATGCAGCCTCACTGGCTGTGTTTTTCCAGCACCACACTCTTTGACTCTTCATTCCAGATTGTCAGAATCTTCAGTACGTTTTTTGTGTTCTTCAGTAGTTTTGAATCTGCATTTCACTCCCTGAACTGATTGTGGAATCAAATGAAAGTAGCAACTGTTGTTTTTTTTAAAATGAACATTTAAGAAGAAAGATGATGGATAAGGAGAATAAGTGATTTTCCAGATATTTTGAAGAACCAGGAAGAGAACAAATGGTGAATAGCATTTTTGTCTTGTATCACTGCACAATTTTCACATTTTTTTATTTATCAAACTAACCCATTACATGAGAGAACATCTATCCTTGAACACCAAGAATTCTCAACTCTTGGATTACCCAACATGCTGGTCTATTTTTGGCAATAAATACTTAATCACAATGGTGGCTGCGTAATCACAATATGACCAAGTTGACCAACCTTCGCACAAACTTCTACTTTTAAGACACACGATTGAAAATGAACACGAAACATAAAATTAGCTCAATTCTGTCACATAACACCTTGATGATTTCATTAGTGAGTAACTTCGATGGAGTGAGTTTTAAATTGCGTGTGAAATGGAAACTGGGTGTGATACTGGAAATAAATCAAACAGAATCATATTTTAGATCAATGTACAGTGCATCTTATATTCAAATTTGCTTAATCAAATGGAACTGATAACAAATTGGCATCAGGGAGATGGCAACAGGTTTCACCTTACTTGATATCTTTGTCCGTTACAAAATTCCATGTCTGGAAATGTGTAAGAAAGTGGCCAGCACCAAACCTTTCATCATACAGCATGTCAAAAGGTGTGATTGGTTTCAATCTTTTGACTTACCCTTCAAGTGTCTGGGTATCTCTGATATCTCTTCTATGATGTTTGTATAATGTGCCACAGCAGCACCTGTTTGAAACAATTTTTTCCGTAAAATCAGATACAAGAATAATCACAGCAGTATGTATGATTCTAATTTGGATGCAAATGGAATTACACAGTACCGCTTTGCTCTATTTCTTCCAATATTTTGTCCAACTTCGGGACACCATGGCGCATTTTCACAAAAGATTTCCACATCACCCTTCGGGCTCCAGCTTCCTTCTCCATTACCAGGTTCAGAAGAAGTTCGCTGCTTTCTACTTTTTTCCCATCGTCTGCCAGTTCAGTAACTTTCTGGAAGTAACAAGAAGCACCATATTTCATAAACCGTGAATATTCAATAACTGTGTTATTTCAGTTTGTCAAATGAATCAAATGGATAACAGACGAAGAAACTACCCTACACAGTGCAATTATCGGCATTAGCTCAAAATCAATCAAGTTCCATTTCAGGATTTTAGCACACTAAAATTTTCTGGGGACAGGTGGTAACATACTGCTAAAGTTATTGAGCTACTAAACTGGAGGCTAATGTTAAGACATTGGGGACATGTGTTCAAGTTGTATTATTGTTATATGGCGAAAAGGGATTTCAATAACACAGACGAGGTCCGGTATTAACTGACAGCATTCTGAAAATGTGATCACAGTTGAACGTTATAAAAACAAGTGGCTTATTAATGTCCTTTCGGGATGGAAATTAAATCTGCCAGTTTTACTTGTTGTTGTTGACATTTGTCTCCATATTCACAGGAATGTGTTTGACCATTACACCCTCTGGATAGCAGTGGCAAGAACATAGAACATAGAACAATACAGCACAGTACAGGCCCTTTGGCCCTCAATGTTGCTCCGATCCAAGCCCACCTAACCTACACTAGCCCACTATCCTCCATATGCCTATCCAATGCCCGTTTAAATGCCCATAAAGAGGGAGAGTCCACCACTGCTACTGGCAGGGCATTCCATGAACTCACGACTCACTGAGTATAGAATCTACCCCTAACATCTGTCCTATACCTACCACCCCTTAATTTAAAGCTATGCCCCCTCAAATTGGTGACACCATAAGTGGAAAAAGGTTCTCACGGTCAACCCTATCTAAACCCTAATCATCTTGTACACCTCTATCAAGTCACCCCTAAACCTTCTTTTCTCCAATAAAAACAGCCCCAAGTGCCTCAGCCTTTCCTCATACGATCTTCCTACCATACCAGGCAACATCCTGGTAAACCTCCTCTGCACTCGTTCCAGTGCCTCCACATCCTTCCGATAGTATGGCGACCAAAACTGCACACAATACTCCAGAAGCAGCCGCACCAGAGTCTTATACAACTGCAACATGACCGCAGGACTCTGGAACTCAATTCCTCTACCAATAAAGCCCAGTACACCATATGCCTTCTTCACAGCACTATTTACCTGGGTGGCAACTTTCAGAGATCTGTGTATATGGACACCAAGATCCTTCTCCTCATCCACACTATCAAGTATCCGACCATTAGCCCAGTACCCCATCTTTTTGTTACTCTTACCAAAGTGAATCACCTTACACTTAGCTACATTGAACTCCATGTGCCACCTTTCTGCCCAGCTCTGCAGCTTATCTATATCCCACTGTACCCTGCCACATCCTTCCTCACTGTCAACAACTCCACTGACTTTCGTATCATCCGCAAACTTGCTCACCCAAACTTGGAGCCCCTCCTCCAGGTCATTTATAAAAATGACAAACAGCAATGGTCCCAAAACAGATTCTTGTGGAACACCGTTAGTCACTGCACTCCAAGATGACCTTTACCATCAACTACTACCCTCTGTCTTCTTCCAGCCAGCCAATTCCTAATCCAAACCTCCAACTCACCTTCAATGCCATACCTCCGTATTTTTTTGCAGTAGCCTACCATGGGGAACCTTATCAAACGCCTTACTAAAATCCATATACACCACATCTACCGCTTTACCCTCGTCCACCTCCTTAGTCACCTTCTCAAAGAATTCAATAAGGTTTGTGAGGCACGATCTGCCCTTCACAAAACCATGCTGACTATCCTTGATCACATTATTCCTATCCAGATGTTGATAAATCCTATCCCTTACAATTCTCTCTAAGACTTTGCCCACAACAGAAGTGAGGCTCACCGGCCTATAGTTACTCGGGTTATCCCTACTCCCCTTCTTGAACAAGGGAACCACATTTGCTATCCTCCAGTCTTCTGGCACTATTCCTGTAGACAACGAGGACATAAATATCAAGGACAATGGCTCTGCAATCTCCTCCCTTGTTTCCCAGAGAATCCGAGGATAAATGCCATCAGGCCCAGGGGACTTATCTATTTTCACCCCTTCCAGAATTTCCAACACTTCTTCCCTACATACCTCAAAGCCGTCCATTCTAATTAATTGTGACTCAGTATTCACATCGGCAACAATGTCCTGTTCCTGAGTGAACACTGACGAAAAGTATTCGTTCAGTGTCTCCCCAATCTCTTCAGCATCCACACGCAACTTCCCACTACTATCCTTGACTGGACCTATTCCTACCCTAGTCATTCTTTTATTCCTGACATACCTATAGAAAGCCTTTGGGTTTTCCCTAATCCTATCAACTAAGGGCTTTCCATGTCCCCTCCTTGCTGCTCTTAGCTCTCTCTTCAGATCATTCCTGGCTACCTTATAACTCTCAATCGCCCCAATTGAACCTTCACACCTCATCTTTACAAAGGCCGCCCTCTTCCCTTTAACAAAGGATTCCAATTCCTTCTTAAACCATGGCTCCCTCACACGACCCTTTCCTCCCTGCCTGACAGGTACATACTTATCAAGGACATTCAATAGTTGCTCCTTGAACAAGCTCCACATATCAATTGCGCCCTTGCCTTAAACCCTACTTTTCCAAGAAACGCATCGTAAGTTGTGCCTCACCGCATCATAATTTCCCTGCCCCCAGCTATAACTGTTGCCCTGCAGTGCACACTTATCCCTCTCCATCACTACAGTAAAAGTCACCGAATTGTGGTCACTGTCCCCAAAGTGCTCACCTACCTCCAATTCTAACACCTGGCCTGGTTCGTTACCCAGAACCAAATCCAGTATGACCTCACCTCTTGTTGGCCTGTCTACATATTCTGTCAGGAAATCCTCCTGCACACATTGGACAAACACCGACTCTTCTAACGAACTCGAGCTATAGCTTTCCCAGTCAATATCAGGAAAGTTAAAGCCCCCATAACAACCACCCTATTACTTTTACTCTTCTCCTGAATCATCCTCGCAATCCTTTCTTCTATGTCTCTCGGACGATTAGGAGGCCTGTAGAAAACTCCTAACAGGGTGACCTCACCTTTCCTATTTCTAACCTCAGCCCAAACTACCTCAGATGGCGAGTCTTCATCCATCGTCCTTTCCACAGCTGTAATACTATCTTTGACAAGCAATGCCACACCTTTTACCCCCACCTCTGACCCGACTAAAACATTTAAACCCTGGAACCTGCAACAGCCAATCCTGTCCCTGTTCTACCCATGTCTCCGTAATAGCCACAACATCAAAATCCCAGGTACCAACCCACGCTGCAAGTTCACCTACCTTATTTTGTATACTTCTTGCATTGAAGTATACACACTTCAAGCCACTTTCCTGTTTACAGGCACCCTCCTTTGACATTGATGCCATGTTCCTAACCTCCCTACACTCCAGGTCCTGCACCCTAAAGCTGCAGTCTAGGTTCCCATGCCCCTGCAGAGTTAGTTTAAACCCCCCCCCTCCCACCAAAGGGCACTAGCAAACCTCGCCACAAGGATACTGGTGCCCCTCAGGTTCAGGTGTAGACCATCCTGTTTATAGAGGTCTCACCTTCCCCAGAAAGAACCCCAGTTATCCAGATACCAGAATCCCTCCCTCCTGCACCATCCCTGTAGCCATGCATTTAACTGTTCTCTCTTCCTATTCCTCGACTCTCTATCACGTGGCGCGGTAACTAACCAGAGACAACAACTCTGTTTGTTCTAACTCTGAGCTTCCAACCTAGCTCCCTGGAAGCCTGCCTAACATCCTCAGCCCTCCTCCTACCTATGTCGTTGGTGCCAACGTGGACCACGACTTCGGGATGCTCCCCCTCCCCCTTAAGGACCTGGAAAACACGATCAGAGATGTCATGTACCCTTGCACCTGGGAGGTAACATACCAAACATGAGAACAGTGACAGATGGTCAATAAATGCTGACGATAGCACGCATACACAGTCCATGAATGAATTAACAATAACACCTGACAGCAGATAAACGTTCCAACACTCTGTTCAAAGTGATGTGTGTCTCCCAGAGCAATAGTATTCTTTCAAGTGCAGTCACAGAGTTATAGACTTACAGAGATGTACTGCATGGAAGCAGACATTTTGATTCAAGTTGCCCATGCCGGACAATTATCCTCAGTTACCATCGGTCCAATTTTCCAGCATTTGGCTCAAATACTCATCCAGATGCCTTTTAAATGTTGCAATTGTTCCAGCTTCCACCAAGTCCTCTGGCAGCTCATTCTAAACACACACCACCCTCTGTGTGAAAAAGTTGCCCCTTTGGTCCCTTTTAAATCTTTCCCCTCTTACCATAAACCGATGCCCTATAGTGTTGAATTCCCCTTCCCTGGGGAAAAGAACTCGACTATTTACCCTGTTCATGCCCCCCATGAATTCATCAACCTCTGTAAGGTCACCCCTCAGCCTCTGTCACTCCAGGGAAAACAGCCCCAGCCTTATTCAGCCTCTCCCTATAGTTCAAATCTTCCAACCCATTCAGCTTCTCCCTATAGCTCAAATCTTCCAATCTACCATGTGGAACCTTGTCAAAAGCGTTGCTGAAGTCCATATAGACAACATCCAATGCTCTACTTTCATCAAGCTCCTTTGTCACTTCCTTAGAAAACTCAATCAAGTTAGTAAGATACAATTTCCCATACACAACATCATGTCGACTGTCCTTAATTAGTTCTTGCCTTTCCAAATACATGGAAATCCTGTCCCTCAGAATCACCTACGAAAACTTACCAGTCACCGATGTCAGGCTCACCAGTCGATAGTTCCCTGGCTTTTCCTTACCAACTTTCTTAAATAATGGCACCACATTAGCCACTCTCCAGTCTTCTGGCACCTCAACTGTGGCTATCCATGATACAAATATCTCAGCAAGGAGTCTAGCAATCACCTCCCTTGCTTCCCACAAAGAAAGTTGAATCGCTTGTCAAGAGGAAGAAGAAGGCTTATGTTAGGATCGAATGTAAACACTCAGTTAGGGAGCTTGAGAGTCACAAGTTAGCTGGGAAAGACCTAAAAGAGAGCTAAGATGAGCGAGGAGGGAACATGAGAAGTTGTTGACAGATAGGATCAGGGAAAACAGTAAAGCTTTCCATAGGTATATAAGGCATAAAAGAATGACCAGAGTAAGATTAGGATCAAACAAGGACAGTAGTGGGAAGTTGTGCGTGGAGTCAGAGGATATAGGGAAGCGTTAAATGAACATTTCTCATCAGTATTCACACTGGATCAAGACAATGTTGTTGAGGAGAATACTGAGAAATAGGCTGTGAGACTAGATGGGATTGAGGTTCACAAGGAGAAGGTGTTAGAAATTCTGGAAAGTGTGAAAATAGTTAAATCTCCTGGGCTGGATGGAATTTATCCTCGGATTCTCTGGGAACCCGAGTCTTTGACTTTGATCTTTATGTCATCGTTGTTGGCTGGAATAGTGCCAGAAGACTGGAGGATAGCAAATGTTGTTCCCTTGTTCAAGAAGGGGAGTAGAGACAACCCTGGTAATTATAGACCAGTGAGCCTTACTTTAGCTGTGGGTTAAGTGTTGGTAAAGGTCACAAGAAATTGGATTTATAATCATCTCGAATAGGTTAAGTTTTGCACCTTCTCTAGTAGGTACATTCACATACTAAATAAGAAAATGTTCTTGTACACACTTAACAAACTCCTCTCCCTTAACACTATGGCAGTCCAAGTCTATGTTTGGAAAATTAAAATCTCCTACCATTACCACCCTATTTTCTTTTTTACAAATGACTGAAATTTCCTAACAAATTTGCTTCTCAATTTCCCACTAACTACTTGGGGGTTCTATAGTACAATTCCAATAAACTGATCATCCCTTTCTTATTTCCCAGTTCCACCCAAATAACTTCACTGGACTTGCTCCCAGGAATATCCTCCCCAAATACAGCCATAAGGTTAACCCTGAGCAAAACTGCCTCTCCTCCTCCTGTCTTGCCCCTTTTCAATCCTTCCTATGGCTTCTATTCCCTGGTACAATGAGCTGCCAGTCCTGTCCATCCCTGAGCCACATCTCTTTAATTGCTATGATATCCCAGTTCCATATTCACAATCATGCTCTGAGTTTATCTGCCTTACCCCTAGGCCTCTCGCATTGAAATAAATGCAATTTAATTTACCAGTCCTACCTCGTTCTCTGCCTTACTCTTGCCTGTCTTGACTGTTTGACTTCCTCCTCTTCTCAAGTGCACCAGCCTCAGACGTATCTCTTTTCTTACTATCTCTTTGGGTCTGTGTGGCCCCTTACTAGTTTAAATCCTCCCAAGTAGCTCGGGCAAATCTCCCCACCAGTTTATTCATTCCCTTCCAACCTGTCTTTGTAAATAGGTCACTTCCACCCCAGAATATATTCCAATTATTCAAAAATGTGAATCCTTCTCCCCTGCAATAGCTCCTCAGCCACACATTCATCTGTTCTATCCTCATATTCCTACCTTCACTAGCACATGGCACTGGGAGTAAACCAGATATTCCTACCTTTTTAATGTCTTGCCTAATTTCCTGTATTATCTCATCTGAATTTGGTACTTTTCTCACCCTATGTTGTTGCCTCCAATGCGTACAAGACCTGCCTGCTTGTCATTCTCCACTTTGAGAATATTCTGCACCTTCTCAAAGACACCCTTTGCCAGCCATTGAAACATCTGTCTGTGCCTCCGACTAGAGAGTGCCCTATAACAATCGATTGCTTGGAACCTGACATACCCCTCATTATATTAGAGCCTGTCCTTGTACCAGAAACTTAGCTGTCAGTGCACACTCCCCTGAGAGTCCATCACCCTCTACATCTTCCAAAAAAACATGCTTGTTTGAGATGGGCAGAGCCACAGGAGACTCCTGCACTACCTGCCTACCTCTACTACCGTTCTCAGAGCTGAAAATGTGTTGCTGGAAAAGCGTAGCAAAAACACATTTTCAGCTCTGATCTCCAGCATCTGCAGTCCTCACTTTCTCCTACCTTTCTCAGAGGTCAACTATCTACCTGACTGTAACTGAAGTTTCTCCAGCTTCCTGAAACTGCCATCCATCACCCCCCCTGTCCAACTCCTGTAACTTCCTCAGTACTTCTCACTGCTGCTGCAAAGGATCCGTGTCATCCAATAGGATTTGCAACCAAACACACTTCCTCAATTATGATCACCAGAAACATTGGCGTTCTCCCTCTCTGCACCTTAACAATCTACAGACCCAGAAAATCGAATAGCTCTAAAAACATTTCTCTAGGATAACTTAGTGCCTATGTTTTATATTTTTAATAAAAGTCAGTTCACTAAAATCTCGGTGCTTCATTACTGATGGCTTTTAGGAATAAGGACTAACATTGCCTTCATGTAAAATAATCATACCTCTTGAAGAATGTAGAAAAGCAACTGAACACAATGAATATTCTCTTGGAAATTTCATGAACACCTCCCTGTTCCCAGCTGCCAGAGAAAGTGGTGGAGGCTGGTACAATTACAACATTTAAAAGGCATCTGGAAGGATATATGAATAAGAACGGTTTAGAGGGATATGGACCAAATGCTGGCAAATGGGACTTGATTAATTTAGGATACCTGGTCAGCATGGACGAGTTGAACTGACGTGTCTGTCTTCATGCTCTTTGGCTCCATGACTCTCTGACTCTCAAAGTGAGTTTAAATTAGCTTGTACGTGAGTTTGTAGCAATAAGTTCAGAAGGAAAGGAAATCGGCTGGAAATAGAAGGTTATCATTTTAGTTTATTCCAGAAGTTTTAGAAACCAAAGCTATGGAATAGACAACGTGCTTGTTGTACAATGATTTATACTGAAGAATTCAGTGCAGGATGTCTGGTGAATAAGACAAATAAACAGTTTCCACAATAGTGGCCCAAATATATAGCACATTCCAATATGAATAAATCACTGAGAAAGGATTCAGAGAATCAGGGAAAGAAATAGCAAAGGTTTTCTCATTGGAGTGAAGAAGGATGAGACGTGACTTGATCGCGATGTACAAGATGATGAGGCAAAGATAGAGTGGATAGTCAGAGACTTTTTCCCAGGGCAGAAATGGTTATCAAGAGGGGGTGTAATTATAAGGTTTAGGAGAGATGTTTAGGGGAGATGTCAGAGGTAGGTTCTTTACACAGAGAGTGGTGGGTGCACAGAATGCACTGCCAGCAGTGGTAGGACAGGCTTATACATTAGGGACATTTAAGTGACATTTATCTCTTGGATAGGCACAAAGATAGTAAAATGTAGCATGTGAAAGTTAATTTGATCTTAGGGGAGGATGAAAGATTGGCACAACACTGAAGGCTGAAAGGCCTGTACTGTGCTGTATTCAGCTCGGTTCTATATTCAGTTTTTCACTTTCCAATTCACTGTGCCAACAGTCTGGATGATGCAGGGTTGGAGAACTGCTAAAGTCCTGTTATTGCTTTTTTAAAAAATAGACATTTTTATTGAAAATTTAACATGTTTTTACAAACTTACAAATAAAAAAAACACAAGTACAAACACTAATACACAATTAAATCTTAAATAAATAATAGCCAAAGCCTGTCAACCAAAAAGAAGAGATACAGAGAAAAAAACGAGAAAGACAAAACTCAACTAACTACTAATCTTACCTACAACAAGCCAGAGTGTATGATCAAATATCTTACATTACTCAAGAGAAAAAGAAAGGATAACATAGTAATTAAGTAGTGAAGTACATGCTCGGAATGAGTTAACATCAAATCGTAATAAAACCCGTATTCATGCGGGATTTCTCCCCCAAGGGGCCCCTGGAACAGCCAAAACCGCTACCTCAACGAGATGAAAGCCCTTGACAATATGGCCGAAATATCTGTATCTGTGTAATTCAAAAAGGGCTGCCATATTTTATAGAAAAATTCAGCTTTTTGGTGCACCATATTTGTAAGGAAGTCAAGAGGAATACATTGCATGGTTAATCTGTGCCAATTCGGAAGTCCTGGAGGGCCCTCGGCCACCCAGCTGACTAAGATATTTTTCCTTGCACAAAAGGAGAGAATGGAAAATAGTTTCCTCCCATGCACATCCAGAGAAGGTAAACTCGAGAAGCCCAGGAGAAGAGATATTGGATCTACTCTAATTTCCATTCCCAAGATTTCTGTCAAGGCATTTGCTACTTTGGTCCAGTATTTGTGGATCTTATGGCATGTCCATAGCAGTGTGTAAGAGTGCCCACCTCTGTTTTGCATTTGGGACACATTGGAGTTGCTCCTGCCCTAAATTTTGCCAATTGTTCCGGTGCTATATGAGTCCTATGGAGTATCTTTAACTGAATGGCCTGGGTTCTGTTACAAATGGAGATTCTTCTGGCATTTTCCCAGATGTCATCCCACATTCCTATAGAAATTTCCAGCCCCAATTCCTGATCCCATGTTCTAAGCAGATGGTCCATGTCTTCCGACACTTCATTATGTAATAAGTGATAAAGAGTGCTGACCAAGGATACACCCATTGGCCACAACACTCTACGTTCTCTATCTGATTTATAAAGGCTATCTAATAGCGTAGTCTTCTTCTGTATGTAATCTCAAATTTGGAAGTATCGAAAGAGGTCTCCATTAGGTAATCCAAATTTCTGATGCAGCTGCTCAAAAGACATCAGGGCCCCCTTCTCAAACAGATCCCCTAAATAAGAAATATCCCTGGACCTCCAGGATTTGAATGTGGCATTTGTGACCCCTGGTTGAAAACACCATACCCCTACAATGGGAGTACAGGGGAATGTTTTATGTGAATTACCCTCGTTTTGCCGCATTTTCTTCCAGGCTTTAATTGTGTTTAATACTATGGGGTTTTTACAGTGGTCCATAATGATTTTCATCTTATCTAAAAATAAGATGTTAATAAGAGGACACTTTACTTGAGAAGCCCAGATGTCCAGCCAGATTGATTGCGGGTCAGGCGAGAACCAATTGCTATGTAGCTTAATAGGGAACTCAGCTGACACTTCCTAAAGTATGGAAAATCCAGCCCTCCCCTTGCCTGTGGAAGCTGTAGCTTCCTTAACTTAATGAGGGAAAATCTATGATTCCAGATGAAAGAACCAAGCCAACCATATAATTTGCACAGTGCTGGCCTCGGCAGCATCACTGGGAGCATTCTCATAGGGTATTAGAGACGGGGCAAGACATTCATTTTAATTAGAGCTATTCTTCCTAGCCAGGAAATTGGAAGATTCCCCGCAGCGTTGAAGGTCCTGCCTTATCCTTTCCAGTAGATGCCCAAAATTGACCTTGTACAGCTGACCAAATACTGGGGTGATAAAAATACCTAAATATAAAAAAACCCTCCAGAGACCACAGAAAGGGAAAGTGAGATCCGTCCAATAAGTGGGACATACTAGCGAGGCCGCCCTACGGCATGGCCTCTGATTTTGAGAAATTAATTTTGTAACCTGAGAATGCACTAAATATATTAATATTTTGGATCAGGCGGGGCAACGGTATCAGAGGATTACTAAGAAAAAGAGAACATCATCTGCATAAAGGATAATTTTATGTTTACTTGTACCAATCCTCGGGGCCGTTATATTAGAGTCAACCCGTATAGCTTCCGCTAGTGGCTCAATTATTAGCGTGAATAGCAACAGTGAGAGAGGACATCCCTGACAGCAGCCACTACCCACACTGAAGCTATCTGAGTCTAAACCATTAGTGATCACAACTGCTTTGGGATCATTGTACAATGTTGAGACCCATTTAGCAAATACCTTCCCAACGCCAAACCTTTCCAATGTATAGAACAGGTATGACCATTCTACCCTGTCGAATACCTTCTCCACATCCGAGACTACTATTCCCAGTACTTTTCCTGATGACAGACTTGAATCACATTCAAAACCCTTCTAATATTATTAGATGATATACAGCCCTTGATAAACCCCGTCTGAGCCTCCTTTATGATGTGTGGCAATACCGTCTCCAGCCTCAATGCTAATGTTTTAGAAAGAATTTTAAAATCTACTTTTAGCAAGGATGTCAGTCTATATGATGTGCAATCTTCTGGGTCCTTTCCTTTTTTGAGAATAACGGAGATATTTGCCTCTTTCAGCGAAGGCGGGAGGGCAGCCCTGACCGTATGAGTAGTTGTACATGTCCATGCGTGAACCAGCTAATACTCCTGGAAACTCTTTGCAAACTTCAACCTGAAGTCCATCTGGGCCAGGTGCCTTACCGCTCTGAAGTTGCCTGATTGCGTCAAGTATTTCCTGGGTTGTTAGGGGAGCATTCAGGATCGACACCTGTTCTGGAGTTACGTCCGGAAAAAGGACTGCATCCTCCTGGCTCTATCTTCACAATCCTGTGATTTATACAAATCAGAATAAAACTTTCTGAAGATTGTGTTGATCCTTTTATGATCGTGAGTCAGAGTACCAGTACTTTCCCTAACGGATGTGATAGCTTGAGGGGCCTTTTTATTCCCTCGCGAGAAATGCTAAGTATCTACCAGGTTCATCGCCAAATTCATATAATCTTTGCTTTGCAAATAATATTTCCCTCTTTGCCGTTTGGGTAAGTGCGGTATTCAGGGCTGTCCTAAGGGCCGTAATCCTTTGTAATTTAGCAATAATCTGTCAATGTATGCTGTTTCAGCTGCTTTTAAACGAGCCTCAAGTAGACGCTGTTGTACTCCCTTTAGATTTTTCTGGGTCACCAAGTATGAAATGATCAGACCTCGCACATAAACTTTAATGGTCTCCCACATCATTGATGGGTTACGAGCCGTACCTGAATTAATTTGCAAAAATAGTTTTAAATTCTTGAGAAAAGTATTTTACAAATTTACTATCCTTCATTAAGAAGGAATCCATAAGCCAATGTCAGGGGGATGCCTCATTGTTCCTAGCCTTGATTTCCATATACACAGCAGCATGATCAGAAATTATCATAACATCTATTTTTCAGGATGATATGGAATTCAAAAAGGTCAAGGGGGCAAAAAACATATCAATTCTAGTGTGACACTTATGCGGATTAGAGTAAAAAGAGAAATCTCTGCCTTGTGGGTGAAGGCATCTCCACACATCTACTAATCCTAATTCTTTATTCAAATCCACCAATTGTCTGGATCTGGGGGATACACCCACAGTACTCTTGGGTATCCTGTCTATCTCCAGGTCCATAATACAATTAAAGTCTTCCCCTATAATTGTATGACGAGCCCGGAGAGCCGTCGGTTCAGGGGACAACACAGATTTAAAATCCCATATTCCTCTCCATTTATAAGGGCTTTAACCAAAATATATCGTCCAGATTCATCTTTTATCTGACTTGGGATTTTGAAAGGGAGATTCTTCGTAATAAGAATGATTACTTCCCTACTTTTTGAGCTGAAAGAAGAAAAGAAGGCCTGATCAAATCCACCCTGTTGTAATTTCAAATGTTCTTTATCGAGTCAATGTGTCTCCTGTGGGAGAGCGATATCACTCCTTTCGTTTTTGAGATTAGATAGCATTTTCTTCCTTTTGACTGGCGAATTACTCCCTTTGACATTTGAGGTGCACCATTTAATCGAATGACTAACCATAATCGTCCAGGCAAGTCCGAGACCTCCCAGAAGGAGAAACCCCATCCAAAACACTCCTAGCATAGATCATCGAAAATTCACAAAAATAGAGATTCTTTAATCCACTCTAATTTAATAAAACACAATTTCTAAATTGAAAAAATATACAACATATTTAAACGGAGACTTGACCCCTTGTTTCCAGGGGGCATCACTTCCTTTCCGAAAACCCATCATATCCTCTCCCAACCAGTGCCCCACCCTCGACGCAGGCATCCCATAATAAAATAAAGAAAATTCAAGTGTCCTGTAAAGCTAAAGTTAACAGTGAGTCCCCTACCCACTCCTACCCACACCAACACCTAGCAATATATTTGGCAATGTTAATACCACGTATAAACATATAAAACAATAAAATTACAGTCTTAGCAGATAATAATTAAATATAGTAACACAAAATAATAGCGGGAAACAACCCCGCTCTAAAAGAAAGAGATAAGGTAAGACAAGACAGGCACCCCCCCTCACCTGAATCAACTAGACCACCCAGCCTATATATATAAAACAAAAAGGAAAATCGCAAAGTGGAAAACAAATAAGCTCCCTCCCTACCCCCTGGAGATAATATTAAGCAATATAGGTAATAAGAGAAAAAAAAGGGTAAACCGGGGAACAGGGGGTTGGGGGTGGGGGAGTGAGCAGAACAACTTCATTCACTACATGAATTAACTCTTACAATTTATTTGAGAGAGTCCAAATATTCCTTGGCCTTCTCCGGCGATCCGAAGTTATAGATGGACCCTTTGTGGTTAAACATGGCATTGCTGGGTAGCGCAGGGATTATTGAATGTTTAAATCCCTTTGATGCTTCTTCGTTTCATCAAACACCCTCCTCTTATGGTCCAAAGCTGGGGAAAATCCTGAAACAGCATAATCTTGGATCCTTTTTAAGTCATGGCTTGGGGATCTTTCCCGAGATTTCTGGAGGCTTCCAGGAGCGTTTGCTTCTCTCTCTAGCACTGCAGCCAGAACAGGACCGGGCAGGGGCGCTGGTCCGACCCGGGCCTGCATATTGCAACCCGGTGGGCCCATTCTACCCTTACCTGGCCTGATCCAGCCTCCAACTTCAACATCCGAGGAAGCCACTGCTCCAGAAACACTGCAAGCTGGCCTTCCTCTTCCCGTTCGGGAAGGCCCAGCAAACGAATATTTTTTCGACGACCTCGATTCTCGAGGTTGATGATGTGATCTTCTAAGGGCCGGACTCGCTGTTCGACCCACGGCCAATTCTGCAGTAGCCTTGCAGGTCGTGGCCTTTAGCTCTGCCCCTCCGACTCGATGTTCGATTTTTTCTATGTCTCGGTCGTGCTTTTGCAGCGCGACAGACAACAATTCCGACCTGCTCCTGGACTCTTCAATAAAGGCATTGATCTTCTCTTCAAGTTTGGCAATCACTGCCACAAGGCTCACCACCGTAGGTAAGTCCCCTGGGGTAGCTGCAGACACCTCTGCTGCAGCTGGGGAGGGTGGGGGAGGGGTTCCTGTGTGTTTCAAGCTGCGGGCATTCTTTCCCTTAGTCATTTTAACAGAGCATCAAACTACTCAAGGTTGGTTCAAAATAACTAACTGTATTGAATAGAAGTTATTTTAAATGATTTGGCAGGTGTGGTGGAGGCGGGCAGCCCACTTTGCCTGAGTCTTGGGCAGAGCACTACAGACTCAGACTTGCTGGGTCGCCGCCATCTTGGATCTCGTCCTATTATTGCTATGAAGGCAGAGCCAGAAACCAGAGTAAACACAAACCAAAAAGTAAATACATGGTGTTATTTTTGGTCAGAAACTGATATATAATAGTTTGAAATGTGTATTATTGATCAGGTCGAATGACTATGTGTTTCCTCACTGTGTGTAATTTTCTTCAGAAGGTATCCATGGTGGCTGATGAGGGTAACAAGAATCTGAATGGATATTGGCAAATTCATTTACAAGACCATAAGACATAGGAGTGGAAGTAAGGCCATTCAGCCCATCAAGTCCACTCCGCCATTCAATCATGGCTGATGGGCATTTTAACGCCACTTACCTGCACTCTCCCCGTATCCCTTAATTCCTTGCGAGATTAAGAATTTATCAATCTCTGCCTTGAAGACATTTAACGTCCTGGCCTCCACTGCGAGACACCACATGCAGACTACTTAGAATACTAAAATATCCCAGGATCCAAATGAGGGTGTCTGGGCTGGTGCAACCGAAGCTATTTAATGCTATCAATGGCGTAAAGCCAAAAACAAAAATATAATGTTAAATATGTCAATCAGGATTGGCCAAATCTATGTGTTATGTGGAGAAAGAACAAAAATCTGTTAAGGTTTCAGGTCTGTAATGTTTTGTAAGAAGTGAGAATAGTTGGGAAACATAATAGATTTTGATCAAATGAAAGCGGTAGCTAAGATAAGAATAATTAACAAAACAGAAGGTCTGCTCAGAGGGGAGGGAAGATCAAATGACAGATTGTTCAATGGGGCCAGATCAAAGGATTAGATAAGAGATAGTGAAACTATGAGTCTGGAGGTGATATGATGGCAGAACTGAAAATATGTTGCTGGAAAAGCGCAGCAGGTCATGCAGCATCCAAGGAACAGGAGAATCGACGTTTCGGGCATAAGCCCTTCTTGAAGCCAACTTGAGCAATGCATAAACTCAAAAGCTAAATTTTAAAAAATATGAAAGATGTATTATACAACCAATTAAAAAAGTGTATTCGAGTATGTGATCTGAAATTGTTGAATTTAAAAAAAGGAAGTTTGCAAAACGCCCTCTTAATTTCTCTGTATTTCCTTTTGGTGCATCCAATCTATCACTAACATCTAATTTGGCTGTTTTTATTTGCTGTTCTCCCTTTTTGTATTTACTTAATTTTTTTTTCCATTGCCAAGTTTACCCATTGCTCCTGAAAGCCACGAACCTGCAGAATTATCATCTTTCTGCAATGACATCATCAAACAGCGCCAGAGAATCTTTCACAAACAATTTCTGACTTTTCTACTTTCCTCATTTACGTAAGTTGGATGCAAAATTGCCTCAATGGCAAGACAAATGGTTCACACAGTTCATGAATGTTTTGCAAGAGGAAGGCAATTTTTATTGGGGTCATGCAGCATTGAGGTGAGCGTACCATGCAGTTCCTGAACTTATATGCATGACTTTCATTCAGGGGGCATGATTAAGAAGCCTTCACCTTGACATGGAAAATATCCAGGTGTTTGCTAGTTGTCAATCCTATTCTATATCAATGGAATTTACATATGCTCTGCAATGTAGCAGACAAAATTTAAGCTTGAGATGAATGATCAAATGTATCTCGGAATGACGATTAAATCTAGAAAAAACCATAGAAATGGCATGAGGGGCACAGGACAAAGAAATATTAGTGCACAGTTGGTGAAGGGAATTGGGCAGGTAAGTGGACAGGAAGAAAATGAATAATTTCTTCGGGAGCTGAGACACAGAGGATCAGAAGATGAGAGTTTATATTTGAACCATATGTACACCAGTTAGACTGAGGTTGGAGCCTCTGTAGATGATTTCATTGATTGCACTATAGGAAGAAATCCATGGAATTCATGAGAATATTTTTCAGCAATTTGTTGAGGATTGGACAATAAATTGGGCTTGGATGTTTTTTGAATCATGTCAGTTGTACAGATGAGGGTGATTAGAGATGTATAAGGTGTATGTAAGATGAGAGCACCAAGTAGAGATAGCAGATATATTTTGTTTAGCAGTGTGGTGAACAAGTGCTTATGGAATTAGAGAGGGACTGAGGAGTTGATATATATGGAGGATAGTGCCTGAAAAACTGGCAGAAGCAGAAACCTGCATCGTTTTAAACAGATCTGTGAGGTATCATAATGTTCAGGTTTATGAACCAAGAGCTGAAATGCATGATGATGTCTGGGAGCAGTCAATGGTCCAAATTACCACATCTTGTCTTCCAATTATTTCTATGTTTTCATCATTCCAACAGAGATATCATTTATGATCTGCAAATCCAAAACATTGACAGACATTTCTCACATTGATTGGATCTGTTGCCAAAATAACAGGTTCTCTTGAAAGTTTTCTGATGTTGAGTCAATTCAGATTAAGAGTGATTTTGTTCACTTGCCTGATGTTCCTGGCCATTGAAATGTCCCTCGTACGTTAACACCAAGCTGACACCTATCACCGCTTCTTCAATTGCCTGTTCCAATCTCTCCCGGTAGAATGTCGTCACCTTATAAAGGTCGCAATCGTTGAAGTTTTCAAGGCACTGGGAGACAGGATCTGTGAGTATAAAGTGTATAAATATTTTCAATGTATCCTACAAGTTACAGTCTTTAATTTATTGGTATAATTTTCATTTAACCAACCCATCAAATTCACTTAGTTTTCATGGAACAAAAAATGTTGAAGTAGTCTCATGGGCACGAATGAGTATGACACCTTTACACTGTCTTGCAGAGTTAAAGTCATTCTTCTTCCATCAAGTTAAAGGTAAGGTTCATTTCAGAAAATGTGTTGATCATTGTAAACTGTGTTATCACTGACGACAACTTTGAAGAAACAAAACTTTGGAATTTCCTGCGACTTTTGGTGAAAGGACCTTTATTTAATGATTCACTTGCATTAACCACAGAAATCCTTCATAACATCGTGTGACATGCAATGCATGCCATGGTCAATCTTGGCACAGAGTTGGCAAGGAAAGTATGGGTGGCATCATTTCTATGCCCTCAAAGAGACTTAAAGTTCACACAGACATAAACAAATCAAATAAGTAAGTATACCAGTTAGAAACATCTAAAAAGACCCTTATGTTACACAAGCAGTTAAACATTTTGAAAAGCTGCTAGACAGCACAGACAAGAGAAGTCTATGTGAGATATTGAGAATGCATCTGAATGTCATTTGATTCCTCAACAGCGGTTATCATCCACAATGATGCCCAAATGGATGATTTGCTCAGTTTTGTTCTGCTTATGTTCTCATTTACCCATTCTTTCGAAGGATGAGCTTTTAATTAGTAATAAGCAAAAAGATCCATTTACAACCAACGTGAATGTCCCCTTATGTGTGATGCCATTACAAGTCTCTCAGAATCACACTTTCAGCCCATAGGATCCATACTGTCTCTGTAGATGCACAATTAAATTAGTCACATTCCCTTGGCTGGACTGTCTTCTTTACAAACCACTGTATAATTGCCATGTTGGCTCAGTGGTTAGCACTGCTGTCCCACAGTGTGAGGGACCTGGGTCCAGTTCTCACCTGGGCAGCTGTCTGTGTGGAGTTTGCACACTCTCCCTGTGGGTGTGCTCTGATTCCCTCCCATATTTTAGTCAGGGGTAAATGCCTGGGTGGGTCCCTCTTTGGAGGGTTGTTGTGGACTTTTTCCACACTGTAAGGAATCTAATTCCCTTTTGAATGTGCCAACTGAATCTGTTTACCCCGTACTCTCAGGAAGTGCATTCCACTTTGATGGGAGAATTTTTAAAAAATATTTTCTGATGTCACTTTTTTGGCTGTTTTTACCTCTGATTTCAATCGTATTCTCAATCCTCTCAGGAGTATGAACAATTCCACCCAGTTTTCTCAGGGTGCACTCTCATGTTTGTAAATAGCCAAATTAGATCTCCTGTCAACCTTCCCTTTTCCAAAGAAATCAGGCCTAATTTCTCCACTCTCCCTCAACAATGGAATTGTCCTCCCTGAAGCAATTCTTGTGACTATTTTCTGCACCTTCTTCAAAGTCTTTATATCACACCTGAATCGCCCTGTCCAGAACAGGGCAGAATACTTCAAATGCTTCCGAACTAATATGAATTTGCTTCATTTTTATTCAAAGGAGAATGCCAAACATGGTAGGAGGAAAACGAAGATGACTAATTCTGTCAAACAAATCTTCAATAGCTAAAACCACTTCAGGAAATTCTAGTCTTTGAAATGTCTAATATTTCACACTCTCCATATGACAGGATACTTATAACAAGACGAATTGTTTCTCTAACCAATTGAAATAACTGCTCAGAGGTCGATACCCCATCACCGAGTGACTCCTTATCGACACTTGCACTGTATCTGGACTCTGAGCATCTAGCTCAGAACCAGTCCCTGGAGTGTGGAGATTCTCTGACCGAACATGTGAAAAAGAAAAAGAAAATGAGGAGATTCTCTGAATCACCTGATTTTTTTTTCCTTTTTCACATGTTCATCCATTTTCTCCTCGCCTCTTCTCATTCCCTTGCTTTCATGTCTGTTTCTCACAATGTGACTCTTGTCTTCTCATTCTTTCTTGGTCGATATTTCCTTTGCTTTTTACCTCTAAATCTCTGTCACTCCTTGAAATAACTCCACAGAGACCGGTATCCTGTCTCTCCTGCTTATATTTGTCAGCCAGGGCTCCCTGATTGGCCCAGGTTAACTGCCACAATCAGGGATCTCTTACTCAACGAGATCCATTTGGCCCTCGTTCCAATTACCATATCCCTCCGCCCACCTCACCCAACTCCTGCCCTTTCTCTTGTTGCTTACCTGGAATATTTTCACTTTTCCTGATAAACAGCTTATGCCCAAAATGTCGACGCTCCTGCTCCTCAGATGCTGCTTGACCTGCTGTGTTTTTCCAGTGCCACACTTTTGACTCTGATCTCCAGCATCTGCAGTCCTCACACTCTCTTATATTTTCATCTCAGTTCCCTTTCCTCCAACTCTGACACACACCATGGTGGCATGTACCAGACCGTAGCCCACCTCTTACACCCAGACAATATCGGGAGAGTTTCCTCCGCTTCTTTGGGGGTAACATTATCGAAACTACATCCATCTCAGACTCTAAGGTTTCCTTGACACGAGAGAGGGGGGGAATAATCCATGCTTTCTGACAGTTCTTTCTGGCTGTTCTGAGGGCCAGGTATGCTTTGCTCCTGTCCCATTTGCGAGATAGCACTTTATCGTGGTGCACACGTTAGCTCAGGACTGCCTCACCTGCCTGAACTTTGAATGTCATGGGTCCAAACTTCACCTCTTACCTACGCAGGGCCTTTTTTTTATTGAATCCCAGCAGTGTGGAAGCAGACCCAATAAGTCCACACTGACCCTCCAAAGAGTCACCCACCCAGACCCATTCCTCTACATTTACCCGTGATGTACCTACCCTAAACATCCCTGAACACTCTGGGCCATTTAGCATGATCAATTCACCGAACCTGCACATCCTTGGATTGTGGGAGGAAGCCAGAGCACCCAAAGGAAACCCACAAAGACACTGGGAGAATGTGAAAACTCCAAAAAGTTGCCCATGATTGGAATCGAACCTGGGTCCCAGGTGCTGTGAGGCAGCAGTGCTAACCACTGAGCCAACATTTCTGTGGTTTTGACACCAAACTTTGTCCCCTGAAGTAAACTGTCTCTCTCACTTAGAGGAGGCAAGTGGCATTCCTGCTGCCTTTTCACCCTCCCCATCAGATCTGGAAATATCAGGTTTAATCTGATGTGGAATCTTCTCCCCATCGCTGCAGTGATCCCTGCAGTTCGTGAAGGGTGCTCCTATAATCAAACAGGAACTGGAGCATTTTGGTAGCGAATTATGGTAGGCTGTTTCTTTGAGCTTGCCTTCAATGTTTGGACTGCTCTTTCCACCAGACCATTGGACGATGGATGCTATGAAGCTGTCTGAACATGCTGAATCTCATTTGAAAGGCAAATCAGGGCAGGACTTATACACTTTATGGTAAGGTCCTGGGGAGTGTTGTTGAACAAGCAGACCTTGGAGTGCAGGTTCATCGTTCCTTGAATGTGGAGTCTCAGGTAGATAGGATAATGCAGAAAGCGTTTGGTATGCTTTCCTTTATTGGTGAGAACATTGAGTATAAGGGTTGGGAGGGCATGTTGCGGCTGTACAGGACATTGAATAGGTCATTTTTGGGTTACTGTGTGTAATTCTGGTTTCCCTCCTATAGGAGGGATGTTATGAAACTTGAAAGGGTTCAGGAAAGATTTACAAGGATGGTGCCAGGGTCGGAGGCTGAGAAGTGACTTTATAGAGGTTTACAAAATAATGAGGGGCATGGATAGGATAAATAGACAAAGTCCTTTCCCCTGGGGTGGGGGAGACCAGAACTAGAGGGCATAGGTTTAGGGTGAGAGGGGAAAGATATAAAAGAGATCCAAGGGGCAACTTTTTCACACAACTTTTTCACACAGAGGGTGGTGTGTATATGAGGGTGCTGCCAGAGGAAGTGCTGGAGGCTGGTACAATTACAACATTCAAAAGGCATCTGGATGGGTATATGAACTGGAAGGGTTTAGAATGAAATGGGCCAAGTGCTGGCAAATAAGACTCGATTAATTTAGAATATCTGGTTGGCATGGATGAGTTGGACTCAAGGGTCTGGTTCTGTGCTGTACATCTCTATTGCTCTATGACTTTAGGAAATGCATGTCAGCATGGTGGCTCAGTGGTTAGCACTGCTGCCTCACAGCACCAGGGACTTGGGTTTGATTCCAGCCTCAGGTGACTGCCTGTGTGGAGTTTGCACATTCTCCCAGTGTCTGCGTGGGTTTCCTCCGGGTGCTTTGGTTTCCTCCCACAATCCAAAGATGTGCAGGTTAAGTGAATTGGGCATGGTAAATTGCCCACAGAGTATAGAGACTATGTAGGTTAGGTGCATTAGTCAGGGGTAAACATCGGGTAGGGGAATGGGTCTGGGTGGGTTACTCTTTGGAGGGTTGGTGTGGACTTGGGCCAAATGGCCTGTTTCCACACTGTAGGGAATCTATGTATCTGTCGGGTTTCTATGATTCCACTTGAAACCCCTGCTGGTAAATGACGTCCCATTGTCTGTGACCGATGCTTCATGTATTGTGAAGATGCTGGCAGCCTTTCAGTCATTATCCTTGCGTTTGCAAAATGAACGCTATGTATGTCCAAACAATTTGAGCAAGGACGTTACGCCCATGAAAGGGCCAGCACATTTGACGTGTAACTACATCCAGAGTTTACCCAGCCATTGCCATGACAGGGTGGTGGGGGGGGGGGGGGGGCAGAGCAAGCTGCTGGCAGTAGTTTTTGTCCTTGTTGGCACTCTGGGCACTGCCCCACTAATCCAGCTATGTCAGTACCCAATCCTGGCCACCAAATAACCTCTCGCCAACATTATTATTCTGGAAACTTCTGAACAGCACTGATGGAGTTCAGCCAGTATCTGGCAGTGACCTTTACTTAGGACTATTACACTTACTCCCCATAATAAAATGTCGTCCTCTACAGTGATCTGGTCTGTCCAGGTCCAGAAAGGTTTCCATTCTGGTTGTGATGGCTCTTTGGGTTCCACCAGCTGTTTTAGTTTTGCCAGGATGGGATCTTTCTGTGTCCACAGTTGGATATTGTCAGCAATGGCCAGAAGGGTGTCCAGAAAGTTTCAAACCAGAATGGACTCTTCCAGGGGAGGCACCACCGGTGGTGTACCTGCCAGTCAGAGGTGGCTCAAGGCATCCGCATTTGCCACTTGACCTCCTGGACAGTGGTCCAACTTGCAATGGTACGCACTGAGAATATGGGCCTACCCTTGAATTCAACTTGAAGCCACAGCCTTGTCTTCTCTAAGTAGCCCTAACAAAGATTTGTGGTCCATTAGTATTACAAATTTATGTCTGTAACATATTGGTGCAACTTTCTCAAACTAAAGATGATGGCTAAACCTTCTTTCTCCATCTGGACATATTTTGGTTCGGCATCAGCCAAAGCCCAGGAAGCGTACATTATCAGGCGCTCCTTTCTGTTGGGCCACTGGTGAGTCACACCACCCCGATACCGTACAGGGAGACATCACATGTCAGCACCACCTCTCACTTGGGATCATAATGGGCCAACACCTTAGATGACAGTAACTGTTTTTTCACTTCACAAAAGGCTACTTCTTAGCTACACGACCCTTGTTCAATAGGAAGTGTAAGATTGCCAATATGGATGCCAGCTGAATATGAATTTTCTGTAATAATTCACAAACCCAAGGAAAGACCTACATTCCAGTACAGATGTGGGAGCCAGGGTGCCTTTGATCACCCTCCCTTTGTCTTACACAGGGTGTAAGCTGGTTTTGTCAACTCTGATGCCTAAGTAGATCACTTCGGAATCCTGGAAAACAGATTTTCCCCTTCTAAGCTGTAAGCCCACATGTGAAGAACATTTAAGCACTATGTTCAAGTTTTCAGAGTGCTCTTTATTGGTCTTCCTGATGTTTTGCAAATGCTGTTTATCAGTAATTAGCAAGTCTTCCAGAGAAATGGCAACCTGGGATAGAGCTTGTAAAATGTTCTGCCTGGTGCACTGGAAAAGGGCATAGACTGATGATACCCCAGATAGCCATCTTGCGTACCAGTAAAAACCCTTATGGGTATTAATTTTGGCAAAATTCTGGGACCCCTTATCTCGTCCCAATTGCAGATACACACAGCTCATGTCCAGCTTTGTTTCGGATAACACAATCCACTCCGGTTTTATAATACGAGTCCTCTATGAGACGGACTGGGTATTTATTCAGCTGCGAGAAACGGTTTACCATTTGCTTAAAAACCCCTCAAAGGCAAACCTAGCCATTGGTCTTCCCAATCAGTACGACCGGTACTACCCGAATCTGTAAACTGGCCCAGTTTGATGATCCTCTTGCTTTCCAGCCTCCTGACCTCTGCCTCGATTTTTGCCTGTAAGGCAATGGCACTGGGCAGGCCTTGAAGAATCACAGAATTGCTTCCTAGTCAACACGAAAGGTGCCTTGACTCACTTGAGCATGCCTAGACTTTTCTGCAAAACCTCAGGGTATTTAATTAGGACTTCACTCAGGCAGACATTTTCTAATCGAAAGATGTTGAGCCAATCAGGGTTAATCTTTCTCAGCCTATTCCACCCCATCAAGCATGGGCCCAAGGCTTTTTACTACAATTGGTGGTATCTGCATCAACTGTTTCTCATAGGAGAACAAAACTGAGTCCTACCCTTAATCTGAAATAATTCGGCAGTATACATTCTCAGTCTGGCTGAGGTCTTGCGTGAACTTAAGGGTTGGATTGCAAGACAAATTCCTGAAGAAGGGCTAATGCCCGAAACGTCAATTCTCCTGCTCCTTTGATGCTGCCTGACCTGCTGCGCTTTTCCAGCAACACATTTTTCAGCTCAAATCATGTTAAAGACTGGTCCTGGAGTGACTGCTACAGATGCGTTGGTATTGATCTCCATAAGAACTGGGTGACCGTTCAACCAGATGTTTATTTTGCTTGGTTCTGATTTGAGTGCTGCTCAGCAATGTAACTGTTCCAAATCAGCTGTAGGTGGACATCCCAGGGTGTGCACTGGCTGGATACCAGTCTATGAATTCTCTTACACAATTCAGCCCCACTGCGTCTCCTTTAGGGCCTTGTGTCCCTATACCTGCAGCAACTACAATGGTCTGCCAGCCTGGTTCCGAGATAAAATGAAAATCGTTTGGGTGAAGCCCAGCTTTGTTTTTAGGGTTTTGCTGACCTAGAGTCACCTCTGTTCACGATATGTCCCAAGTGAAGCTACACAATGGTGCTGAGTGAGGATACGCAATTGACCTGAGAGAGGCGACACAGTGGTCCTGGGTGAGGGTACACAATGATCCTGGGTGAGGGTACACAATGATCCTGGGTGAGGCTACAAAATGGTCCTGGGTGAGGCTACACGATGATCCTGGGTGCGGCTACATTATCAGGCACTCCTTTCTGTTGGGCCACTGGTGAGTCACACCACCCCGATACAGTACAGGGAGACATCGCATGTCAGCACCACCTCTCACTTGGGATCATAATGGGCCAACACCTTAGATGACAGCAACTGTTTTTTCACTTCACAAAAGGCTACTTCTTAGCTACACGACCCTTGTTCAATATCCTGATCCTGAGTGAGGGTACGCAATGGTCCTGGGTGCAGCTACACAATGGTCCTGGGTGAGGGTACACAATGATCCTGGGTGAGGGTACGCAATGATCCTGGGTGAGGCTACACAATGGTCCTGGGTGCGGCTACACAATCGTCCTGGGTGAGGGTACACAATGATCCTGGGTGAGGCTACACAATGGTCCTGGGTGCGGCTACACAATCATCCTGGGTGAGGGTACACAATGATCCTGGGTGAGGGTACGCAATGATCCTGGTGAGGCGACACAATGATCCTGGGTGAGGGTACATAATGATCCTGGGTGAGGGTACGCAATGATCCTGGGTGAGGCTACACAATGGTCCTGGGTGAGGGTACACAATGATCCTGGGTGAGGGTACGCAATGATCCTGGGTGAGGCTACACAATGATCTTGGGTGAGGGTACACAATGGTCCTGGGTGAGGGTACACAACGGTCCTGGGTGAGGGTACACAATGATCCTGGGTGAGGCTACACAATGGTCCTGGGTGAGGCTACACAATGATTCTGGGAGAGGGTACACAATGGTCCTGGGTGAGGCCACACAATGATCCTGGGTGAGGATACACAATGATCCTGGGTGAGGGTACGCAATGATCCTGGGTGAGGCTACACAATGATCTTGGGTGAGGGTACACAATGGTCCTGGGTGAGGGTACAGAATGGTCCTGGGAGAGGGCATACAATAGTCCTGGGTGAGGGTACACAATGATCCTGGGTGAGGCTACACAATGATCCTGGGTGAGGCTACACAATGATTCTGGGAGAGGCTACACAATGGTCCTGGGTGAGGCCACACAATGATCCTGGGTGAGGATACACAATGATCCTGGGTGAGGGTACGCAATGATCCTGGGTGAGGCTACACAATGATCTTGGGTGAGGGTACACAATAATCCTGGTTGAGGCTACACAATGGTCCTGGGTGAGGGTACACAATGGTCCTGGGTGAGGGTACACAATGGTCCTGGGTCAGGGTACACAATGATCATGGATGAGGGTACACAATAATCCTGGGTGAGGCTACACAATGATCCTGGGTGAGGATACACAATGATCCTGGGTGAGGGTACACAATGATCCTGGGTCAGGGTACACAATGATCATGGATAAGGGTACACAATAATCCTGGGTGAGGCTACACAATGATCCTGGGTGAGGGTACACAATGATCCTGGGTGAGGGTACACAATGATCCTGGGTCAGGGTACACAATGATCCTGGGTCAGGGTACACAGTGGTCCTGGGTGAGGCTACACAATAAGCCTGGGTGAGGCTACACAATGATCTTGGGTGAGGCTACACAATAATCCTGGGTGAGGCTACACAATGATCCTGGGTGAGGGTACACAATGATCCTGGTTGCGGCTACACAATGGTCCTGGGTGAGGCTACACAATGATCCTGGGTGAGGGTACATAATGGTCCTGGGTGAGGCTACACAATGATTCTGGGAGAGGGTACACAATGGTCCTGGGTGAGGCCACACAATGATCCTGGGTGAGGATACACAATGATCCTGGGTGAGGGTACGCAATGATCCTGGGTGTGGCTACACAATGATCTTGGGTGAGGGTACACAATGGTCCTGGGTGAGGGTACAGAATGGTCCTGGGAGAGGGCATACAATGGTCCTGGGTGAGGGTACACAATGATCCTGGGTGAGGCTACACAATGATCCTGGGTGAGGCCACACAATGGTCCTGGGTGAGGGTACACAATGGTCCTGGGTGAGGCTACACAATGATTCTGGGAGAGGCTACACAATGGTCCTGGGTGAGGCCACACAATGATCCTGGGTGAGGATACACAATGATCCTGGGTGAGGGTACGCAATGATCCTGGGTGAGGCTACACAATGATCTTGGGTGAGGGTACACAATAATCCTGGTTGAGGCTACACAATGGTCCTGGGTGAGGGTACACAATGGTCCTGGGTGAGGGTACACAATGGTCCTGGGTCAGGGTACACAATGATCATGGATGAGGGTACACAATAATCCTGGGTGAGGCTACACAATGATCCTGGGTGAGGATACACAATGATCCTGGGTGAGGGTACACAATGATCCTGGGTCAGGGTACACAATGATCATGGATAAGGGTACACAATAATCCTGGGTGAGGCTACACAATGATCCTGGGTGAGGGTACACAATGATCCTGGGTGAGGGTACACAATGATCCTGGGTCAGGGTACACAATGATCCTGGGTCAGGGTACACAGTGGTCCTGGGTGAGGCTACACAATAAGCCTGGGTGAGGCTACACAATGATCTTGGGTGAGGCTACACAATAATCCTGGGTGAGGCTACACAATGATCCTGGGTGAGGGTACACAATGATCCTGGTTGCGGCTACACAATGGTCCTGGGTGAGGCTACACAATGATCCTGGGTGAGGGTACATAATGGTCCTGGGTGAGGCTACACAATGATTCTGGGAGAGGGTACACAATGGTCCTGGGTGAGGCCACACAATGATCCTGGGTGAGGATACACAATGATCCTGGGTGAGGGTACGCAATGATCCTGGGTGAGGCTACACAATGATCTTGGGTGAGGGTACACAATGGTCCTGGGTGAGGGTACAGAATGGTCCTGGGAGAGGGCATACAATGGTCCTGGGTGAGGGTACACAATGATCCTGGGTGAGGCTACACAATGATCCTGGGTGAGGCCACACAATGGTCCTGGGTGAGGGTACACAATGGTCCTGGGTGAGGGTACACAATGGTCCTGGGTCAGGGTACACAATGATCATGGATGAGGGTACACAATAATCGTGGGTGAGGCTACACAATGATCCTGGGTGAGGGTACACAATGATCCTGGGTGAGGGTACACAATGATCCTGGGTGAGGGTACACAATAATCCTGGGTGAGGCTACACAATAATCCTGGGTGAGGCTACACAATGATCCTGGGTGAGGGTACACAATGATCCTGGGTGAGGGTACACAATGATCCTGGGTCAGGGTACACAATGATCCTGGGTCAGGGTACACAATGGTCCTGGGTGAGGCTACACAATAATCCTGGGTGAGGCTACACAATGATCCTGGGTGAGGGTACACAATAATCCTGGGTGAGGCTACACAGTGGTCCTGGGTGAGGATACACAATGATCCTGGGTGAGGGTACACAATGGTCCTGGGTGAGGCTACACAATGCTCCTGGGTGAGGGTACACAATGGTCCTGGGTGAGGGTACACAATGATCCTGGGTGAGTTTACACAATGGTCCTGGGTTAGGGTACACAATGATCATGGATAAGGGTACACAATAATCCTGGGTGAGGCAACACAATGATCCTGGGTGAGGGTACACAATTGACCTGGGTAAGGGTACACAATGGTCCTGAGTGAGGCTCCACAATTGCCTTCACTTGAGCATTGTCTCTCAAGCTCATTCAGTCTTGTGAGGGGGTCCATTTCCATCCACATTCCCTATAACTCACCTGCTCCACTTGCTGCATTTTCCAATGATAAAGATAGTTGTAGCGTCTTTTTAAAGTCCAGCTGGACTTCAGCAAGTCAGCGCTTTTGCACGATTACATTACTTATCCCACATACCAATCCATCTCTCAGTTTCTCACTCAGGGTTAACCAAAATTACATGCCTCTGCCAGTCATTTTAATCTCGTCAAAAAGCTTGATTTGAATTCCCCAATTCTCTAACAGCTGAGTAAAACCAATAGCATCTTGGAATTAGTGGAGGCTTGGTGTTGTAAATTTCCTTAACTAAATCCATCAAATTTTGAAAGGTTTTGGTATCCACTGCCTCTGGGGAAGTTAGACTTCTAATAACTGAAAATGCTACAGGTCCCCAAGCAGCCAGAAGGATTGCTCGTTGCTTTTCATCGACCCCAATGCCATTTGCACGAGAAAGATACTGCATTCTTTCCACATACAGGGCTGAGTCTTTGACAGCAGGATCAAACAAGTCAAGCTTCCTTCTATGATGCCTTAAATATTTAACCTGACTGAAAGATGATTATTGAGAGTGAATTTTCTTCAGGTACATATTGTTTTCTCTAGTTGCCACTGAAATAATAGCACAGAGGCCATTGAGTCTCCCTTTATTTACATGTGCATAGTATACGGGCTCTCACCAGCCAGCTCAGAGCCAGCACCGACAGCAAGGAGGCTCTCTGAATCTCCTGTTTGTGTTTGTCATCCAGGGATCCCTGATTGATACAGGTTCACAGCTCCAATTAAGGGTCTAATAGTCAATGAGATCCACCTGGCCCTTGGTCCAATCACAACTCAATATAGATGCTGATTGGAGCCCGGGTGACCCTCGAGAAGGAGCACGAGGTATTCAGGGAGAGGTGGGCACCGCAGGGAGTGGAGTGCATTATTTCCCCCTCCAACTCTATTTTGATTTAATCCCTACCCTCCCCTTCACTTTTTTGATCATGCAGCATTGCCTATTGATAAGAAGCGCATTGTTTGACATTGGCACTTGGGTGATTCCTTTCTTCCTGGTGGTGGAAATTGAATAAAGATTTGTACACCTGTTGTCTTTCACTGTGTCCAAACCTGCACACACGCACAACATGAGTGCTGGGGAAAATAATAAGTTAGGTGGTAGTAGAGTGGGTGGGTTTTGGGGGTGGGGGTGGGATAGTCCATAACTACAGGGTTTAGGATGAGAGGGGATAGATATAATGGGCAATTTTTGCCCGCAGGGTGGTGCATGTATGGAATGAGCTGCCAGCGGAAGTGGTGGAGGCTAGTGCAATTGCAACATTTAAAAGTCATCTGGATGGGTGTATGAATAGGAAGGGTTTAGAGGGTTATGGGCCAGGTGCTGGCTGGTGGGACTAGATTGGGTTGGGATATCTGGTTGGCATGGCTGAGTTGGACCGAAGGGTCTGTTTCCATGCTGTGCATCTCTATGGCTCTGTGACTCTATGTCACACAACTGATGCAGTTTATTGAACAAACCTAGATTGCTGTTAAGTCTTTAATCACTTTGAATGGGTTTCAGGTTTCAATTCATTAATATGTAAATCCCAGAACTTCTTTCAGGTCACATTCCTGAGATAACTTAAGGTTTTATAAAAAAAAACTCAGGCAACGTATTAAAGGTGTGAGGCTAGAGTCTATTTGTATTCCAATCTTGAGTCAGACTATTTCCAATGTCGGAATTTATAAAACATCACATGGAATGACTGGTTACAGATTGTGTGCTTATTGAACAAAATAGAATGTATCTGCAAATACAAAATCACCCCATAGACATATCTGTGTGTCTGCAAGCGTGTGAGGGAGAGAGAGCATGAGAAAGAGAGAGAGAGAGAGAGAGACAGAGACAGAGAGACAGAGAGTGTGTGTGTGTGTGAGAGAGAGAGAGAGAGAGTGTGTATGTGTCTGTCTGTGGATGTGAAAGCGAGAGAGAGAGAGAGAGAGATAGGGAGAGTGTGTGTGCCTGTGTGTGTGTGTTTGCTATATCAGTTGACTCATTTATTTTCTCCTCTGGAATATGATGCTAATTTCAGAAATGCTGTCCATAAACTTTACAAATCACCATGCACAAGTGCGTTCACATCCTTCTGTTACATACCCTGCAGTCTCTTTCCCACTAGTTTGCTCTCCCTCATGCTGGCACCCATAGCTTTCTGTTCCAACCGGCCTGAAAGAAGCCATTATCTCAAACAAATCAGTGTCTTCAGCTCCTTCTTATTTTTGTGAATGGTCCCAACAGCTATGGCCAGTAATCCACATTGCACTGTACTGAGCTTTAATGATGTTAGACCGAATATTGTTGAAGATAGGTAATTGTTCTCGAATTGAGCTGTCCTGGAGGACAGGTGCAGAATATAGAACTGGCAATCTCCCACACTTCAGACTTAACTTAGAACTAGTGATACTCGAAATATTTAGTTTCATATCATCTGCTGGGTCATCTAGAGTATCCTAGCTAATTTGGACCAATTTTTTGGAACCTCTTATTTTGTCCTTACACCCACCTGTGTCTGTTTCGATTTCACTGACTGGCTGCTTCTCATCCGCCATGCTCTTTTCTGTTCAGTGGATTTCTGTGGAGATATCAAACAGATGATGGTAACAGATGATGAAACAGATGATGGTAACAGATGATGATGGTAACTGACGGAACTGACGAAAATAGACTGGAAGCAGAGGCTAACCGGGAAGACAGTAGAGCAAAAATGGCAGGAGTTTGTAGGTATAATTGAGGACACTGTACAGAGGTTCATTCCCAAGAAAAGAAAGATTAACCGGGGAGGGATTGGACAACCTTGGCTGACAAAGGAAGTCAGGAAATGTATTAAAGAAAAAGAGAGAACCTATAAAGTGGCTAAGAACAGTGGGAAATCAGAAGATTGGGAAGGATACAAAAGCAAACAGAGGATAACAAAGAGTGTAATAAGAAATGAGAGGATCAAATATGAAGGTAGGCTAGCCAGTAATATTAGAAATAATAGTAAAAGTTTCTTTCAGTACATAAGAAACAAACGACAGGCAAAAGTAGACATTGGGCCACTTCAAACTGATGCAGGAAGCCTAGTGATGGGAGATAAGGAAATAGCAGGAGAACTTAATAAGTATTTTGCGTCAGTTTTCACAGTGGAAGACATGAGTAATATCCCAAAAATTAAAGGGTGTCACGGGGCTGAGTTGAATATGGTTGCCATTACGAAAGAGATAGTGCTAGAAAAGTTAAAAAGTCTTAAAATTGATAAATCTCCTGGCCCCGATGGGATACACCCTAGAGTTCTGAGAGAGGTGGCTGAGGAAATAGCAGAGGCATTGGTTGAGATCTTTCAAGAGTCACTGGAGTCAGGAAAGGTCCCGGATGATTGGAAGATGGCTGTTGTAACCCCCTTATTCAAGAAAGGATCAAGGCAAAAGATGGAAAATTATAGGCCAATCAGCTTAACCTCGGTTGTTGGTAAAATTCTAGAATCCATCATTAAGGATGAGGTTTCTAAATTCTTGGAACAGCAGAGTCTGATTAGAATAAGTCAACATGGATTTAGTAAAGGGAGGTCATGCCTGACAAACCTGTTGGAATTTTTTGAAGAGGTAACAAGTAGGTTAGACCAGGGAAACCCAGTGGATGTGGTCTATCTAGACTTTCAAAAGGCCTTTGATAAGGTGCCACACGGGAGGCTGCTGAGCAAGGTGAGGGCCCATGGTGTTCGAGGTGAGCTGCTGGGATGGATTGAGGATTGGCTGTCTAACAGAAGGCAGAGAGTTGGGATAAAAGGTTATTTTTCAGAATGGCAGCCGGTGAAGAGCGGTGTCCCGCTGGATTCGGTGCTGGGGCCACAGCTGTTCGCATTATATATTAATGATTTGGATGAGGGAACCGGGGCCATTCTAGTGAAGTTTGCCGATGATACGAAGTTAGGTGGACAGGCAGGTAGTACTGAGGAAGTGGGGAGGCTACAGAAGGATCTAGACAGGTTGGGAGAGTGGTCCAGGAAATGGCTGATGGAATTTAACGTGAGCAAGAGCGAGGTCTTGCACTTTGGCAAAAAGA
This sequence comes from Chiloscyllium punctatum, assembly GCF_047496795.1. NCBI lineage: Eukaryota > Metazoa > Chordata > Chondrichthyes > Orectolobiformes > Hemiscylliidae > Chiloscyllium > Chiloscyllium punctatum. The sequence goes on from NC_092753.1 coordinate 24,634,933, forward strand.
AAAAAAGCATGGACTACTTTCGAAATGGTGAGAAAATTAATAAAGCCAAAGCACAAAGGGATCTGGGACTGCTAGTCGAGGATTCTCTAAAGGTAAACATGCAGGTTGAGTCTGTGATTAAGAAAGCGAATGCAATGTTGTCTCTTATCTCAAGAGGGTTGGAATATAAAAGCAGAGATGTACTACTAAGACTTTATAAAGCTCTGGTTAGGCCCCATTTGGAGTACTGTGTCCAGTTTTGGTCCCCACACCTCAGGAAGGACATACTGGCACTGGAACGTGTTCAGCAGAGATTCACACGGATGATCCCTGGAATGACAGGTCTAGCATATGAGGAACGGCTGAGGATACTGGGATTGTATTCGTTGGAGTTTAGAAGATTAAGGGGAGACTTAATAGAGACGTACAAAATAATACATGGCTTGGAAAAGGTGGATGCTAGGAAATTGTTTCCGTTAGACGAGGAGACTAGGACCCGTGGACACAGCCTTAGAATTAGAGGGGGTCATTTCAGAACAGAAATGCGGAGACATTTCTTCAGCCAGAGAGTGGTGGGCCTGTGGAATTCATTGCCACGGAGTGCATTGGAAGCCGGGACGCTAAATGTCTTCAAGGCTGAGATTGATAGATTCTTGTTGTCTAGAGGAATTAAGGGCTACGGGGAGAACGCTGGTAAGTGGAGCTGAAATGCGCATCAGCCATGATTGAATGGCGGAGTGGACTGGATGGGCCGAATGGCCTTACTTCCACTCCTATGTCTTATGGTCTTATGGTCTTAACACATGAAATTAGCATTTTATCTACTTAAGATGGTTGCCCAAGTAATTATATTTTACTTTGGCAAATCTTTGTCTTTGAGCTGCACTACACAATAACAATTTTGTGCCTAAATACTTCCTTCATTGACGACACATAAAAATTGAAACCAGATTATTTCCCTTTTTTACACTCATTTGCTGGAGCAGTATGCTCTTAAAAACCTTCATGTTAATTCTCCAACATTGAAAATTCCTTCTTTAATCTGAAGAAAAGCATGTATGGTTTATGGTTTATGGTTTATGGAATGCTTTGGTTTATTTAGTTTTAACTTCCAAAGTTGAATAATTGCTGTTGGCAGACTTTTAAGTAGATCTCTCAAATGTTAATTCTTATCTCTCTCTGTGACTGTAACACTGCATTCTGCACTCTGTTCCGTTACCCTGACACACTTTGTATGGATGGTGGCAATAGGAGGTTTTAATTTTCCCAACATTGACTGGGATTCACTTAGTGTCGGATGTCTAGATGGACAGAATTTGTAAGGAGCATCCGGGAGTGTTTTCTAGAGCAGTATGTGAATAGTCCAAGTTAGAAAGGGGTCATACTGGACTTGATGTTGGGGAATGAGTCCGGCCAGGTGGTTAATGTTTCAGTAGGGGATTACTTTGGGATTAGTGATCACAATTCCATAAGTGTTGGAATACTCATGGACAAAGATGAGAGTGGTCCGAAAGGAAGAGCGCTATACTTGGCAGCAAAATTCAGCAGAAGCTGAGGAATGTAGATTGGGAGCAACTGTTAGAAGGTAAATCCACATTCAATCTGTGGGAGGCTTTTAAAGAGAGGTTGATTAGAGTTCAGGAGAGATATCAATGGAAGTGGGTACTGCAGATGATGGAGATCAGAGTCAAGATTAGAGTGATGCTGGAGAAGCACAGTAGGTCAGACAGCATCTGAGGAGCAGGAAACATCAATATTTCAGGCAAAAGCCTTTCATCAGGAATCAGATATGTTCCTATGAAAATGAGGGATCAAAATGGCAAGGTTCGGAAACTATGGATGACATGTGAAATTGTGAGACTAGCTGAGAGGAAAAAGGAAGCATACATAAGGTCTGGGTGACTGAAGACAGACAAAGCTTTGGAAGAATGTCAGGAATGTATCTGAAACGAGGAATTAAGAGGGTGAAAAGGTGTCATGAATATCTTTAGCAAATAGGGTTAAGGAGCAAGAGGGTAACTAGAGAAAGGGTTGGCCCACTCAAGGACAAAGGAGGAAAGATATGCATGGAGTCAGAGAAAATGAGTGAGATTCTTAACAAGAACTTTGCATCTGTATTCACCAAGGAGAGGGACATGATGGATGATGAGGTCAGGGATAGATTTTTGATTATGCTAAGGTCCGGATGGGATCTATCTCAGATTACTGAGGGAAGTAAGAGAGGAAATAGCTGGGTCCTTTGCAGTGCCCTTGAACAGGGGTGAGGAGCTGGAGGACTGAAGATTGGCTAATGTTGTCCCCTTGTTTAAGAAGGGTAGCAGGGATACTGCAGGTAACCATAGACCGGTGAGCCTGACGTCAGTGGTAGGGAAGCTATTAGAGAAGATACTGAGGGATAGAATCTATTCCCATTTGGAAGATCTGTGATCAGCAGCATAGTTTTGTACAGGGAAGGTCACATCTTAAAAACCTAATAGAATTTTTTGAGGAGGTGACAGTGTTGATTGATGGGGAATGGGCTGTAGATGTCATATATATGGACTTTAGTAAGGCATCTGATAAGGTTCCCCATGGGAGGCTGATGGAGAAAGTGAAGACACATGGGGTCTGGGGTGTACTAGCTAGATGGATAGACAACTAGCAACAGGAGACAGAGAGTAGTAGTGGAAGGGAGTTTCTCCAAATGGAGACCTGTGACCAGTGGTGTTCCACAGGGATCTGTGCTGGCACCCCTGCTGTTTGTGATATACAGAAGTGATCTGGAGGAAGGTATAGGTGGTCTGGTTAGCAAGTTTGCAGATGACACTAAGATTGGTGGAGGAGCAGATAGTGAAGGGGACTGTCCGAGAATGCAGCAGAATATTGATAGATTGGAGAGATGGGCATAGAAATGACAGATGGAGTTCAATCCGGACAAATGCGAGGTGATATATTTTGGAAGATTGAACTATACAGTAAATGGAAAAGCCCTAGGGTAAATTGATTCACAGAAAGTTCTGAGTGTTCAGGTCCAATTGTACCCTGAAGGTGGCAACGCAGGTCAATAGAGTGGTCAAAAAGGCATACAGCATGATTTCCTTCATTGGACAGGGTATGGAGTACAAGAGTTGGCAGGTCATGTTACAGTTGTGTAAGACTTTGGTTCGGTCACATTTGGAATACTGCGTACAGTTCTGGTCATCACATTACCAAAAAGATGTGGATGCTTTGGAAAGGCTGCAGAGGAGGTTCACCAGGATGTTGCCTGGTGTGGAAGGGCGCTAGCTATGAAGAGAGGTTGAGTAGATTAGGATTATTTTCATTAGAAAGATGGAGGTTGAGGGGGGCACCTGATTGGGGTCTACAAAATCATGAGAGCTGTAGACAGGGTGGATAGCAAGAAGCTTTTTCCCAGAGTGGGGGACTCAATTACTCGGGGTCACAAGTTCAAAGTGAGGGGGAAACGTTTAAGGGAGATATGCGTGGAAAGTTCTTTATGCAGAGTGTGGTGGGTACTAGACAGATACATGAATGGGCAGGGAGCAGAGGGATATTGATTTTTAGAAAATCAGCAGCAGGTTTAGATAGAGGATCTGGGAAGGGCCTGTTCCAGTGCAGTAATCTTCTTTGTTCTTTGTTTTTTGTTTAATGCAGAAGTGTGGCCCAGGGATGGACAGGACTGGCAGCTTAATCTTCTGGAGTACAGAAATAGGAGAAATGACAGAAAGGGAAGAAAGAGGGAATGAGGAGTGATGTTTTTAATTGGGGATAAAATTACGGCTGTACTTAGGATATTCCCGGGTGATTGTCCGGTGAAGTTACACTGGTAGAGCTGAAAAATAAGAAAGGGATGATCATCTTGTTGGTATCGTTTTATAGGCCCTCCAATAATCAGTGGGAAATTGAGAAGCAAATATATAAAGAAGTGTCAGATGTCTTTTAGAATAATAGTTATAACAAGAGGGGATTTTAAATTTCCAAACGTTGATTGGGACTGTCATAGTGTTACGGGGTTGGATAGGGAGGAAGTTATTAAGGGTGCACAAGAAAACATTTTTATTCAATACTTGAATGTACCTACTAGAGAAGGAGCAATGTTTGACCTGTTAGGAAATAAGGCAAGTGACTGAGGTGTCAGTGAGGGAGTACTTTGGGAGCACTAAGTGACCATAATTCGATTAGTTTTAAAATACTTATGAAAAAGGATAGACCTGATTTAAAAGTTAAAGTTCTAAATTGGAGTAAGGCTTTCTTTGACGGTACTAGACAGGAACTTTCAAAGGTTGATTGAGGGAGCCTCCTTGCAGGTAAAGGTACAGTTGGGAAATAGGAAGCATTTAAAAATGAGAATATAAAGAGCTTAGAGACAGTATGTCCCTATTAGCATGAACGGTAAGGTTGGCAAGTGTAGGGAATGCTGGATGACTCAAGAAATTGAGGCTCTAGTCAAGAAAAAGGAGACTTGTATCAGATATGTGATATTGGGTGAATCCCTGGAGGAATGTCAGGGCAGTAGGAGAATACTTAACAAAGAAATTGAAGAAG